>NC_041395.2:87523841-87870716 GCF_900747795.2 Erpetoichthys calabaricus
CTGAGACGCCGGATGGTGGACCAGAATCTCCTCGAAGCCGTCCGAAAGTCATTCTCCATGGCCTCCCCAAACTCCTCCCACGCCCGAGTTTTTGCCTCAGCAACCACCAAAGCCGCATTCCGCTTGGTCCCGTAGGACTCCTTCTTCAGGTTGACGGCATCCTTCACCGCCGGTGTCCACCAGCGGGTTCGGGGATTGCCGCCACGACAGGCACCGACCACCTTACGGCCACAGCTCCGGTCAGCCGCCTCAACAATAGAGGCACGGAACATGGCCCATTCGGACTCAATGTCCCACACCTCCCTCGGGATGTGGTCGAAGTTCTGCCGGAGGTGGGAGTTGAAGCTACTTCTGACAGGGGGCTCTGCCAGACGTTCCCAGCAGACCCTCACAACACGTTTGGGCCTACCACGCCTGACCGGCATCCTCCTCCACCATCGAAGCCAACTCACCACCAGGTGGTGATCAGTTGACAGCTCCGCCCCTCTCTTCACCCGAGTGTCCAAGACATGTGGCCGCAAGTCCGACGACACGACCACAAAGTCGATCATCGAACTGAGGCCTAGGGTGTCCTGGTGCCAAGTGCACATATGAACACCCCTATGCTTGAACATGGTGTTCGTTATGGACAATCCATGACGAGCACAGAAGTCCAATAACAAAACACAGCTCGGGTTCAGATCAGGGGGGCCATTCCTCCCAATCATGCCCTTCCAGGTCTCACTGTCATTGCCCACGTGAGCATTGAAGTCTCCCAGCAGAACGAGGGAGTCCCCAGAAGGTATGCCCTCTAGCACCCCCTCCAGGGACTCCAAAAAGGGTGGGTACTCCGAACTGCTGTTTGGTGCATACGCACAAACAACAGTTAGGACCCGTCCCCCCACCCGAAGGCAAAGGGAGGCTACCCTCTTGTCCACCGGGGTAAACCCCAATGTACAGGCTCCAAGTTGGGGGGCAATAGGTATACCCACACCTGCTCGGCGCCGCTCACCGGGGGCAACTCCAGAGTGGTAGAGAGTCCAGCCCCTCTCAAGGAGATTGGTTCCAGAGTCCAAGCTGTGCGTCGAGGTGAGCCCGACTATATCTAGCCGGAACCTCTCAACTTCGCGCACTAGCTCAGGCTCCTTCCCCTTCAGAGAGGTGACATTCCACGTCCCAAGAGCCAGTTTCTGTAGCCGAGGATCGGACCGCCAAGGTCCCCGCCTTCGGCCACCACCCAACTCACACTGCACCCGACCTCCTTGGCCCCTCCCATAGGTGGTGAGCCCATGGGAAGGGGGACCCACGTTGCCTCTTCGGGCTGTGCCCGGCCGAGCCCCATGGGTGCAGGCCCGGCCACCAGGCGCTCGCCATCGAGCCCCACCTCCAGGCCTGGCTCCAGAGTGGGGCCCCGGTGACCCGCGTCCGGGCAAGGGAAAACGCCGTCCAAAATGGTTTTTCTTCATAGGAGGTTTGTTTAACCGCTCTTTGTCTCATCCCTCACCTAGGACCAGTTTGCCTTGGGTGGCCCTACCAGGGGCATAAAGCCCCGGACAACAGAGCTCCTAGGATCATTGGGACACACAAACCCCTCCACCACGATAAGGTGACGGTTAAAGGAGGGGAGTAAGGAAGGCTACAAGGGCAAAAATTGAAAAAATGGACCAAGAGATGAATGATAAAATCAAGTATAAAAGAAACAAGCTAGAAAAGTTAAAAATATACTGAGGATACCAAGCAAAAAAGTAACACCAAAAATCATTCTTAAAAAAACCACGCAGGGTCCTAACTGCCTAGTAAGATTTTGAAGTATCTCAATGCTCTTCAAACATACACAGAAAATTGGACACTGCTGATAGTGTGCCAATACCTTAAGTAATGGTGCAGATTTGATGGAACACATTCTGGCAGTCATGTTATAGCAGCCTGACATTGTTGTTAATGATTAGAATTCAGCAGTGAAGTCAAAACCCCCAAAAAGGTGGTGGTCAAAATGCAAAAGAAAACCCTGATTGGAGATATGATTAACAATAAAAATGATTAACACCTTTAGAATTAATATTAATTCATAAAGCAACAGCAGAAATGGAATCACATTTACCATTTTAATGATTTGCTCATTGTAATGAAATGCTTAATATCAATGAAATACCATCATAATATCAGCCGGCTGATTTTGATTGTGATGTCTCCATGGAGTTTGCACGTTTCCCCCATGTTGGCACCAGATTGCCTCTGGCTGTTCCAAGATTTAGATCCACATTCAGCGACATGTGTTTGGTTCTACTGTAAATGTGCCCGGTGATGGATTGGCATTCTGTCCAGGCTTGAGGCTCACTTCGCACTTAATCTTGCAGAGATTAACACCGGTCCTTTTGACTCTGAACTGGATAAGTACATTTGAAAATGACTGGGAGGGTGCTTAAATAGTTTGAAATAATTAAACAATATATTATGCATTTGTTATTTTGAATTTTTGGGGGTAAAAAAACATCCCTTTGGTTTGTTTTTTCTTTTGAGAATTTTTGATTAGTCCTTTGAATATTATAAGAAACCCTTCTTTGGATGTGAACATGCCACACTATATGTCGAAATGTTTTGGGTATGACTCTGGTGTGCTGGCTTATTCTAGATGTATACATTTTTTTTAAATGAATGCAGTACCTATGGCCTATATAGCATTTCGATGAGCTGAAAAATGTTTTTCTCCTCAGACCTTTCACTTATATAGGGAGACATTTTAGCACCCGTAATGGAAATAAATGCAAAAAAGGCTCAGAAAGCATTGAGGTAGCAAGTGAGGAAAAAAACATTTCATTTTGAAGGAATGAAGGTGGAACAAGACACTGCCAGAATTGCCAAAGGCACACTGCAAAACATGTCAACTTTCACTCACTTGCTCAGTCTGGTGGAGTCCTTGTAAAGGATAGCAAAAAGTGGAGAAGTCTGCAGAGATAACCATGGGACCTGCATCTTCTTCAGGCTGTTGACTTCTACAACTCTCTCTCTCCTTCTTTGTCTAATCCCAACAGGCAAATGTGAATCGTCAGGCCAGCAACACACCATACAAAGAGTTTTGTTTTGTTAGTAACTTTGTAAAATGCTTACAAATCTGTTTCCTTTACTGCAGGGTCCCAGTGAGCCAGAGCCTATCCTTGAAGTATTGAAATCAAGGAAGCATTAACCTCTGGACAACATGCCAATTTATTGCATGGTACACCAATCCACAGTCACTGATGCTGAGCCAATTTAACGTAGCCAATTAGCCCAATGTGGAAGGAAAAGATATTGAAACAACAGGCCTGAGATTTGAATTTGGGTTCTGGAGACCTAAGGATGTATTAGCACCACTGCACCACTGGACCATCCCAACCTGGTAATCTCTCTATTATATAAAAAAAATCCTGAGTCGAGACAAGACTTTTTAGCCTGGGATGAGAGTGAATTTTTCCGAGAGATACTTTGAAGTCCTGGGAGATGAGACTTTGTACTAAGAGATTTAACCATGCCCGGGGCCAGGAATAAAAGACAAAGAGTAGATGATAAAGTAGAACGTCGTAAAGAATTCAAAAACATTGGCGTGATACACATGCAGAGCAAGTTTGAGATAATGAAAGTACTAAAATTCGAAAGTCTCAAAAAAATGTTAGTAAAGATCACATTAGTGCAAATAAATGGAAATTATTACTCAGTGAAATAACGGAACAGCGAAAAGAGATCAAATATATTGTTCTGAATTAAATTTTAAGTCGGAGACTTGTAGATCGTCTAATTCCTGTTGCAATTCCAATGAAAAGGCCTATCCACGATTTGTTGTTTGGTGAAAGTGAAATCAACATACGCGAGCGGCAGAAATGTGAAGTGGCTGGTACATAGCGCAGGCTCGGGGTTTGGCAAGCGAAGAGAGCAGAGGGCGAAGCCCCCTAGTCCTTCTTTATTTCTAAGACTATTCCTTATTCCTATAAAGGATTGCTGAGGTTGTGATTATTAGACTAAATTAGATTAGATTAGATTAGATTAATTCTAACTTCATTAGATCAGATTAGATTAGATTAGATTAGATTAGATTAGATTAGATTAGATTAGATTAGATTAGATTAGATTAGATAAAATAAACTATTAATCCCAACAGGAAATTTAAAATTATACTATATTGAGAGATTTTTGACAGGAAAATTATAAATAAAGGAGATTCTACAGAGACATGGTAATTTAGCTTTTAGAAACACTAAGCGATTGTTCTTCAGTTTGGGTGAAGAAAACATATATTTAATCATTTTAACCTCCTTAGCTTTACATTTTTTCTAAAAAAAAAAAACCTAAAAAGTATTGCATTTTTGTCTTTTATTAAATCTCATCTTTCTACTGTAAAACATGCAAAACATTAAAAGTGCAAACTCAGAACTGTAAAAAGTATAATAATAATCATCATCATAATAATAATAATAATACCAATACTGTATATACTGTCAATATATATCCTTTGTGAGGTATATCTCTGAACAGGAAAACTGCTTAGGTACATGGTCATTTACCTGACACTTTTTAGCATAATGGCTCATCTCAACAACAATTCTTTACATCATGTCATCATCAAGAAAGAACTTTAGGTAACTAAGTGGCTCTTGGCTGTCAACTTTCACTTTTATTCCTAGCTGCCCCACAAAATCAAAACAAGGTGGTGCTGGTTTATTTGAAGCAGGGTCAACAAAAACCCAAATGCGAGCGTCACTTTTGGATTCATCTGAATCATTTTTGGTTTCACTGTCCATTTCAATTTCACTACCTGAAGACAAATTCACTTTGTCATCACTGCTGATGATAGGTTCCTCAACATCACTGTTTGTATCACTGTCAAGAGTGTGCAACACTTGGGCTGCTGAAAAATGTTTCTTTCAAGATGCCATGATGAGGTCAGGAAATGACACGTCCAGGGCCGGATTTATATGAAAAGAGGCCCTAGGCTATTCCACTTATGAGGCCCTTTCACCTTCCATTTTTAAGTTTGTAAATTACATGAGAGATAATAAAATTTTGCTAACAATTTGAATGTAGGCCCCTCTTGATCTTGAGGCCCTAGGCTGAAGCCTAGTTAGCCTATAGGAAAATCCAGCCCTGGACACGTCTACACCATTGCCTGGGTAATGCATGGGACTGACACTTATGTAAGACACATCCCAGGATTGATACTGTTAGTACTTTTAAAGCCTGATTAATCCTCGGGTCTAACGCTTACATGAGATGCTAATACTGTATATAGTTGCCCAAGTGACACTTGGGACTAATGCTTTTAGCACTGTTTTTACAGCCTGAATGATGCTTGGATCTAACGCTAGGGAGGTTAATGCCTACCATGTTGATTTTGTTTAATTTCACACAATAGTTCTTATTACTGTACTATTTACTGTGAAAATATGATGATATGAAACATTACTAGTAACATTTTCCATTTTGTCTGCTTGCTGTGGTCACATAGTGTAGTCCTGGACTATATAAAACTAGAGATGGCCTCAATCAGGCCTCTCTCCTTTTGCTTGAAGAAAGTGCTTGCTTCCTTTTTTCCTGAACACTCATAATCCTCTGGTACGCATTGCCATCATGAGTAACCTGAAGAGGCTTTGGTGTTTTCAAAGAGCCAGGATTTGTGGTTTAGAGCCTGCCTGGAGGAAGCTCAGCTCATTAGTCATGGGCTTCCTCAACATGACACTCCTTCTATAGTGTAACCACAAGATGGGCAAAAAAATCAGATATGCTTGTGCAAGTCAAAGAGTGCTCCTCGCTTTATCATTATTGTTCATTTTTTTCCTAAAACTCTTTTAAGTACCTGATTGTCCATCCTGGGCTGTCCCTGATGTTGCTGGGGTAGAATACCCCTGGAAACTGCATTTGAAGAAGTGAATCCTGAATTATTGTGTGGATGTTTTAAAGACATATTTGCAGAGTTATGGCATCCTTCAATGATATTTCAAGTGAAAGTAAACAAAAGGAATATAAAAAGAAAGAAAAACTGTAAGGCTCCTGCAGGCATATCTAGTTTGTTATTATGTTATCACTCCATCGCAGCAGAATCAGGTTGTTAATGAATGAGTCCTGGATAGGTGGGGTTTTCAGGTGGTCCTATAAATCTTACTTATGATATACTAATGTATGTGTTTTGAACTGAACCTAACTGACCTCGTTTTAGCTAAAGAACAGTTGGCTAAGGGTACAGTTGCGCAGTCCAGTTATGTGAACAGATAGCAGGATTGCACTTTAAGCCAGGAGGTATGAAGTGTCATTTGTCAGCCTTCATGTGGACAACAGGTACATCTCCTGGACCTTGAAAGATTGCTGCAGCTGTAACAACAGCATCTCGGGGGCCTAAAAAGAGGGGTGTGCCTTTATTTAAATTAAAACTAAAGATGCAGGCGGATGGTGTCCTTTCTTTTTAGCCACTGGAGGATTCTACAAGATATTATTATTTACCATTTGTCTGAGCCATTTATGCAAGATGACAGTCAGGATCCACTGGTATCTATTAAGCATTGGAATGCAAACAAATTAGGCGTCTGTCAAAGGAAAGAACTGTCCGGACAGCCTTCCTCTGCCTGCCAAAGGCACACAACTGTGACATTTTACACAAACGTGGATGGAGGCGTTATCAGGATTTTATTGTGCAGAAGCAGCACTCTGTTGTTTAAGAACCTTCTTAGTTTACACCTGGCAGAGCGACAGGCGCTCAGCAGGCTCCTGTCAATCATGGAGAATCCACTGCATCCACTAAACAGTATCATCTCCTGACAGAGGAGTAGCTTCAGCGACAGACTGCTGTCACTGTCCTGCTCCACTGACAGACTGAGGAAATCGTTCCTCCCTCAAACTTTGCGACTCTACAGTGCCACCCCTTGGGGTGGGGGGGGGGGGGGGGGGGGGGGGGGGGGTGGGGGTAAACGTTAACATTATACAAAGATATGGTCTGTCTGTTTTTACCTGCATTGTTATCACTCTTTAATTTAATATTGTTTCTTTATCAGTATGCTGCTGCTGGAGTATCTGAATTTCCCCTTGGGATTAATAAATTATCTATCTATCTATCTATCTATCTATCTATCTATCTATCTATCTATCTATCTATCTATCTATCTATCTATCTATCTATCTATCTATCTATCTATCTATCTATCTATCTATCTATCTATCTATCTATCATTATAACCACAAGGGAGCACCACTGAGCACCAAACCTCAGACACAATAACACCCAACACAACTCCAGGTTTAAAATAATACATTTTTTTTCCAGTGCACACAGCCAAAAGTACCACAATATAACTAAATAAGTGTTTTCCTCTCCTTCCAATCCTCCTGGTCGAGTTTCATCCACTTCGCCCTCCCAACTCTGACTTTTCAAGGTGAGTCTGTGGGCTTCTTTTAAGCCAGACATTGGAACTGATTCCAGTGTCGTGCAGAGTACTTCTAGGTCATGTGGAAACCTGGGCAAAACTGTATGGGAAAGAAAGCCTGCTGCACTAATTCTGACCTTTTGAGTCACCTTCATCTAATCTCTATATTTAAAATCCTAAGCCTAAAAGTGCAACGATTTTGTGCAGCGATTTTATGTGATGTTTTTTGTCATGCTTTAAATCGGGCTTATTTTAAAACCTACATATATATGTTTGGTATCATTCTTTTCAGAATTTATCGAACTTTAATGTGGTGTTGTTAGATTTTCAGATTCTTATTCCGTTTTTAAATTTTAAACTAAAAAATATCAGTAACTCATGTCTCGCGAGACAAGACTTTGTGCCAAAAGATTTAACCACGCCTGGGGCCAGAAATAAAAGACAAAGAGTAGGAGAGCTGCTGTACAGGTTTTTAAACGTTTGAAGCGCCGCACGAGATGCAGATCATGAGGCACGGCAGCAGCAGCAAGCCTTCAGTTGATCGAGCAAAGAGGAGGTAAAAAAAAACTGTATTTGTTTCTCATTCTATCACCGTTTAAGAGAAGTGAACGCGTCTCCTTGGTGTGTGTTCAGCCCATCTCTTCACAACGCAAGTGGCAGAGAGCCCCCTAGTAAATAGATAAAGTCTCACAACAGGATCCTGCTTTGTGTCTGATGCTGCTGGAATAGCTACCTGCCTTCTTGCTTGGTTGGAAAAATGAATGGTTTAAATACAGTGGTGCTAATTTTTTAGCTTCTGTACCAATGATGTGCAGCACACCTCTATACAGAAGTCCTCTATGATGACATCATCTGATGTTGTTTCCAGGAAGACTTTTTTGAAAAGCTAGAAACTAGTGATGACTGAGTACTGTCAGTAATGGTAAAAAGACATCTGGAATAAAGCATGAACTCCGCATCTTTTTTAATGGTCAGCGTGTAAAACATGAATCTGAGCCACTATAGCTGGGTATAGCATGGACAAAACCCATCTAAAAAGTATGGCGATGGGCCTGCAGGCTAGCAAGGGATTGCCAAAGTCAAGCAAGTATAAGTTTGACCCAAAAGGAGTCCTATTAAAAAGGAAGTCCCTATTCTTATTACTAGAGACCTTCTGCTAGACCAGGGGTAGGCAACCTTCCAGCAATGTTGTGATAAACCTATGTTAAAATGTTATTCCACATGCTGACATAATTCTACCAATTATGTTACAGTATATATAGTATCAAAATTGGTCCGGTTATAATGGGCTTCAAAAGTATATGCTTCTGAAGCTCATTATAACCGGAGCTTATATGATTGGTCATTCAATATTTTAAAATACATAGGATCATATGTGAAAAGAATGTTTTGTCAAATTTTTTTATAACTACACCAGTAACGGCACACTGCACGATAACGTGTAGTGAATACCCTTGACTTAAGCATTCCTAGTTTTCATACTCTTTCTCTGTACGTTTAGCATTCATTTGCTCAGAGGTTGATGTGCTTGCTGCTTTCTGAGCAGCTCTTCTTTTCTCCATACTAGTGGCCCGCTTCTTCTCTTCTTTTGTCGGCATCATTTCATGTTAAAACTGATTAAGTCAGTGTTTGTGCTGCAATTACTTATTTCGCTTAAGCTGGCACTTAAGTCTTCAATCTGCCTCAAGAATGATTTAAGGTATGAAGAGGTAGGAGAAGTGACGGCGATGGTGGTAGGGATGAGAACGGCACCCGTACGCATGTGCTGCATGACCGTCCTGCTGGCCACTCCCGAGAGTTGATTCTACAATAAAATAAAATAAAAATAAAAAGAGGAATAACCTTGGAGGTCAATCATCACCCTGAAAGTGGATAGTAGACATCACGTTGTATATGTTGTGGAGACTCGCCCGGACACAGACAGGTGGACACCGATAGTTCACCCACCACATGTTTATTATACATAATTTATATTTACAAAAGTGACACACAACCCCAGTATTCCCCCAAAGTCCAGGCCTTTCTTCATTTGCCTTTCTCAGGTCCGCCTCCACTCCTCTCCTCCAAGACTTTGTGTGCTCCGCTCCCGACTCCAGCCATCAAATGGAGGGAGGCGGCCCCTTTTATACACACCCGGACGTGCTCCAGGTGCCTCGCGATAAGGTTCCGCTGGCCCTTTCTGGTGTGGTGGAAGTACCGGCTGCGCACCCGGAAGCACTACGGGTGTCCCTGGTCTTCTTCCCCCCAGCACTTCCGGGTGTGGCAGAAGTGCTGAAGGCCAGGGCTCCAAAGGCATTGGGGCGCCCTGTGGCGGTGACCACGGGCCCCTACATGGTTGAGCTTCTAAACTCTGTTCCCGTGGTCCCCAAAGCCACCAGGGCAGTTGCCCCCTCGTGGTCTGGTTTGCGAGCTACAGGTGATTTAAAATCCTGGACAGACAAACAGACAGCCACGGTAGCATATTATATAAGAACATTCGGTTGCTTTAATTTTTGGTTCCAATTATCTGACTAAAATAAGTAGTTTGTTTCGTTCCTAAAAGAGCTTCAGCCAGAAACAGCCCTTTTTATAGCTTCACTTTTCTCATCGGAGTTTTTAAACATGGACTTATGTTTAGTTTGATAATGCTTTTGTACACTTGACGTGCGACACACGACACTTTCAAAGAGTAACGCGCACAAATGCATGATCAAATGCATGATCTTTTTGTTGTACAAATTGATACTCATTGAAAAGAGCGAACATCAAGTTTTTGTCTTTTATGAGTCATTTTAGGGCAGTTTATTACTTAATAATAACAAGATTCATTTTAACGTACCATGGCCTGCACTGAACACATGGTTTCCATTTACAGTACATGTGAGTCACATATGCAAAATATGTGGTGAGGGTGCAAACGCATGCGCTGTAAATAAAATATAATTTTTTACTATATTTCAATTCAATCAGAGTGCCATTTAAAATGTTGCCGTAGGTTGCTGACCCTTGTCCTAGACCACTGTGGACAGACAGGATTTACTGGCAGGTGTTAAAACTCACTTGGGTATATAGTGACCCAGAGGTGCTTGCAGTAAGTGTTTCCAATAGTTTGAGAGATCTTTGGCAGGGTCTCTGCTGTATGTTATGGAGGACAAGTAGATAGGAAGTTGTGAAAAATGTCTAGTGATTTGAATGTGACTCAGGAATACAGGAGCAGAGAAAACTACCAGAGGGAACTCTGTTAAGATGGCGTCAAAGATGTTCTGAGGTGTCCCTGAGCCATTGCAGGAAATACCTAGAGGTAACACTTGGGTGAAGTTTAATGGCCAATCTCTAGTAGAGTCAGAGAGGGAGATGGGACAAGAGAGAGTATAAGTAATGCAGCCAGATAACTGAAAGAGAAATTTCAAGTGGGAATAGAAAGGGAAGGCAATTATTTGTTTAGGACTTGGGCACTGTGTTTTTTATTGGTTCAGTGGGTAACTAGTCAGGCAGGTCAGTTATTTGAACAGGCAAGCCTAAAGCAGCAGAATGTTTTTTTTGCCAATGTGTTTTATCTAACATGTTAAGTTCACCCTGCGAACATCAAATATTATGCAGTTTTGGATGAAGTAAACCATTCTTATGAAATTCAGACTTCCTTGGTATTTTTTATAGCTGTTGAGATATCCTGGAAGATGTTCTTCATAATACAACAGCAAGACACACCAAGGCAAGTCAAGCTTAAGACTGACCTGGAATCCCAGTCTTTCTCTCAAATATTCAGTAGCAAAGTCTTGTAGACCAGTATTGCTAAATGCAGCTGAATGTAATCATTCCAGCAGTCTCTGGTGCATGATGGTCATCTCTCCAGTGGTTATTACATATTAGCCTGATTGTCCAACCCTTCCTGTGCTGCACAGACATGAATTCCCAGATGTAATAAACCTGCTTCTTCCTTATCTATTCACCAGGTCTCTCTTTGCTCTACAGTGGAGAGATCTGTTAGATCTTTATTTGTCCTGTAAGCAAAAGGACCATCATTGTGGACCTGCATACCCAATCATATGGTTCACGTCTACCATGAAACCTTTGTTATCTGCTGATCTGATTCTTCATAATACCTGACTAATATATTACAACGAACAGCATGTGACAAAACAGGCAATCTCTTCATGGATTTCTTTTAGGGAAACCTCTAAGATGAGGATGGAGACAACTTTTCCCTGATGAGCAAATAGGTGACAAAAGTGGAGCAGGAACAAAACAGTTACAGGAAGGAGATGGGTCTTATTGTGATACGGTATGTGTTAAAAAGCAATTGACCAAATAGCCTTGGCTCCATGCAACAGTTTGACATCTGTTATGATTTCCTGCCTCAACAAAACACAAAAATGACATATGTGACAAAAAACAGGCTGGGAAAAGCTCACCCCAATCCAGCTAGTCCACAATGGCCGACTGAAGCTTCGGCCTAAAAATGGAGAAGCTGTTTTTTTAAAAGTTTAGGAATATTTAAAAATAAAGAGGGGTGGGAGGATCACTGTAAGACCTTGAGCCCACAATAACAAAAGGAAGTTTTTTCTTTATAATTAAAAAAGAATATTTAAATAACTATTTTTTTCAATGGGACTCCAGTACCCATAAACTCCTTTACAAAACGTAAGAGCAGGCTAGTTATTTTTTCAAATTTATAAAATATGCTTCACATTAGAACACAATTTCATGTGGCAAATTAATATATACAGTATCATGATTGTAAAGAAATAATGTTGACATATACCTATCTTATCCCTCAAGTTTTCTATTTTGACGCAACCTTTTGTATTTTGTCATTTGCAGTTCTTTTTGTTAATGAACTTTATTGTTGTTTCTTTGATTTCTCGTTGCCCCAGGGTTTTTCAGGTCCCTTCTACCTACTGAGATTTATAGGTTTTGGCCCCATTTTGTGTGTGAGCAACCTGCTTCATTAGTTTCAGAGCCAGGCCTACTTTGTGCTTTTGATGTCTACTTAAAGTTTTAGTCCTGTACTTTGAAACCAAGACCTTTTCTTGATTGACAACAGTAACACTGAGTGCTAAATATTCATCTACCATTATTCTGAATCCACTTTTTCCATTGTCTGGTCACAGGGTATTAAGAGGCTACCATTGTGCACAAGGAACAAAAATGGGAGAAGTTGTCAATCAATTGCTTAGCACACGCCCAACCCTGGGCTACTTTAAATTCAATAATTAATCTAAAATGCACATCTTTAGAATGAAATAGGTAACTATTGCACATGTAGAAAATCCACATGGAGAAATGACATTTCTGCAAACTCCATGCAGACAGTAAGCAACCAGGCTGGGATTCAAACACAAGTTCTTGGAGGCAGCATTAGTTACTAGAGGATGTCATCATGTTGCACAAAATTCCAAAATGCAGGTTAAAGTTATGGTTTCAATTTGTAAGGACCACCGTAACATTCTCAAATCTACTTAACCCAATCCAGGGTTATGGGTAATGAAGCCTATCCCAATGGCATTAGGCAAAAGGCAGGAGCAGACTCTGGCCGGGCTGTCAGTCCATCACAAGGTCCAGTGATGTACACACCTCCATGGCTTCAATTTAAAGTCATTTGTTACCCTAACCTGCACATCTTCAGGATTTGGAAGGTAAACCCACATACACACAAGAAAACATACAAACTCCACACAGAACAATGGGGAGCAAGACATGAGCAGGATCTATGATTTTTGTACAACTAGGAAGCTGTGTAAGTTATGACTAAGAATGCAATACTGTATAACGTGTGTGCTTATGTTTAAAAAGTGTCAGCCTAGTATTAAACAGGAATTTGTGCAAAGTGTAATATCCAGCTATAAATATTTTGCCCAAAATAAACAATATGCATTTTCATCCATTATCTGTAACAAGGTTACATAAATCCAAATAAATATTCTGAACAATATTAAGCATTTTAATGCCTAATCGTTTAAAAAATTATAAGTCAAGTATTTTGTTCAACATGTTATTCAGAGATATTCATATCAGTGCCTTTTTAGCAAAATGAATGGATACTTTGATCAATATCACCACCGCTCTAGGGGTGTCACAAATGATGTGCTCCAACAGAGACTAAAAAAAGTACTGAAAAATGACAAAGCCAGACAATCTGTTTATTGGTATAAATGACAAAGGTTGCCATTTTGTACACATTGCCAGGGGCAGGTTCACTTTTTCATCTTCTTCTGTGCATACATCCTCTCACACGAGAAGGAGAGCCCAGCAATCAGATTCAAAAACTCCTTGAAGTCCACCTTGTTGTCATTGTTATCATCCAGACTTCTTATCAAATTGTCCACAACATTTGGGTCCTTCTGAGCCTGAAATTACAGCAAAGTAAAAAAATTAATTAATGACTGCAGATCATGTTGCTAAGAGAGTAGACACAAAAGCTATGTCTAAAACACAATTCTACGTGAGGAAAAGATCATTACTTATGAAGAACGGCATGGCGGCATTCGAATAAAGTCAGGTAGGTATAATTCAATAGGGGTTTGTTTGTAAATAACATTTTTTAGATAACGGTGAGTGGAAACATTTTTACTTTTTATAATAAACCAGAGAACATCATTTATTTTTAAAAAGGACCTTGTGGCAGTATACTATAATGAACCATGGAACCTCTCAAATGCAATGTTCATCCACAAAATAGTATGATTTCTGGTTCTACATTTAGACCAAAGCTGAGACCTGTTGCAAATTGTAGCAAGAATGTGGTCGGAGGATGAGGAGAGAGTTTTAACTGGAGGCCTTTAATGTCTGACACTCATGGTTTTAGATTTTCTTCTTCTTCTTCTTTCAGCTGCTCCCATTAGGGGTCGCCACAGCGGGTCATCTTCTACCATATGGTCCTGTCTTCCAGAGACAGCATCTTGTGTTACACCCATCACCTGCATGTCATCTCTCACCACATCCATAAACCTTTGCTTAGACCTTCCTCTTTTCCTCTTCCCTAGCAGCTCTATCCTTAGCATCCTTCTCCCAATATACTCAGCATCTCCCCTCTGCACATGTCCAAACCAACGAAATCTCGCCTCTCTGACTTTGTCTCCCAACCGTCCAACTTGAGCTGACCCTCTAATGTACTCATTTCTAATCCTATCCATCTTCGTCACACCCAGTGCAAATCTTAGCATCTTTAAATCTTCTATCTCCAGCTCTGTCTCCTGCTTTCTGGTCAGAGCCACCGTCTCCAACCCATATAACATAGCTGGTCTCACTACCATCCTGTAGACCTTCCCTTTCACTCCTGCTGATATTGTTCTAGATTATCTCAATAAGCAAAATTCATTGAGAAACGGCACACTGTACTCGTTACTGTGAGAGTTTTTTTTTATTTCTCTAGGGACTTCAGTTTTCATCCTGACTATACTTTGTGCCCAATGCTGCCAAGATATTCTACAGCCTCCTGCAACCTTGAATTATATCAAGGATAACCGGATATCAAAGATATTGTTTTAATTTCAACTTCTTTGGAGGCGCCTTCTAGATGTTATCAAGGACTAGATTCTAAGCTTCAAATTGCAGTTCAACAACATTAACACTGCATTCTTTCATGTAAGAATCACTGTGAGAGTTAGACCTCTTATATGATGAAAAATAAATTTACATATTTAGTTTTGCTTGACTAGATTACTGGAATGCATGCCTAACATGACTACCTAAGAAGGATATGAATTGACTGCAATTAGTTCAGAAAGCAGCAGCAAGAATTCTAACCAGTCCAAGAAAACCTGCGCACATTTCACTAACCTTAATATTGTCACACTGGTTATGTGTGCATATACATATATATATATATATATATATATATATATATATATATATATATATATATATATATATATATTATATAGTATATATCAGGCACTAGCTGTGCTACCCATCTCAGGTTAGTTTTGAAATCTAAGTAATTAACATAGACATTGTGTGCAATGCATGCAATGCATATGTCTCCGTTATTCTGTTATGTGCTGTTTGGTATGGCATTTGTAAAAGCAGTGTTAATGTTTGTGATGCACCATCTGCTAGAATGACAAATATGGTTCAATTTATTACTAAAAATGTTTGTGATGATCTTTTGGAATGACAGAGACAGCAATTGGATGGACACACAGACACTAATCCTTTTATTAAGTTAGATGGAAAATCTTGCTTCTTCTTATATTTTGGAGTGCTCATCCCTTCCTTTTGTAATCTTAGATCCTTAAACACTAGTTTGCTTCGTATTCCCAGTGTTGAGCATATAAGAACTGCTGAGGTGATCTTTTGCTCTTATGTAACACAAATCTGTAATGCTTTACCAACAGACATGCATTGGGCTAATGCCATGAAACGTTTTAAAAACCTACTTCCTCAATATGGCGTTTTACATAATTTATTAGATTTAATAGATTTTAATAGATGCATAAGTTAGATCTCTGTCAGGAACTAACCACTATTTTTCAGTGATCATTTCCAGTTTTTTGGTTCACCCTTAATGTTTTATTCACTTGTGTCAGACCCAGGTTTAACAAAGAGAAGCACCTACCGCAATGAAAGATGGCAGCTCGTTTTTCAGCATTTCTTTAAACTCCTTGTTGCTCAGGTATTGACAGTCTTTATCCGAATCTGCATACTTGTGAAAGACCTCAATTATACCCTGCATGCATTTTTCCAGTGCAGTGGGATCTCTGGCACCTGCACCTGCACCCGCACCTGGACCTCCTAGCACATAAAAAAACAGAGAGGAAAGCATAAAATTAGTCAATCATTTACTGAAATGTATTTTCCTTATTAATATAAGATAGAAGTAAAAGATGAATGCACAATTAATATTCAGCTACAATGTAGAAAGCGCATTTGACCAGGCCCATGCACCTGGAGAAAACATCCATCCGTCCACCCATTTAATGAACATGGTGTTTTCAGTTGCTGGACTGTGAAGAGCTGGAACCTGCCTTGAGAAAACACGACTGACCGATTTATACCAGCCTAGTATAAATCAGAGAAAAATACAAGTAGTTGAATTATCTTTGACCTGACAACCCAGGCCTCCCACTTTCTGTTATAGAAGCATTAAACAATGTCCCATGCAACAATTTAGTGAAAGCCTTTCTTTACCTCACTGCACAGACATGAAAACAATAAGCTTTTAAGGAACAGACAAACAAATATTTTACACAGTGACTAAGAACAATGCATTTACACTTTTATATTACATTAATTTCAAAAACTTCTAAAATGCACCAACTGAAAAAGTAGCAATGCTGGAGTGAGAAAAACAGGAACAATGTAGTCTGTACTGGTCAGCCTGCCTGGGCTCATTTTTCTGTGTACATTATCGAGTATTCATATAGAAGATAAATCTATGCCTGACCACTTTCAGCTACTTGGTGATTCTGAACTGGCCTAGTGGGAGCAGAGGCAGGTGAGTCTGTGAGTGTGCCCTTCAGAAGACTGGTGACCACCCAAGGTCAAGTCCTGACTTGTGTATAATTCTGAACTGGAAGAAGCAAGTTTGAAGGTAAAAAGATGGATGGAAACATCTTTGCAGATCGTGGGGCCTCACTGGTTTAATTATTCCATGAGATCCCTCTGTTTGGAACTGAACTACTTTCATTTTTATAAAAATGTTGGAAAAAGAATTAAAAAACAAAACATAGACACAACTACAACAATGTAGGTGAGCCTGTAATATTTGTATTTTAGTAAAAAAAGATGCATATTTTTTTTTGGTAAAGGCATCAGTTATATTTTTTCCAGATGAAATTAATTAGCTTTTCCTTTAAAAATGCCCTCCATGAGTTTTACATGGGCCCTTAATTTCTGAAAGACACCATAAATTGTTGTATGTGAAATACTTCATTCTCACTGCTCTGTACTAATTTTGTGATTTTATACTATACATATGAAAAAAAAAAGCAAACTGTATCACTTTACATGCAACCGATTTCTGAAGTCCATTTGAACCCCATTTTCCATGGTCCTCTGGCATGCCTCTGACCCCCACCGACATCTCAACTGCTCTACCCTTCTTATATACATAGGCAGGCCAAAGAGAAGAGAGGGGTAGACTCTGAAAGCAAATGCCACTGCCCACTTCACACAGTCAGCGCATGCATTGCATTTGTCATATGGTGCAATGAGATTGATGTCTGACAACTTCTAAAGCAGTTAGCAGTTATGTCGCTGTGAAATTGTTTCTACTGTTTTGTATTATGTTCTGTGTTGCTCCTGGAACAAGTGAGTTTCTCTGAAGGAATCAATAAAGTATTCTCTACTTATGTAACTCATATAGTGCCTGTCATATTTATCAATCTGTATAAAATACGGTGAGCATGGTTTGTATGCTCTGCCGAGCATGACAAACACCGGCAGCTATTTTAATAATGAGTTCTTCCAGGGCTGACAACAAGCTTATACTTGAGTTCATCAGTAAATACATTTAAACAGCTACATCTACCAGTAAGTACTAACAATGATAACGGCTTAGGGCCAAATAACAAAGACCATCCAAAAAGGAAAACAAAATGGTGAGACTAAGAGAGTTGGGTCAATTGATTTTTGGAGTCTACTGATTCTTGGAATAAGCTGACCAACATGAAATTGAACACTTACCACAGTACAAAAGCAATTTCTTGAACGGGGCCCTAAATGTCTGCAAAATCTAAGATATATTCTTGTCATTTTACAGAGCTAATAGTTCAGTATAATTGATGAAATCTATACAGTTTTTTCAAACCTTAACAACATTTTGACTGGAATCTGCAAAGAGGTATAGGCCTGCAATAACCTACATCTATGTGTTTTCTTATCCAATTTAACCCTATGTTGAACTGGCAGTCCATTGTGGAGGATACTAAAAAGGAAACCTAAATCTATGGAGGCACATGGAAAGGATCTGCAAATTATTGCCCTTGACCCTCTAGCCCATTGGGATAGAATAAATAATGTCAAAAACTACAAAAATAAAGATATACTATTATTATTATTATTAAATAGCAATACTATTAGACATGTCATTGTATTGCACACCTCCAAACTCCAGGTTCACTTTTGTTGGAATTTTCTCTTCTTCTGGGAAATTGAGATTTAGGTAAATGGATGACTCTAAATTGTTTGAAAGAGTGTGAGTGTGTATGTGGAACAGCAGGTTTGGCAACTTTATATATGAATTTACATATTATCCGCAACCTTCAGATTTCACTTATTTGTGTATCATTTGCTTTTTATTACATTCTAAAAGATTTGTTACCTTATGATAATAACATTTTAAATACACAATAACTCATAAATATTAATGAAGAATGATTTCACCAGCAAATTCCTTGAAACAGTAATCAAAATAGAAACAAAGTATTGCTCAAGAGCCCTAGTGATATCAGAACTTGATTAAGACACCCCCATGTGGAGAGACCACCACTGAGTCATGCATGCACTGATGCACCAAACATACATGTGACAAGTCCAGCCTAGATAATGTAGTTGTCTGTAGCCAGGTCATGTCCATAAAAAGAGAAGATTCACAATTCATGGATAGATCTTGGCATGGGTTGTTCCTGCCTGGTGCCAATTCTTGTTATAATGGCCCCACTTCTCTGTCATCCTACTCTGGATAAGTGGTTTGGAAGATGGATGGATGGCTCGATTGAATGATAAAATATCCATCCCTCCATTAATCTTCTTAACTCACTTGTCCATGGCTAGGTTGTGGAGCAGATGGAGGAATATATTAGTAAACATTTTTATAGTTAAATAAATTGTGAAATGTGACAATAAACAATACAACAATTGTATAGGAGCATAAATAGTTAATTCTAGCACTGAATGTATGTTATTTTGCCTGTTTCTTTATATATTCAGTTACTTTTTCATTTATTCATTTTAGTAACAACACCAGGCAAATCAAGAAGAAATCTCAAGAATCACAGAATCTTAACAGTTTGTGATGGAATGGATGTTCAGACTACAGATGGAAACAAAATGGACTGACAACTATGGAAGCTTTATCAAATACAGAAGCATACATGGCAATTCTAAAAATGGATGTAAAACTGATGCAAAAAGAGAGCTAGTGATCTTACTGGTCAATTATTCATTTATCCATTTTTCAACTAGCTTAACCCAGTGCAGGGCTACAGGGGCAGAGGTCCATCAGTACTGAGTGTAACGTATGAGCAAGCTCTGGACACATCGCATTGAACTCAGCCACAATTATACCCAGAAGTCGCCAACTAACCTACCATACAAGTGCTAGGAATATGGGAGAAACACGGAGTATCTGAAAGAAAACCCGTGGAGAGACCATGCTGACTACAAGGTCGGGTGGGGGGCAAGGAGTTAAACTCAGTCTCCTAGAACTGTGAAGGAACAACACTAACCACTGTGCCAGCTACTAAATATCTTTATACGTAACAAATAATAGTTTGATTAGCATTAGGTGTAACTGCAATGCACTTCTGGCAGTGTGCCAGCCCCTTTGGCACCTTCAACTGCTTTGCGTTATATTAGTACTTAATTAGCATTGTATTGGGATGGTCTCTTCAGTCAGGTGGCACTCCTTTCACATGTCTTCTTCACAAGGCTGTGGGGACACAAACTGGAATACTTAGTGGTTTGGTCCCAAAGGAGATGGGGGATGTCTGTTCCGCTAAAATATGCATAAATGTCTCATTTTTGGCAATTTATTTATAAATGGAATTATATACACACCCACACACACCCACACATAGATAGATACCGTATATACTCATGTATAAGTTGGGCCTTGAAACCCAAAAAATCGATCATAAAATCAGACCCCAACTTAAAACGCCTGTTCAAAAATGCGACACTTAAATTTTTTTTTTTACATCTTCTTGCTTCCTCCATTCTCACACCAGTTTCTCAGACACATCGAATTTTGTTGCAGCAGCGCTGTTACCAATTTCTTTTGCCACTTTAACGACTTTTAATTTAAAACCAGCTTCGTATTTTCTTCTGATCGAATGCTCCACTATAGGTAAGGGATGCTCTTATAATAAAGATGTATGAGGGTGTGAGATACAAAAAACACAAAACAGTGCAAACATTGCTTCGGAATACTGTAGTTTGGGTATTACCGTGAGGTCATGTAGGCACAATACATAGACAAAAAAAAAGGGCAGTGTGCTCCGTGGTTACTCTCTCAGGTAGGCGTTAGCATATCATAATCTCTTGGACCAATAGAATGAGTTTTTCGCTTTCAACTTATACGACCGACATTTTAAAATACCGGAAATTATACATTAAAATCAAGTCCCGACTTATCCATGGGAGAACTTAAACGTGAGAGTATATATGGTAGATAGATAGATAGATAGATAGATAGATAGATAGATAGATAGATAGATAGATAGATAGATAGATAGATAGATAGATAGATAGATAGATAGATAGATAGATAGATAGATAGATAGATAGATAGATAGATAGATCTGCATACAGACACATGTACATTCTTAACAATCTAATTCAGGATTGCAAGGTCCAATACATTATTATTATTTACTGATTTGGCTAACACCTTAATCTCAAGGGTCTTACAGCATTACAACACTGCAGATACAGTAATTTACATTTCTTTTACTTTTTCCAATTGGAGGTGAACTGACTTGCTCATGGTCACACAGTGAACCCACAACATCAGGGCTTGACGTCTAACGCGTTATCCATTATGCCACACTGCCTGCACAAAATTTAAAAAGCGCTGCAATTTAATGTTCTGAAGGAACTTTACTCCTTAACGCTGCTCGTACACACTTACTTTGCAAATTAAGCAAACAAAGCCACTTTTTCATATCACTGTGTTGACATTTATTAATTGACACCTAAACAGCCACCTCCCAATCCAATACCTAAGAGCGGGTGCAGCTTTGAACTGACTCAGGTCAAGGAGCTGCTTCACTGCAAGGTCGTTCTTGGTTTCTAGGCTGAAGAGGACTGGCTGGAGAGCTACTAAGCATTTGAGGATTGCCAGGATTTCAGCGTGTTGCACACCACATGTTTGGACTCCAATTTCAAGAGGTTACTAGAAGCGTCCAGCCATTTATTGTAGTCATGTCTTGTTTTTGTGTGTTTTGTAGTAAAGACAGGCAGGCCATCCTTAAAAAGGCATTAGCTGCAAGCGAAGCCACATTCCATAACTTTTTGTATCTTTGCCAAAGCCGCCCACTAATTACATTCATTCATTGTTCACTCAAGCTTGCAGGATTCAGACTTTTCAGGGAGCATCAGGCACAAGCAGAAACCAACAGATGCAAAATCTATAAGTTGGACTGTTTTGGGTCTTCCTGGCCAGGTAGGAAATCCTAGCTATTATAAATGGCCATTAAGTCCAGGACATTTGTGCTTTGTATCCCTAACTTAAACTTGTTTGTTGTCATGTTTAACTTGAGTTAATAATTTCCTGTGCTTGGATTATATTTAAATCTTCTTTTTCATCCTGTACTTTAATAATTATTGTTATCAGCAGACTGTGCCAGCCTGCATCTGCACAAAGAAACAATAAAGTCAAGTTCAAGTTCACACTGAAAATTTAAACACAAAGTACAACACATAATACTTTTGTTGTTTAGCATTAACACCTGAAATTATGTTTTTTTTCTGACTTTCTTTTTAATTTTATTTTAGTGTGGAAAAAGCCTCTACCTATACTTTCCTTTTGCATTGCACCGGTGTTTGATTTGTAAAGCACCTTGAAGATGGGGCTCACTAAAAACATGAACAAATACTGATATACTTGAAATACTTTTAAGAAGTTTGTTACAGAAGTTATTATTTGCAGTTACTCCATATTCCATAGTGAAACAGAAATCATTCTGTTCTATTGTTCAGTGCCAGTCAGCAGAACTAGTGGGCTAGGAACAAAGCCTAACAAAACACTTAATGTGCCTGGACTCTAGCTATAGTCACACTTGTGTAAAGTATACTTTGAAATAATTCGACTTAATATTAAATATTAATGGCACTATATAACAGAAAAGTTTCTTCCTTAATAGCAGGGAGCACAGTGACACAGTAGGCAGTTGTGGCCACTTCATGGTGATTCAGGGCCTTGCTAAGGTGCTGTGTGTGAGAAACCTACACATTTTTCCAGTTTGGTTAACTGGGGACTCCAAAGTGTGAGAGTGCTCCCCATGAAGGCGTAATATTTTAAGTCATGGCTGCCTCCATTATCTGTCAATTGCTGCTTAGATTAGTTCCAGCTTTCCTTACTCCTACCTATGATAATGCAGGTTTAGAAAAGTAATGGATTTCCTCCTGTGTCTGATTTTTAAATTCCATTATTACTGATAACATTCTTTCTGACAGAGGGTTTGTTAAAATATGCGACCTCAGCTGCCGGCCAGATTTCCCGTTTTTGCTTTATGTACCTAATTGTGAGCCTTGTATAGTGGCTGTTATGAGCAAAATGAAAACATGAATGTGGGTGTGCGAGGAAGTGAGTCTTGTAGTCGGCTGGCACCTCGTCCAGGGCTGGTAGCCAACGTAGCTGCTGGCTCCATTGAGACGTTTACATGAATAGATGGAATCATGCTGTGTTGTATTTAGTATTAAAGGAAATCTTTCTAGATTGATATTGCGGTAATTTGTTGTATACGTCCTGCAAATTTAATCTACCCGATTGTATACTACTTCACTTTCTTGAAAGAAAAATTGATTTTAAAAAGTATTAAAGGAAATCTGCTGTAGTACAGCAGCCAGTGATAAACTCAGGAAATGTACTTTGTCCTATAAAACTCCAGTGCTGAGGCAATTTCACCTTAGACACAAATATGTTGCAGAAAAAAATGTGGAAATTTTACCAGTTCACACATATTTTGTAATCATTTCCAAATATATTTTAAGGGAGAGATGACAATGCTTTTTTCTCTATATTACTCATTTCAAGATTTCAGCAAATGATCTGTTCTTGTAAAACCACGAGTACCATCCACATTTAACCAGAATAAAAATTTGCTAAACACTTATTTTAAGCTTACAGTCTAATTCAATGTTTTCAAGTAAAAGTGCACTCTGGTGATGCTTTCCTTACATCTTGTGTAAATCTGTCTTGTGTGTATAGAAATATAGAAACAGAGTGGGCCTACACTCCAGTGCAATTCAACAAAAAGCATTTAAAGTGTTAAGGGGTTTTTCTGTCTCCTTTCATCTCTTTTTCTTCTTCTTAAGGCGGGACTTACAAGGTACAATGTGTACTCTGCACGCAGGAGTTGATGACTTCATCTGAAATGGCAGGAGGCCTTAAGGGGTGAGGCCACACAGGAATGTAACAAAGGAGCCACACATTTAAAGGACTAATACAAATTCCTACAGGCATGGAGGAGGTGAATGCAGTCATGTTTTTAAAGTGAATCTTCTTCTGGGGAAGAAATGATATGAATATAAAGTAATACTTTCAACTTCTAAATTGCCTTGCTAATGCCTATAATGACTCATGGGCGTTGTCTGCAGTCGACCCAGTGAGGGTGTGCCTGTGCTGAATCACCAGAATGCTGCGGCTACTGCAGCAAAACCTGGAAAAATCAAATCCTTCAGAGCCATCACAACCATGTGCAGACATACATGAACAGTATTTGAAAAAATATAATAGCTTTGTTTGCATTGCATCTACAAAAGGCCCACAAAAAGTCTTCATGTTTCCCTTTCTTTCTTTCTAAAAGAAATTTTACAAAGGCGAGATCTGGAAATGAGTGAGGAGATTTTGAACGTCATTTCATTCCAAACGAACTTACACACATTCAGAATAATTAAGGAGAAATCCATCTTGCTTAAACTCTGAAGAACTGTACAATGGGCCAATTCTTTTTGGGAAAATAGCCGTGTAAACAGCACTGTTAAAAATCAAGGTGCCAAAATGGTTCTTCATAGCGATGGTTTCCAAAAGATCCATCCACATGAAAATCCATTTGAATTATTAACAGCTACCACAAACAGCCATTAATGGATGATAACAGATTTGTGAAATCTCAGTGGGCACCTGAATTTTAAAGGACCCTTGCTGAATACAATAACTCCCGCTAAGATCAGGTTTCCTAATCTGTCATCTCCTGGTAGGTTGCCTACTATACTGTACATTCGACATTTTTCTTTCTTTCACATATTTGGAACTTTTTTAAGCCTGTAGAACCAATTTCATTTGCAAAGAACTCTTCTTAGAATGAAATCACTCTTTGTCAAGCAAAGGAACCACACAACCCAGTAAAGTGTCATTAAGGAATAAAATCTTTTTAGTGGCGCACAGAATTTGAGATGCCACATCCATTTTTATGTATACTTTAAAACTAGACCTCTTGCATTTATGATTATTTAAATAAATATATACATCCATCGAGCTTTCCGTTTTTTAAAGTAAGTAAAACTCGTCTGGGACTGGGATCCTGGTAGCTGAGTAGGACATGGCAGTCGGTCTATCAGACACTCACAGCTACACACTAATGCTTCTGTATCAAATGCAATATGAACAATCGTTGCATAAAAACAATTGTTTATTAAAAGCGGCTTTAAAAACGTTTTTTTGAATTCTGAAATGTTAAATTCACAAGTGTTTCCCGTGCCATTACCTATAAAATGAAGAGAAATTCAAAGTTTTTTTACATTAAAAATAAATTAAAAAAACAGCTTTAGAATGTCGTGGCATGTCGTCTGTTCCCGTAATAATTAACAAAGAATCACAGACTGAGCGCCCCCCTAACCCACCCCAAACCCACCCCACCCTTTGCGATTAGTAAATTGCAGCCCGTTACCGCAACTCAGTTGCCATGGCGAAGAGCGGGTGTGTCCGGATGGAGACGGGGGAGCATCGATTCTGTTCTCGAAGACGTAAAACTGTTAAACATATAATCTGGCGATGAAAGTATTACCATACCTCTGAAAAACAAATACTGCATAAGAAAACAAATGCCTACATTAAACACGCCTCCTTTGAACGTTTTCTTTGGCTTAACTTACTTTAAGACGTTTAACGTGTGTAGGAGTTCGAGACGCTGACTCGCTTGCGCTTCTAGCAGAACGGAGTTAAAAGTCCAACACGAATACGGTTATATTTCGCAACTCCCACTCAAGTGTTGCATTCGGTTTGAGTGCAGATCCTGTATTTTATATAGTGCCGCTCATGCCGGCCACCTGCACACAAGACACGGCGATGCAAAATGTAAGATCATGAATTCCATGCCAAGCTGCTTTAAACGAAGGGTCAAAAGAATCACAAACTGACAACCTTGGATGGTGCGCCACTCCAGCGCAGCAGAGCACATAAACTCAAAAATCCTTCCGTATTCCGTTTAGTTTAAAAATGCCCTGCCGTTTCGATGAAGTGATGTAACAGTACTTTCTATCTGATATGCGGTTTTATCACGGAGGCTTTCTTCCTGCTGCTGGTTGAGAGATTTGGCGCAGTTACCCTTCGCTTCGCCCCTTTTGCGAGACTACGATATTTAACAATGCGGAATGTTCAGCGCAGCCCTTTGCCTGTCGGAATTCTATGCCTTAAGGCAAAGCGTTGCTAATTCTACCCGAAAAGTGTAATAAAAAGAAAAGTTTTCCACTCACCGCACTGTTTGGACATTGTGAGACGAGCAGCGTATGCGACTGTGCAGTGTAATGCGAGCGAAGACGTTGAAAGTGTCCGAGTTTATATAAGGCGGTGGCAACGCCCTGGGCTGAGCTCCCCTCCCTGCGGATTCCTCATCCTAAAACTGTGCAAAAGTTGGACTTTTTGACACACCCTCTTAAAAGAAAATGGAAAAATCTGGAAGCGCCATCTCCTGCTTGTCGGTGCAAGCATTCCGTTAGAGGCTCACTATAATGAAAGATAATCTAAAAAAGGTGGAGGGGCTGCTGCCAACTCGCTAATCCAGATCAGACGCCCTAAAACGCGGTGCAAGCCTGGAACTGAGCGCATGGCTGTCGCGTTATAATTATTTCGTACATTCTTCTCACTTTGGCACTATTTCACCCTTTAAACATGCTCACTGTGACACTTAACATTGTAACATTAAATCGGGTCATAGATCTTTCTTAAACAAGCGTTTGGCGCTGTCGGGTGGGGTTTATTGTATGCGCATTCTTGGCAGTTCATCTTCCCAGTCCGCTCTGCGCCCCCTGAGCTTCATTGCACTCTTTACCTAAAACGACCCCGAGTGCTTTTTCATATATTTTGTGCTTATGCATGCCGATCAATTCTGATTTTTAAAAATGAATCCCTAAGATCACAAAGAGACTAGGATCCGCTTTTATAACCATTTAAACTGCTGCAGGAAATAGCCGCTGTGTACACACCATTTTCTTTCTTAACATTTGCAAGGATTTCACATTACTTTTCAGAATAGCGGGGTTTATTGCATTCGTCACGTATATACATACAGACAACACAAACAAAGCCGTTGTTAAGGTCTTATTATCTGCGCACAAGTAAATGACTAATAGACGTATTCTGTTTAGCCTCAATAGTAAAGTGTGATTGGCAAGTTCAAGTCTTATCAAGATGAAGCAAACTGTAATATTACAGGATGTGACAAACAGATGCATCTCTCTTGTTCCTCATCTGAAGTATTTTCCAGTAGCTCTCCTATCTCCCTTAAGGGAATCCATTAATCATTAGCAATACCACTCAAGCAAAAATGGCCATGGCTGTTTGATTTTGTCCATCAGAACTGCAGAAGCTGAGTTCAGCTTAATCAGGGAGTTTGACCTATGGTGTCCACAGAATTCTGACATAGCCTATCCAGCCACTGATACACCCATCCCATTTCAGTACAACCAGAAGAGATTTGCCAGCAACCATACCACATGCACTTCAGAAGAGGTCATCCACCTGAAGCTAAGCATGTTCAGGTCCATCTACTTGGATGGGAGACCCTCTAGGAAAAAAATTGTGTTGCTGCGGCAAGGGGTGTTGGTGGTGCCAACAGTGGGAGCTCACCCTGTAGTCTGAATGTGGATCCCAGTGCCCCAGTGAAGTGACTGAGACACTGTGCTGTAAAAATGGCGCCATCATTCAGAAGAGATGTAAAACCAAGGTCCTGACTCTCTGTGGACACAAAAGATCCATGGGCATCCTTCGTAAACAGTAGGGTATATCCCGATGTCCAGGCTCAATTGCCCACCACTGCCTAGTCATTCTGGCTCTCTAATCATCCCCTTTCTCTGTCTTTCTCTCTCACCACTTCAGCACCTAATAGCTAATGTGTGGTGAGCATTATTGGTGCAATAATGGCTGCTGTTGCATCATCCGGGTGGATGCTACACATTAGTGGTGGCTGAAGTGGCTCCTTACTCATTGAGGCGCTTTCAAGATATTTTTTACTTATTATTTGCCTTCATTTTTCCCAGGTGACTTACAACATTTCAGATATGCTTGGTAACATTTCTTCTGTTTTTCCAATTGGAGCACAGGCAGATGAAATGACTTGCTCCTAGTCTCACAATGTTTGTAGTGGGATTTGAAACCACAACATCAGGGTCTGAAGTCTAAAGTCTTAGCCATGATGCCACAGTTTTCCTTTAGAATGAGCTTGATCTAAGTGGAGCACAGCAATGTAAATCAGAGCAGCTAATAGTGTTATTCAGAAGCAAGGACTATTGTTTTGTGATTATAATAAAGTGTTTTATTACCACAAACAACTGTCTGCACATTTCATCGGGTATTACTGAACACACAATGCAAATACTTTCTGATTGCAAAAAGATTTCAAGACACTAAGATCTAAACCCATTGTTTGACTTTGCTGGGATCTCTGCTGAAACTCAAGACACTTAAAAATACTGGGTTATTTTTTTCTGAGGAGAAACGTCTGTGCAGCATGAGACAAAATAATGTGTCTCTATTTTATTTCTTTCTAATCTCATTTTTAGATATTAAGGAGATCTCTTTTTTGATTTTTCATTCCAATGGGTTTGTAGCTCTGCAGAATTTGCACGGCTGTGCAAGGGTGCATACACCCGTCCATTAAGAGGCAAGATCATGCACACTTTAGCTCCTGCTTCATGGAGACTTAATAAATACAAGGCAATAGCCTGGAATCAAAGTGTGGGAAACAATGTACAATAAAAAGATTGGCCACTGCACTGTGGTACCTTTAAACACCAAATTGTCTCTGTCTGGTTGCCCAGTGGGTAAGGGGTTGCCTGTGGTGAATGGGAAATTCCAACATGTGTGATTCCAGCTAAGGATACACAGCCTCACTGCTTTGTATAGCTTCAATGAGGCTACATGGCTGCAAGATTAAATAGAGACATGATCTTTTCACTGCATTAACTATAAGATACGTTCTTTGAGTTTGGACAACCTCTATACATTGATTCAATTGATCTGATCAGCCTTTGAGTTTGTAATCAGAAGAGGCATTTTCAAACTGCTCCAGAAGACTGGATGATCATGTCCATTCATTAAAATATACAGGACAGTGTCCATTGGGATGTCTCATTCTCTGCACTATTCCCAACCAATAGTGCATTATAACAGGGTTGTGTTCTTGCTCAGGTACACTTTTTTATCTTCTTCTCCCTGCTATCATATGCCTTCAGCTCTTCTGAAGTGATTGAAATCTAGTGAAGCTTACTTGGCTCAGAGCAAAGACCAAGATTTGAGCGACCCCAATCACGGAAATGTTATTTGCAGATGATCTTTGCTCTGGTCACCCATTTTGAGGAGGGCCTCCAAAGACTCATCAACTGCTTTGCACATGCATGCAGTTTTAGTTTCATCATCAATATGGAGAAGACTAAAATTATGAGCCAGGACATCAGCAATACCCTTAGCATCTCCATCAATGAACATACCCTCAAAAATGGTGCTTGAATTCACTTTAATTAGTCACCGTTACTCATAAAAATAAAGGTGCCACAGTGGTTCTTCAGAGTGATGCTAGAGTGGAACTATTTTTGGTTTCTTAGAGAACCATCTTCATGAGTGTTACAAGAAGATCCTTTAATTATTTAGTTAAAGAACAGATAACTGCAGATTTCGAGACTTCATCATTTTAAAATGACTTCTGCTAAGGCTAAGTTCACGTTTTCTTGATCTGATGTATCCTGCAAGTTAGTCCACTATATATTAAAGATTCCTTATTTTTCTAGTTATTAGGAACCTTTACAAAGCCAGAAGAACCAACTTAATATGCAAAGAAGCCTTCAACATAGTTCTTTATTAAGCAATGGTTCTATGAAGAGCCACACAACCCAATAAAGTGCCATTTTAGAACCTTTCATTTTAGGAGTGATTGACTTTTGGAGCTTGACCCTCAGTGCTAAACTGAACAAATGCATGGGTGAGACAGCAAAGCAAAAGTGATGGTACATCTCCCCACAAGAGCCTGACAGCATGTCATTGTCCATGTGGAGCTTCCACACTCTTTGTGGGTTTATTCTATGGTTACTCTTCGTTTCCTCCCACATCCCTAAAGATGGTCAATGGTAAATTCAAAACTGAACCCAGGTGAGTATGGCTGTGTGCATAAGTGGGCTGTGTGATGAACTGTCACCCTGTCCAGGGCTGGTTCTTCCTTGTGTTTAATGCTGCCAGGATAGACTTCAGCCCCCTATCACCATTGTATTAATCCAGTAAGAATATTTTGATATTTTGTTCTTTATTGTTCTCCCTGTATACATCTCTCCTTTATGTTTTATTTATTTAATAAACACACAGGTTTTGCAGACTTTATTTTCCTGGCACTATTCTCAATACCAATAGTAAAATACTGGGGAATCAAAATGTTAAAGTGAACTGGCAAAAATGGTAAGAAGATTAATCAGAGACATGACCTTTTCACTGCATCAACTATAAGAGAAGTTCTGTGAGTTGGGACAACTTCTGTACATTGATTCAATTGATCTGATCAACCTTTGAGTTTGTATTCTCAATACCAAGAGTTGCCACACGAGTGTCCCTACCATTATACAGCTGATAATAATAAAGTCAGTTGTACCTTAGTTACTTTCCTGTTATTTTCAAAGGAAATAGCCAAAGACGACATGCTCGTCTGACACACATTCATTGACTAATCTCACCACCATGCTGATATGATCTACAGATCCAACAGTTCTTGAGGAAGCAAGTATTAGTTTCATCTGGCAAGCAGGCATCCGATTGCTCATTTTGGCCTGAAAACCTATCCACACGTGTCATGGTTTAAAGTCTTTAATGAAGTAATCTTGTTTCTTGTAGTTTTTATTTGAATTTCTGATGCCATCTTTGATGTTTCTTTTGGGTACTCTTAGCACCTCCTAGCTGCCAGATTTAAGCAATACATCACATGCGTGTAGCAGGGAATGAATTTAACTGTTTCTTCATAGTTTCTGATTAGGTTGTGTCTTTATTTCTCTGGTGGTTACAGAACCATCAACACATTTGCTGACGTAGCCAGTTACTGATTAGAAGTATTCTAAGTTAGTTTGTGTCCCTTCATTGGTTTCTGCTTTGAACAAATTCTACTAGGTACAATTGAAATTGTCCTGGAGCATCAATTTTGCTCAATCTTACCATATTTTCACTGTTCTTACTGTTAATTTGACTCATTTTAGTATGTGTCTGTACGCAGGAAGCAGAATCAAAGAGATCAAAGAGATCTGGTCTCAGTCACCAAAGCAGGGGAAGGGCTGTAGCCTTGTTAAGTGTTCCAGATATTTCTACTGAGATTGGCAGGTGGCTTTTAGGGTGCCAGTGATGAAATATCAACACAGGGATGTGACAGAGGCAGCTTGGTTTGCTTAGTAAGTGTGCATGACCATCATTATGGAGTGAAGTTCCTTCAGAAGGTGGATTTGCTGTACCTCTTAAGCGTACTTCAGGCATTGTGCTGTTGTGAAGATGGCTTTGAAATTCAAGTTCTTAGGTTGTAGGTTCAAATCCCTCTCCTGACACTGTATGTATGATCATGAGCTTTACCTGCATGCTCCCATTGGAAAAAGAAATGTAACAAATTTTGTCTGAAATTTTGTAAGATGCCTTGCATTAAAGGTGTTAGCATGTAATCAATACATCATTATTTTCTTTTGGTGATGAAATTTATGAAAACCTGCAACTTGGAATTGTATTAAGCAGACTTAAAATGCTTGCTACATTATCATATAAAATATGTTTGATTAGAATCAATCATGATGATATTAAGGGGCTTGGCACTCTGTGACCAGTAGGGGGTACTTGACACTACCGGTACTTATTTAGAGTAACCTTTCTGGATGTTTGTCCAAATAGATAGATAGATAGATAAATACTTTATTAATCCATCCATCCATTTTCCAACCCGCTGAATCCAAACACAGGGTCACAGGGGTCTGCTGGAGCCAATCCCAGCCAACACAGGGCACAAGGCAGGAACCAATCCCGGGCAGGGTGCCAACCCACCGCAGGACACACACAAACACCAAGCACACACTAGGGCCAATTTAAAATCACCAATCCACCTAACCTGGACTGTGGCAGGAAACCGGAGCGCCCGGAGGAAACCCATGCAGACACGGGGAGAACATGCAAACTCCACGCAGGGAAGAACCGGGAAGTGAACCCAGGTCTCCTAACTGCAAGGCAGCAGCGCTACCACTGTGCCACCGTGCCGCCCTACTTTATTAATCCCAAGGGGAAATTCACATAAAATGACAATTTTTAAGTGTCTTCCTAAGGAGAACAAAGAAATGGTTCTGAGACATTTGGAGGTCTTATTTATTTTGTTGGCAGCTGGTGGGGAGACTTATAGGTTAGGAATTTGAGTGTGCTACATGGTGCATGTTGTTACAGAACGTGCAACTACCAGGTTAACTTGTGATGAAGTTGATTCCAGGCTTAGGGAAATAGATGGGAGATATGGATTAACTTTAAGTCAGATATTAAAAATCTGTTTTTTAAAGTTCTTTATCTCCTTTGTGGAATAATTCTTGCCTGTTTGGAGGAAGGAAAGTTCCCAATGGGCCTGTGTTTGTTAATCCTTCCTGTTATGATTGGGAATTATTTTTAATTTTTTTTTATTCCATGTGTTTCCTTACATTCTTCTTCATTTTTGGAGTATTGGAATGCATAGACTTTTTTCCTGTAATTAGTTTGTTGATGTAAGATCTTTTTCGAGTATTTTGCACCATAGTGTGTCACCATTTTGTATTTTTATGTGCCCCACCATTGTGGGTACTGTTTGTGCATGGTTTCCATTCCTATTGCTACCACATGACAACCAGAAGTCATGGCACATGGCGTCACCATCTTAATGGTACAGCAATCATTGCTGTATGTCTCCTGGTTGTCCAAGGTTCTGGATACAACCAACAAAAAACTATCATGGTGGCAGTTAGAGTTTGTGAGCCTCCTGTGAATTTCCTCATTTTTTATCTTCAGTTTGCGTATTGGGTTTAGTGGTTTGGTGATTTTTGACTTTGGTTATGACCCCTAATGGAAATTACAGCTTTGATTTTTGTCTTGTTTTACCATTTTCCATGCCAATTTTCCATCTCCTCCCAGAATGAGAATGCGGCACTCTTGTACATGCTAAGAAGCATAAAACAACAACTCCTTATTTCATCATTAGATAATTTGCAATTTGCATGGAAACTCCACATAAACACACTGCCAGTCATTTCTAACTGTGAAAAACAAAAGTCAGCCTGTCATGCTCCTTTCAAACTCCTTCACCTGTCGCTACGGCCAGTCCACCTCTCTTAAAGGGTCCAACAGTAAATAGGTGAAAGAGTTTGACAGCTGCCTGCAGCTGGATGCTTTTGAATTTTTAGGAAAAATAATGAAAATGATCTCCCTATAAAACAAACTCTAAATGTGTTTTTGAGATGATTGGTAAAATACGCACAATTCATTTTGAAGATATAGCATTAAATTACAAGCTGAGCACAGAGCAGTGAAATTCCCTCTTGTCATTTATATTGCCTGTCTAAAACAATGAGGCACAATGGGGCTCTTTCATTTGTTTTCTCAATTGTTTAATCCAATTCATATGCATAGGGACATTCTAAGAACCTTCCAGCAGTGTCAGGAGCCAACATGAGATTATTCGCCAGTCCATCACAGGATAAACTCTCATACACACACATACATGGATCAAGTCAGGTCAGACGTTTGTGAAATTCGCCCAAATGTTTTTTGCAATGGATTTGCTGGGTTCTCCAGTGACCTTTTTCATTGAATTTTTTTCCTGAAAATCTGCAGTGTGGCTACCTTAGGCAAATGTTCTTTCCTGGTGGCACTATGATGCTTTGCAAGTCCAGTGTGACATCACAGAACTGTAGCAGCCATGTGGAATTGGGATGTCACTATCTGATCTGTGCTACCTGCCCAATCTTTGTTGTTCATGGGTGAACAAATCACATACAGTGTATACAATTATGCTTGGTGTCACTAACCAATCAGTACTTCGCAGCATTTTAATTTGAGGGGTATATTAACTGACCATAAGGAGCATATTGTGAAAGCACTTTGTTGTTCTGCTTAGATTATTGTATGTCATGTCTTCACTATTGGATTAAAATGATGTGCTCCTCACTATGTAGCACAGATTGGGTAGTGACAGCCCTTGAGTATACAGTTAGGTCCATAAATATTTGGACAGAGACAACTTTTTTTTAATTTTGGTTCTGTACATTACCACAATGAATTTTAAATGAAACAACTCAGATGCAGTTGAAGTGCAGACTTTCAGCTTTAATTCAGTGGGGTGAACAAAACGATTGCATAAAAATGTGAGGCAACTAAAGCATTTTTTAACACAATCCCTTCATTTCAGGAGCTCAAAAGTAATTGGACAAATTAAATAACTGGAAATAAAATGTTCATTTCTAATACTTGGTTGAAAACCCTTTGCTGGCAATGACAGCCTGAAGTCTTGAACTCGTGGACATCACCAGATGCTGGGTTTCCTCCATTTTAATGCTCTGCCAGTCCTTTACTGCAGCGGCTTTCAGTTGCTGTTTGTTTGTGGGCCTTTCTTTCTGAAGTTTGGTCTTCAACAAGTGAAATGCATGCTCAATTGGGTTAAGATCAGGTGACTGACTTGGCCATTCAAGAATTTTCCACTTCTTTGCTTTAATAAACTCCTGGGTTGTTTTGGCTGTATGTTTTGGGTCATTGTTTATCTGTATCATGAAATGCCACCCAATCAATATGACTGCATTTAGCTGGATTTGAGCAGACAGTATGTCTCTGAACACCTCAGAATTCATTCGGCTGCTTCTGTCCTGTGTCACATCATCAATAAACACTAGTGTCCCAGTGCCATTGGTAGCCATGCACGTCCAAGCCATCACACTGCCTCCACTGTGTTTTACAGATGATGTGGTATGCTTTGGATAATGAGCTGTTCCACGCCTTCTCCATACTTTTTTCTTGCCATCATTCCAGTAGACGTTGATCTTGGTTTCATCTGTCCAAAGAATGTTTTTCCAGAACTGTGCTGACTTTTTTAGATGTTCTTTAGCAAAGTCCAATCTAGCCTTTCTATTCTTGAGGCTTATGAGTGGCTTGCACCTTGCAGTGCACCCTCTGTATTTACTTTCATGCAGTCTTCTCTTTATGGTAGACTTGGATATCAATACGCCTACCCCCTGGAGAGTGTTGTTCACTTGGTTGGCTGTTGTGAAGGGGTTTTTCTTCACCATGGAAATGATTCTGCGATCATCCACCACTGTTGTCTTCGGTGGACGTCCAGGTCTTTTTTGCTGAGTTCATCAGTTCTTGCTTTCTTTCTCAGGATGTACCAAACTGTAGATTTTGCCACTCGTAATATTGTAGCAATTTCTCGGATGGGTTTTTTCTGTTTTCACAGCTTAAGGATGGCTTCTTTCACCTGCATGGAGAGCTCCTTTGACCGCATGTTGTCTGTCCACAGCAAAATCTTTCACATGCAAGCACCACACCTCAAATCAACTCCAGGCCTTTTATCTGCTTAATTGATAATGACATAATGACGGACTTGCCCACACCTGCTCATGAAATAGCATTTGAGTCAATTGTCCAATTACTTTTGAGCCCCTGAAATGAAGGGATTGTGTTAAAAAATGCTTTAGTTGCCTCACATTTTTATGCAGTCGTTTTGTTCACCCCACTGAATTAAACCTGAAAGTCTGCACTTCAACTGCATCGGAGTTGTTTCATTTAAAATTCATTGTGGTAATATACAGAACCAAAATTAGAAAAAAGTTGTCTCTGTCCAAATATTTATGGACCTAACTGTATAAGCTGATCCTTTCCATCACTGGCTCTGTAGGTATTAGTTAGTTGTAGTGATAGGAGCTTGGGAGATATAACTTATCACTCGGAAACATGATGATGCAGTAGTTAGCACTGCTGCCTCACAGCTCAGGTCACATTTTCGTGCACAATTATCAGTCCAGTATAGTTGACAGATGCTTCTGTAGTCCTTATGGCTACTTCAAAGGCCATTGCACTAATATAATACACTCAAAATGAGTTTAGTTAATTCTTCTCCTTTGACTTTGATGCATTTTGGTGAGTTCAGAAAAAATCCTGAACATTTCTGTGTTTTCACCAAACCAGAGGTGAAGGGAATTCAGCAGGACTCTCATATCATTATTGCCAATCTGCCTTAAATACACATCTTTTACAATGTATGCAAAAATTTAAAAAAAGGAAATCCATGAGGGAAAAATGTTTGAACTCCACACAGACTGTAGCCAGGCAGAGGCATGAGGACAAGACTTGGGCTCTATGGTCAGTAGCACTGACCGCTGTACCACCATGCTGCTCTGGTCTCTTCACATGACTTTTACAGATTACTTTTTTATAGGAATGTCATCAGTACTAAGTGTACAGTGGTGGAAAGCGTACTTAATTAAAGAAAAGAAAAGAGTAAAAGACTGGGGGATCAAAAAGTTAAAGTGAACTGGCAAAAATGGTAAGAAGTCAGACTAAGGCTCAATAACAGGCAGTCAATGAGATTCTTTTATGAAAACCTAAACAAGGATTAATAGCCTGGGTCAAAAGGAACCAAAATTTTAAGCCAAAAATAAGATTTCCCTGCCCAGAGTTTTTAAACGAATGAAATACACACAAGACTGTTTCTAGAATTATCCAAACATCTTTTATGACATTGTTGTGCTGCAATATCCTGTTGCATAATTGGGAACAACTCTAGAAACTGTTAACAAGATGACAGCACTCATGAAACTAAAACACAAAATGAGGGTGATTGTGATAAAAGAAAATGGTGGTGGAATGATGTCATCATCTTAATAATAAAATTGAATACATAACAGGGAACACCAATTGTTAGCATTCAGGAACAATTACAAGCTAAAAATGTCAAGAATCATGAGATTCAGTAAATGAATAAAAATTAACTTCATCCACATAAGCAAATGGAAATTAGCAAATATACCTGACAATACTGATATACAGTATGTACAGTTGCATTGTACCTGGTGTGAACAAGGAGATCCCAGGAGTTGATAATCATTCAAGAATTCATTATGTATTACAAGGAGCTTACATGAATGCTATCAGTTGATGGGTTTAGAGCTTATGTTCTACTGCCCTTCTGCTCCTGACTTTCATTTCCATGGGGATCGTCTGTTTCATATGTTCATGCTACTGAAATAGACCCAAGACTTACCTTTCCACTAGATCTACCCCAGTACACATGTTGATGTAAGACTACTGCAGTATTATGAAGAAGTACTCTCTCTATGTGGGGCTCATTCTTGAATGGCAGGCTTCATAGCATTGTTGACATGGTATTCTTGTGGAACACAGACTCTGAAGAGTATTCTAACCCATTAGATTGTTGCCACAATCTCCTTTAGTGATCAATGTGAAGTGTACACAAAATATCCACCCAACCACCAACATTCTAACTGGCTCACCCCGTTTAGGGTCATAGGTAGACAGTGTCTGCTTCAGCATGGCAAAAAACCCAACAAGATGGTAGTCTACTGCACACACAACAGGGCCAATTTAGAGATGCCAATTAATCCAATCTGCATGTATATGGGATGTGGAATAAAAATCCATACAGACAGAGCAAGTGCATGAACAACAATTTTAACTACTGCATAACTAGGCTATCCTATAATACAAAGAAATGCATAGAAATAAGTAAATACAGTCATTTGTATTATCAATAAAGTGTGTAAAGTGTGTGGAATGGGACATGTGATGCTTTTTGTTGGTTTATTTTTTAAAATGTCAGTTATGCTGGCACAGAAACACCATACAGGGACAATCCTTACATTTTCTTAGATTTATGTTATTCTTTTAATAATAGATATGTATATTTAGGGAGGTTACACTGCCTAGGCCCCTTAATATGGTGTGTGGGGCTCCAGTGTTCTGAGTGCTTCAAGTAAGTGCTGTAACACGTCCCCTGCATAGACTGAAATTTAGAGCCAAGTAATAAATGTGAGAATGTCAGGAATTTGTGGCCAGAGTTTCTCACGTAGTTGAACAAAAATGATAGAAGTTGAAATGATTGTTATCTGATGAGATGAACACCTGACACCTTTGCACACAATGAAGCAAAACATTTGGAAAAGAAGACGCACAGAATGATAACCTGTGGTAAATCTGGTATCTTTTTTAATTTAGATTGATCAGACTGAAGTACTCAAAAACCACTGATCCTTTGATGTGAAGCCTGGCACTCATTTTTATTAAATCCCCTGCGACTCCTCATCACAAGCCACTGCCAAAGACATCAGCATGAGAGTAAACTCTCTTAAGTTCATTTTTCCATCCTTATCCAGATCAGTCATGATATCCCTGACAGACGCCTCATCGTTGTTTTTCTGTTTAAAGAGAAGGGTAGAGGTGATCAGCAGAGCATCATAAAGAAGGCCTTACCATGGAACTAGAAACCTTCTAGTTACCTCTCTATAACATATACATATTTTCAGATTATTATTGTTCTTTTTTTTGCTCTTTATTGATTTTATTCAAATCAAATAACATTCCATTCAAGCAAGTCTAGTTTTACAAAACTAAGTTTGAAACAAATAAATCCTGACCCATGAGAAAGAGAGCTAGGCCAGCAGAGTAAAACCTTAAACTAGTAAAAATACGTAAATAAATAAATTAATAAATGAATAAAAATAAAAGAATAAAAAGAGGAGAAAGAACCTGCTTCCTCAATTAAAATGCTTATTCTAAAATGTCATTGATTAGATCCTGCCAGGTTTTGACAAAGTTTTGTACAGATCCTCTAAGTGAGAATTTGATTTTTTCCAATTCCAAATAGTATACAACATTAGTTACCCACTGACTTAAAATAGGAGAGTTTGGATTCTTCCAGTTGACCAAGATAATTTAAAATTATTGTTCTTTTGCAAGATGTTAACTAATCTGTCATATTTAGATTTGGAATTTGACCCTTGAATTTTTCATAAAAATTGTACTTTATCTGTGCTTGACACATGGGAGTTTTACATTGCTGGGAAGTTTTTGTTAAATTTTTATTTATTTTCTGTGGCCATTTGGGCCGATATTTATGTTCAGTCAGAAGTTTTCTACCACGAGGAGATCATTTTTACCTGTCTCCTTTTAGAAGCTGTTTAGTTATCATGACACAATGCCGGCTTGCTTACATGTGGGCACTGCCATGTTTTAGCTTCAGTGTGCTCAGTTGCTATGATGGCAACATTTCCCAAGGTCCTCTAGGAGGTTGCAATCTTTGATGTCATCATCACATTTTGTTTGGTATATTTTGGGATCAGAAACTTTGTTGGTTACTATGGACTTCGATTTCTGGGTAATGTTTAAGATTTGTCAATGAATTGGTTTGATCTTTGGATTTTGAACTTGGCTCATCTTTTCTGCCCACATCTCATTCTCCTGGTTCTTTCATAAACATTTTTCTCTATCTAATTTGAGATAGAACATCACATACTTTATAGAAGCTCCTCTGACTCGTTTAGGTTTATTTAGATGCAGTCAATATACCAGGATTTGGTCCCAGGTTGGATGGAAGTCACCGGTAATTAAATAATATAAAAGTTTGGTGTGGGACGTGGGATGTCTTTAGATGAGAGGAAGGTGAGTTTAAAATGTTCAACAATACTCAACATGAAGGCCTATTTTACTGCAATGATAGTATCTTCCATGCAAATTATACTGAAAATAGGCAAAGGGGCTATAAAATATTTTATTTACTTCAGCTAGTTTAGTTACTTGTGGGTGCAATTACAACTGCTACTAGTAGTATATAAGAAGTGAGATTCATTGTTTGGAGAAATTGAATTTAATCACCTGGATAACCTGCTTGTGAGTCCAATCTGTCAAACACCTGAGAGTGAAAGGACTAGGGCAGGGGTAGGCAACGTCGGTCCTGGAGTGCCACAGTATGTGCAGGTTTTTGTTCCAACCCAGTTCCTTAACGAGAACTCAATTATTGCTGATGAAGCACACATTGCTTAAGTGACATTTTAATGCTTCATTTTAGTGGTCTCGCTTGTTAAGGTTCTCCAACCTTAATTGCTTATTTCAATCTTAAACTGCTGCATTCAGTGTTTTAATTGCTCCTTATTAGCAATAAGATGTAAAAGACAAAGCAGCCAGCAGTTCTCCAGCTAGCTTTTTTCCAATTACATCTGTGTGTGTTCATCATGCACGGTTTGATTTAATAAAACACTTAATAGAAAAATGTGACAGACTGAAAATGATCTGTTTTAGGCTTCAAATCATTTGGATGATATCCTTGGAAAGGAAAAAAATCTACGATATAAAAGCCTTACTTTGCACAGACTAACAAGCCATAAAATTAAATAAGGTCTGAGATTGGCAATGATTGGTTTCTAATTAAGCAATTGGGTTGAATGAAAACCTGTAGCCACTGCGGCTCACCAGGACCGACATTGCCTACCCCTGTTTTACATCTTATTGCTAATAAGGAGCAATTAAAACACTGAATGCAGCAGTTTAAGATTGAAATAAGCAATTAAGGTTGGAGAACCTTAACAAGCGAGACCACTAAAATGAAGCATTAAAATGTCACTTAAGCAATATGTGCTTCATCAGCAATAATTGAGTTCTCGTTAAGGAACTGGGTTGGAACAAAAACCTGCACATACTGTGGCACTCCAGGACCGACGTTGCCTACCCCTGGACTAGGGTTTGATCCCAAGTGTATGATGTGCCACAACTTGTGTGAGAAAAGTCAATTCAGTTTCCAGTAAATTATGACAGGCACTATGTAATGAAAATTGCATTCACTTGCATCATACAGTGCATCCAGAAAGTATTCACAGCGCATCACTTTTTCCACATTTTGTTATGTTACAGCCTTATTCCAAAATGGGTTAAATTCATTTTTTTCCTCAGAATTCTACACACAACACCCCATAATGACATGAAAAAAGTTTACTTGTGGTTTTTGCAAATTTATTAAAAATAAAAAAACTGAGAAATCACATGTACATAAGTATTCACAGCCTTTGCTCAATACTTTGTCGATGCACTTTTGGCAGCAATTAGAAGCAGAAACATCTCAAGGATGATCAGGGGAAACGGGATGCACCTGAGCTCAATTCTGAGCTTCATGGCAAAGGCTGTGAATACTTATGTACATGTGCTTACTCAATTTTTTTATTTTTAATAAATTTGCAAAAATCTCAAGTAAACGTTTTTCACGTTGTCATTATGGGGTGTTGTGTGTAGAATTCTGAGGAAAAAAATGAATTTAATCCATTTTGGAATAAGGCTGTAACATAACAAAATGTGGAAAAAGTGATGCGCTGTGAATACTTTCCGGATGCACAGTATGTGTTTAACAGCTGAAAATATCAACTCATTCTGTTCCTCATTGCCGTATGTTTATTCCTACACTCATCATTTATGTGTGGGAATTTTAGCCACACAGAATAAACTGCATGAGTGAACGTACTCCTCTCTATTCCTCTATTCTATGCTCCCTAATTTTTACCCCATGATAACATTTCTTTATAAGACACTTCTAGGTAAGATTTCAGTGCCTAAGAAGTAGCCTAGTGGATTACATTTTAGACTGCAAACACAACATTGAGAGGCCTTTCTCTGTCATTGACTCCCTTTGTTACATGAGAGAAATTGCTTAACCTGTCTCCTCTCTTCTTGTAAACAATATACACATGTAATTGCACAAAGTATGGGGCTTTGGGGTGGTGTTCCTACATATCTTAGTATTTGTCAGTTTGTATCCTTCTTTGTATACTCCATGTGTTGCATTTTTAACCATCATCATCATCCTCCATACAGTCATACAGTTTCACCATCATCACTAATCCCTGTTAACGCAAAATTACATTAATTTAGTTACACCTTTTTGTCCCAAATCTTTACCTATGTGGGCACTTACCCCCAGGATGTGTGGCAGCTCTGCATTGATGAGATCTTTTGCTTCACTGTTGGAAAGTGTTTTATTATCACTATCTCCTTCTGAATATTTGTAGAATGAGTCAAGAATAGTGAGGAGGGCCTTTTCAAGCTTGGTCAAATTACTCTTTTGTGATTGTGCCATTGTGAATTTAAATGAAGTACACCTAATATGAAAAATGAACAAAAAATAATTAGTGAATACATTTTGATTTGATTAGTAAGAATATAAATACTTTGTTTCTTAATAACTATGGTTCTACAATGACAACAGTCAAAGCTTTTTTCTATTACAAAAATCCAATAATTTATGTAAGTACTGTGATCTCAGAAAATAAGTAAATACATAAATAAGCAAGTTTCCCATGTAAAGGTATGAGTCTTTTAACTTGCTCTTAGTACCTTCATGTACCACTTTAAGCTTAAACGTCTAGAATGACCAGTGATTCGATACTGGCCCCATTTCAGTGAGAGTGGGCCATGCAATGGGCCACCACCCTGTCCATGGGTGGTTCCTCCTTTGCCCCCAGTGTTGCCAGGATTAGTGGCTCACATGAGCCTAAATTACTGTGCATTTATTGACCTTGGGAATGTTGCTGAATTTAATAGAAAAAGCTGTTGCTGCAGTTGCGATTGATAGCAACGTATCCTGGACTTACTGTACATTGATGTTCACTGAATTTTAAATTAAACATATTTTCACATTGCCAAAATTCATGACCTGGTCTTATTATCAGTGAAAGTTCAGCACAGGCCACCCAGGCACCTCTTATACTCTGCAGCTCTTGACTCAAAATAGTTCAGACAAAAAATATGACATTTTTTTCTATCTATTGTTGTTCAGTTGAGTGCCAAACCAAATGAAGTGGCTTTTATTGTGGTGTGGTGAATGCAGAAAAAAGTATTCATTCAAGGTAGTGGCTAAACCATGTTGTTTCTGCGTTCAATGAGTGACATATTCCATTGGTTCACAAAGCATGGAAGCAGGATTCCAAAAATGGCATTCTCAGGAAGGTATTGAATTACAGTAATAAGCAAAAGAAATATAAAATAAAATAAAATCAGCATAATTCAGAGTCAAACTATATACCTGAAAAACAGAAATTATGACAAGAGTCAGTAGACTATTTCACAAAAAAAATAAAATTCAAGTATAAAAAGAAGAATTCCTTTGGCCTTAATACAAGAAATAAGAGTCTCTGGCAATGTGCTTTGTCAAAACTGAAAAGTGGTGCCAGATCACAAATAACAGTTCTAAAATAAATACAATAATGGCTAGTCCAGCAATGTTCACTGATGTTTAAAAAGACATATATAAACAATGCATATCTGTCTACTATAGTACTTAGAGAAGGAGATGGGTGAGAAATACAGTGGCAAATGAAAGCAAAAAGCAAATGTATTAAACAAGTTTTCATCTCCATTTAAGTGTGTCGGCGCAGGGAGTGACACACATATGCTGGTAGGAGCAAAATGGCCTAATTATGTGGGACAGAAGTAAGGCGTGGCATGTCTGGAGGAGCCTGAGGCTAATTCTTGCTCACTCACTCTTACTTCTTTTAAAAATGATCCGAATGGGAGAGAACGGCAAAAGCTGCACAAAGCAAGCAGTGCCAAATATGTTTCAAAGAAAGAAAGAGTGTGCTCTCTAAGAAAAATGGAAGAAAGGCCACATCTACAGCAAATGGAAGATAAAATGTGACTACTGAAAAACTAGAATATGCCCCCTTTTTTATCAAATTCACTGTTTATGCTAAGAAAGACACAATACTCACTTATTATTCAAACTGAAATTTAATGGAATATGAAATACAGATTACTGGAACATCAACGCATGGAAACAGAAATTAAATTCTTCACCAAATCCCAAAGAGTGGGAGGGATAGAGGAACCGACTAAATATTCCCTCCCACTTTGGCTTACTTTTAGCTTTGCTTGGATTTCCTTATGAAGCTGTATATATTTTAGCATCCTTCTCATTTGGCACTAAACAGGGGGAAATACAGCAACTTCAACAATTCAGAGTTCAACAGAAAAGAGTAAATTATAGACAACACCATAAATGCAATAGAGCAGACAAATTTAAAGTGAAATGAGCAGTTTTTTATAAAGCGATCGCCATAGATGTGGGCGTTCAGTTTGGATTTCAATGTGGAAACAGAAAAAGACCTTAAAGGCTCTCTCTAGAGAGCTCAAAACTGAACGCATACTTTCAGGAGACCACAGAGGCGTAATTGAGCTTAGTCTGTGCCTATGACATTCACTTTCCTAAAGTTTCTTAAACAGACACAATAAAATAATTCATCTTGAACACTTTGGCTTTCCTACATACCGTATGCACAGTCCTGTTGTTATTGGGGTTTTCTGTAATTTTTTCTGTAATAGGTCTGTAGATTTCCTGTGATGAAATATCAAATCAAGGCTGCTAGCTTGCCTGTGGTTCAGATTTCAAATGTAAGAAAGCTTCCTACTATTTGATGCAAAGCACATAGCCACCCACCATCTAACTAACTACAAGCAGATGAAAAAAAGTAACAATGAAACATAAGCAGACTAAAAAGAAAACTCCTAAGGCTAAGCACCATTTGAACAAAGGAAGAGGAAGAGAAGAACTTACCTTGCAAATGAAGCAGTAGATAAATGTTCAGCTAGGTGGAGCTTCCAGGCTGCTTTGGGTTTAAATAGTCTTCCCTGCACAAATGGGCACACCCTTCTAAAATGAGTCATTGCCTCTCAGCTCAACTTGCCCAGGGCTCCTTTAGTGATCTTTTGTTACTTCTCATGCTCAACAGCAGTTGCTAAACTGGAAGCCTGTGGGATGGTTTGCATTAGCATAAAGCTGTAGATTTGGTTATTTCATTTTGTGACACCAGATGTGCACTGTTTTTGTTTTACACAAGCACCTAATCATTTCCCAGTTTTAAGAGCACTGAGACTGTTCAGCTTCCCCTTCCTCCGTTCTTCCACACTGCTATATTTGGAATGCTTTATACCGCTGATGAAGATTCATTGAATTACAGTAACTCAAATCACTGTGTAATATAAATGAGAATCATATCTTGTCATCAGGTTTGGCCTAGCCAGTATTTGGAATGGAGATCATCTAGGAAAAACTTGAGTTGCTGCTGGTAGAGGTGTTTGTAAGAACAGCAAGGGGTATTACTCTGTGGTCTGTGTGGGGATCCCAATGCACCAGTACAGTTATGGGGGGGGGGGGGGGGGGGGGGGGGCGGCGGCGGCATTGTGTTGTAAATATGATGCTATCCTTCGGATGAGACGTAAAACCAATGTCCTAACTCTCTGTGGTCATTAAAGATCCCTGGGCATCCTTCAAAAAGAATAAGGTGTATCCCAATGTCCTGGCTAAATTGTCCATTATGGTCCAGTCCATTCTTGTTCCCTAATCATCCCCTGTTTCTAAGTGGCTAATATCTCTCACCCCTTCACCTTCTGATAGCTAATGGTGTGGTGAACATACTGGCGCATATTGGTTGTAGTTGAAGTGGTTCTCGTCTGTCTAAACACTTTAGGTAGTGAGAAAAGCGCTATATAAATGTAATTTATTATTATTATTATTATTATTATTATCCATATACCTCTTATATTTACAGAGATTCATTCATCCATCCATTTTATTATCATGCTTATTCCAGTATAATGAAGGGTGTAGCTGTAGCCTACTGATAGGAAGACTGGAACCAGCATCAGGGACATTCGTGTCAAGCCAATTTACTTTCTTATGCAGACATGCAGCCCATAGCTTAGCCATGAATCATACCTGGTCTCAAGGAAATGTAAAGTTATCCTGGCAACACTAAGGGAAAGTAAGGACAACCCATGAGCTGGGTGGTGTCCCTTTGTCAGGCCCACTCTCACTAAAATGGGGCCAATTTAGAATCGCCACTCATTGTAGATTTTTATGTTTAAAGTGGCACATGAGGGGAGTGGTACTAAGCGCAAGTTAAAAGACTTATAATTTTTACATGGGAAACATGCTTATTTATTTATTTTCTGAGATCACAGCCCTTAAAAAAGGTATACGATTTTCGTAATAGAAAAAAAGCAAATACTGACGTCATTGTAGAACCAAAGTTATTAAGAAACAAAGTATTTATATCCTTACTAGGGTGGCAAGCACTTCTGGCACCTTTGGTGCCCAACCCCCAGTTACGGCCAGAATATTAGTAAAATCTGTAAATGTACAAAAGAAAAATGATTATTTATTGGAGTCAAAATCACAAAATTCTATAAATTTGTAAAAGAACAATTAATTATTATTTAACGGAGTAAAAATCAAGAAATGGGAATAAAATATTTACTCTCGTACCGATTGGAGTATTCCCGTTAAACTGAGGTCCGCTATGCTCAATGAGTATTTATAAGAGACTAAATAAACGATCCATTCGTTTTAACTGACATTCTTATAGATACAAAGACTTTTTTTTAAAAATTACTCATTTAAATAACAGGAAAAGTCACATGAAAACTAAAGTGGTATGCAATGGGTCATCGTAACTGGACCTTCAGCTAACTAAATCACCTAAATACAAACATTGGTGTTATGAATAGATTTTTTTTTAATAGTTTGCTCCTGTGAAAGAAAGTTTACTCGATCAAAAATAGAAACCACGATTTTCTTGATATTTTAGTTTATAATTTAAAAACGGAATAAGAATCTGAAAATCTAACCACATTAAAGTTCGATAAATTCTGAAAAGAATGATACCAAACACAGAGAGAAATTTTCCTCATTTTTCATATTAGGTATAGTTCTTTTAAATTCACAATGGCACAATCAAAAAAGAGTGATCTAACCAGGCTTAAGAAAGAGAGAGAGAGACACTGTCAGAAGTGGCAGTTATCCTGAGAAATGTTTGTGTGTGAATGTGAGTGAGAGTGAGTGAGAGTGAGTGACAATGAAGCACTTACTAAGCATTTATTAAGCACCTGGCTTAGTAAATGTGACACTGTCCCCCTAGCTGAGGCGTCACCAGATGGATACCTCGTTCCTTCATAAGTCTAGAGATTCTGGTCGTGGAGGAGGCCTTGGAATAATTCATTGTAACAAAATGCAAATCACTTCTAAAAATGTAGGCGACTTCACATCCTTTGAGGCATTCATTTTAAATATTAAAACAGATTCCAACACAATTATAGTGCTAGTCTACAGACCACCAGGGCCATATTCCTGGTTCATGACTGAATTTAGCAACCTTCTATCTGATTTGGCTATAAATTATGATCATGTAGTACTGATGGGGGATTTTAATGTACACACTGATGTGGAAACTGACACTTTTAGCAAATGTTTTACTTATTTGTTAAATTCAGTAGGATTTTGTTAGATTGTCAAAGGTCCAACTCATAATCATAACCACACATTAGATTTAATTATAATTTACAAAGTTGAAATTCAAAATTTAAATATTACTCCATTAAATGAAGTTATTTCTGATCACTACTTATTTTCATTTGATTTAGTCCTGCCCTTGCCAACACACTCCCAGATTAAAACAAAGACAGTGTGACATCTAGATTGTAATTCTGCTTCAAAATTTATAGATACTTTGAGTAAGTCGAGTGTAATTGTGGAAAACCATTTAGATCAGTTAACATCAAATGTAAAAGTGGAAAACAATTTAGATCAGCTAACATCACATTATAATGTGACCTTGAGAGATGCTCTGGACACAGTGGCTCCCCTTAAAACAAAAGTGATCAAAGCACATAGAAACTCTCCCTGGTTTAATGAAAACACTCGAGCTCTTAAATTAGAGAGTCAAAAACTGGAGCGCAGATGGAGAACAACAAAGCTACATGTCTTTCAAATTGCATGGACAGAGAGTGTTAATAATAGAAAAAAGCCCTCTTTATAGCTCGCTCAGAATACTATTCTACATTAATAGATAGCATTAATAAAAATCCTGTTTAGAACAATGGCTAAATTAACAAATGGGAATTCAGATCTACAGTGCAAAATACCAACAGATATTAGCAGTACAGACTTTATGAACTTCTTCAATGAGAAAATTAAAAATATAAGATCCCAGATCTCTGCATCACAGTACAAACCAAATACTGGCTTAGCAGACCCTGCCTCACATTGCATTCAGCACTTTAGTAATTTTAATCCTGTAAACTGAGCAGGAAGTCTTAACTTTAATTTCTAAAATGAAGCCCCACTACTTGTTCCCTAGATCCAGTGCCAACAAAACTAGTAAAAAGTGCAGTGGATGTTCTTGCAGAGTCTATTCTAAACATTATTAGCAGTTCATTATTGCATGGCACAGTACCTGATACACTAAAAGTGTCAGTCATTAAACCATTACTTAAAAAGTCAGACCTAGACCCGCACATACTAACTAATTATAGGCCTATTTCAAATCTACTGTTTCTCTCTAAAATACTAGAAAAAGTAGTCACCAGTCAGCTTCAGACACACCTTACACATTACAATTTATTTGAGAAATTCCAGTCTGGTTTTCGCACTGGTCATAGTGCAGAAACGGCACTAACGCGGGTTGTAAACGACATTCTGATATCCTCTGATGAAGGAAACTCCACTGTAATTATGTTGTTGGACTTAAGTGCAGCATTTGACACCATCAACCATTCTATTTTACTGCACAGGCTAGAAAATGATGTTGGGCTTACAGGCACCATGCTCGCTTGGTTTAGTTCTTACTTATCAAATTGTTTCCAATATGTACAGAAATGTGCTGACAGTACTCCATCATTATACACAGAAGTTCAATATGGTGTCCCGCAGGGCTCAGTACTGGGACCTTTACTGTTTTTCACTTTACATGCTTCCGCTGGGATCTCTCATTAGGAAACATAATGTTCATTTTCACTCGTTTGCACATGACACCCAGTTATACCTTTTCATTTAAATCAAATGAAGTTTCTCAGATGTTGTCTTTAATTAGTTGTGTTAGCGAATTAAAGGAGTGGATGAATGAGAACTACTTGTCTTTAAATACAGATAAAACAGAGATGTTAATTGTTGGAGGGAATGATGCTGATCATAACAATATTTTGTCATCATTTAACTCAGTTGGAATTCCAATTAATTTTACTTAATCAGCCCGCAATCTAGAAGTTATCCTTAACTCTAGCATGTCATTTAAAGCGCATATTACAAAGTTGTCCAAAACATGTTTCTTCCATCTTAAATATGTTAGGAAATTAAGGCGCTTTCTAAATAAACAGGATTCTATGAAATTAATTCATGCATTTATCTCTAGTAGGATTGACTACTGCAATGCAGTTTTCACTGGATATTCAAACTGTTCTCTATACAGCCTCCAGTTAATCCAAAATGTGGCTGCAAGAATTATTACAAGAACGAGAAAATACGAACACATAACTCCAGTTCTTAATCCTTACACTGTCTCCCGGTTAAGTTTTAGGGCAGATTTCAAACCCTCCTTTTCAGATATAAAGCATTAAATGGCCAAGGTCAGACATACTTGTCTGAACTTATCATGACTTACAAACCAGAGCGCACATTAAGCTCTCAAGATGCTGGTCTACTTATGGATCCAAGGATTAATAAAATAACAGTGGGAGGTCGAGCTTTTAGTTACAGGGCCCCTAAACTGTGGAATGGTCTGCCTGCTACTATAAGAGATGCCCCTTTGGTCTCAGCTTTTAAATCCCGGTTGAAGACTCACTACTTCAGTTTAGCATATCCTGACTAGAGCTGCTGATTAACTGTACAGACTGCATCTCTGTTGTTAGTCATTAGCGCTAAAACATAAGTAACATGATAGTTAGAATTGGATACTAACCCTCACCTATTCTGTTTCTCTTCTCGGTACTCAAATGTGGCACTTGGTGCGACGGCCCACCTGCCAAGTTATTTTGCCTGCCTAAGGTAAAGTCATCCCTGATGGAGGATCGCAGGAATCGTGGGAAAGAGGGGTCCTTTCATCTGATTGGCTGGCCCAGCACTGTTTCAGCCGTTGGAATGGCCAAATGGGGGAGGCAGCTTGATGGATGAGGTCTCCAGGGACTCTAAAAATATCCAAATCTTATTATGTGATATCATTTACTGTTAAATTCTGCTCCATACTTCTAAAATTTTTTATTTTTTTTTACTTCTAAAATTTTTTTTATTTTATACTGTATTGAGGATTTATTCTGTTCTGTGTATTGTATTGTATTGACCCCCTTCTTTTGACACCCACTGCACGTCCAACCTACCTGGAAAGGGGTCTCTCTTTGAACTGCCTTTCCCAAGGTTTCTTCCATTTTTCCCTACAAGGTTTTTTTTGGGAGTTTTTCTTGTCTTCTTAGAGAGTCAAGGCTGGGGGGCTGTCAAGAGGCAGGGCCTGTTAAAGCCCATTGCGGCACTTCCTGTGTGATTTTGGGCTATACAAAAATAAACTGCATTGTAACTGTATTGTACTTAAAGAACAGAACTTGTAAGACCATCTCTTCTGTTTAAATCCACTGGCCTGGGTACGTGGTCAGCAGTGATCTCTGGAGAGGTCTTGGCTTGAATGAACTCATGGAGCTGAGGAACGTGAGCACAGCTGGTGTTTTGTCTAAACCCCAGGTGAGCAGTGAGGCAGAGCCAGCAGCGTGGACAAAATTAATGTGCTTTTGAAGTACACATGGTGTTGGTGTTTTGTACCACCACTGTATCTGACCCTTATGGAATGATGGAAAGAGCTGTTGATACAATGCAGCAGCCACTGCAATTCACTGCTCCGTTGCTTATGGGATGCTACTATATAATCAGAATAACAATAGAGCTTCTATGTACTCTGCACGAAAGACAAAATTAATGCATCACTGACAGATAGACAGACAAACCCAAAAAGCTGGTCTTTTAGATTATAAATTTTAAAATCTGTTCTCAGTGAGGTTTATCAAAAGTTCTATCAAAGTGTTGAAGTAGGTTTTTTTTTTAAACTATCATACTGCAGGACTGCTGACAGAGTTTTTAGTCCAGGTTGTTTCTGTGTGTACTGTAGAAGGATAGCCCATCATTGCCATACTATTGTGAACAAAAATAGCAAAAATGGATGCAGGCCATAAAATCAGCAAAAGCAAGACCAATACTTTGCTAGGTTTGAGCTCCAGAGAGCCTCTTTCCATACTCAAAGGCTGCATATGCCCATGTAGGAGAGACTGGCATTATCCATTTTGCTTTGCTTTGGTACACAAGTCTTCTGCTTAAGAGGCAGCTGCCAGACACTCTTAACTTCAGTTCAAGCGTCAGTTCTCTCCCCACAGGGCTTCTTTGGAATGCAATTTCTGAGTCTTACCTGATAAGACTGATCAATCTGATCACAGACAACGTGGCATCCAGAAATGTCTCCATGATGCACCATTTAAGCACTTGGTCATAATTCATTGCAAGCACTAGATCTGTGCTTTGTGGCTGTAACAAAGACTGGAATGGAAGAGCTGGAATACCATATTTATTGGACATAGATGAGGTTGCCACATGTCCAAACCTTGCTAAAGTAAGGCGAGTTGCACAAGCAAATGTAAGACCATACACAAATAAAACCTTGTGTTCATCCTGTTACAGACAGGAGTCAACTGAACAAGGCTGCCCAGTAGACACAACTTTATGATAGCAAAAGAGGACCACTGAATGTGAAATCTCAGGGAAAACTGCAGTTCCACCCACAACTAGAAGGTGTTACCAAGACAATGAAGGAAAAGAAGTTAGGATAAAGCCATCTAATATATTCTGGTTATTGGTTATCACTGTAACAGAAAAGTAATAACCATAAAGAAGGATACATTTTTATCTGTTATATGTTTCTCTTTCTAAAACCAGTAGAACAATTCAGAGCAGCTTCATCTACAAACACAGAGAGGAGTTGTGAATTGGGGATGGGGTGGGGTGGGGTGGGGTGGTGTTTAATCCAGTGTAAACTAGCTGTGAGCAAATCAGCGCCACCATCAAGTTATACAGCTTGACCACATTAATAGACAGATCAGAAATCATAAGTTATGCATCTTTTCTATAGGAGAGAACAAGTTCAAACTAAGCAGTGTAAATGTGTTTTGTGTGGTTTGTTATTGTGCTTTGTCTATATATGTAAACACGTATTCATTTATATATACTTATGTATATTATTCTTATATTATCGTTACGTTATGAAGAAATTGTATAACTTATTTTATTGGAGCAGGTTATTTGTTGAAAAATAGTCTATCAAAATGTCCGAATGACAGAGTGAAAATTATTTAACTTGATTCATAAATTGTTCAGATCAGTTCTCAGTTCTGGCGTCCCAGAGGGAAGGTGAAGTAGAGATCTCTGACACACACAACACCCAAAATGGGGTCTGGGCTTCTAAAGTTCAGAACCTCAAATACTCAAAAGGATCCCCATATAAATAAACATTTGGTTTTTAGAGCAGCAAAAACAACAAAAACAAATTTCCCTAGTATTTAAAAAATTGAATAAATGGCGAAAAGAAGAACAAAACCGACAAGAAAGAACAAACAGGAGCAAAAAAGAGTCATCAAAAAAGCAAACAAATCCAGTCCATAATCCAAGAACAGAATTCAAGAGCAAAATATCGAAGAAAACCATGCAGTGCAAAAAAATACTCACAAAACAGATCCAAATCCCACAATACTCCTGAAGGACCTTATCCCTAGCTAGAACATATAAACTGAGGGAGGTGTCTCAGCAGTGATGTTATGGTGGCTCCAGCTGTTAAGGTTACACCCAAAGAATACAAATGAAACATACAATAGCATAGAATAATAACTTAAACAAAATATTCATTATGAAAACACATGAAAAGGAGAAAACACAACTATAATGAAATTAGCCAAACCCATTTACATATACTTGCTGCTTCAAAATCGAATTTTCTAAAAATGTTCATACAGATGTGTTGTTCTAGGACTTTCTTCCTTCATCTTTTAAAGACTTTTTCCCTCAGAATTGAAATATAAACTCTAAGCCCCCTATTGATTCATTGCTCTCGAATAATTTATTCACTTATTGTGAGGCATCTATGTGCATTTTCCTGGCTGTTTTGTCCTTTTTGAGGCATCCCATTTCTGAAATTTAAACATCTTTGTTTTTCTTGATTTCTGTTGACTGTTGCAGGTCTCTTGTCATAAAGTTAATAATCAACTGAAAACTTTAAGGCAGTTGCATTTGAATTCTTCATTTCCTTTTCCTTTCAAGTCAATGCCCAATAGTGTAGCTGATCTCCAAAAAGAAGAAGGAGTGGGGGTAACTACGTGTGAAACCGAAGAAAAGATCAAGAGCACAAGCTGCATGCTTCCTGTGAGTCAGTCTACTGCTTGCTAACTAAGCTTTTCTACCACATTATTTCCTTTCTGTGTTTAAATTTTACAAAATACCAAGCCCAGCTGTGTAAGAGAAGTTCAAAAACAAGATGTCTGAGAGCAGGCCTTATTAAAACAATAATATGTTCCACATTATCATTATTAGGTTATTTATATTTGGCCATTTCCCGATCATGTTAACAATTGATTTTCTGATACAAGTTTTTTCACCAAGGCAGGAACCTGCTTTGCATAAGGACACATTCCTGGACATTTACTCTTATCAGGCCAGTTGAGAGCCACCTGTTGAGATGATGGAGGACAAATGTCACACAGACAGTAACCAGGCTGAGAACCAAATCCATGTGTGTGATGTTTAAAAGAGAGGCTTTGAACACTATACCATCCACATCTTTTTATATTTTATTTACAACTCAAATCTGAAGACTCAAAATTGTTCTCCAGGCAAAAAAAAAAAAAAGTTTTCTAGAATTCTAAAATGACAATAAACAGTTTTCACTTGCTCTTTAGTCCAAATTAAAAATCCAGTATCCTGGAGATGTTCAATGTCTGTATGGAACTTGCAATTTGTCCTCACGTCTGTATGGGTTTTTCAAATATAAAGGACATATATGTTAGGTTGACTGGCAGTTGTAATTTGTCTTCTTTTCACCTTCTCTGACCTTGGCATTACTGGGACTGTTCTCAGATGGTCTGAGTCCAACATCTTGGGCAGATCCCACCATGTGTCCTTACGAGAAAAGATGTCAAGGGTGCATTGGACATGCACAAATGTGTCCCAAGGATTGGTGCTTGGTCCTCTACTCTTCTTTTTCTACACCACCTCACTGGGCCCCATAATCCAATCCATGATTCTCATATTAGTACTATGCTGATGACCCACAAGCTGTACCTGTTGTTCTTCCTAAAGACAACCTTGGTATCGGCTAGCATCTCTGCATGTCTCACTGATATTTCATCTTGAATGAAAGACCACCATCTACACTTCAGCCTAGCAAAGACAGCACTTCTGGTTCTCCCAGACAGCCAGTCTGTTCAACTCCCCATCTCTGTAAAGCTTGGCTCATGGTCACTAACACTTGCCAAGACAGTACATACTCTTGGGTGGTGACTGATTAGCATCTATCCTTCTCTCATCACATTTCAACTGTCTCTTGTTAATGCAGATTCACTCTGTATAAAATCCCCTAATCAGAACTTATCTGACTGAGTATGCAGCACAAATTCTGGTTCAGGCTTTGGTTTTGTCATGTTTGGATTACTGCAACTCACTACTAGCTAGGCCATCAAGCCAATGCAAATGTTCCAAAATGCAATGGCCCATCTTGTATTCAACCAACCAAGATGGACTCATGTCACTCCTCTCTTCAAGTTGCTACATTGGCCCCCTGTAACAGCATGTATTAAGTTTAAATCTTTGATGCTTGCTACAGAGTAGTCAATGGGTCAGCACCTTTCAATATGGAAACTCTAGTGAGGTGCTCTGCTCCTCCTTGACCACTCAAATCTGCAGATGAGCAGCATTTTTTGATGCCACCTCTGCATGGTATCAAATGTCAATCCAGACTCTTTTGATATGTAGCTCCTAGTTGGTGGAATGAGCTGCACACTTCTACATGAACTGCTGACTCCCTCAGTATGTTTAAGAAGTGATTGAACCCCCTATTGTTCTGTGGATGTTGGTCAAACTGTTAATGAATCTATTTTACTTTGTGAATATCTGTCGTATTGTTAATTGATCATTTTTGTTATGCTAGTTTTATAGCTCTTCACTTGTGGTTCTGCTACACGTATTCAAAACAACCTCTAGACTGATGTTACTAGGTTATGTTGACCTCCTTTCTAAGCTACTTTGGATTAAAGTGTCTGCTAAGCAAATAAATGTACATGTAAATAGGCACATGTGTGAGTATGCTCTCTGTTTGACTAATGCCTGATCTAAGGCTAGATACTGCCTTGTACCCAACACTGCTGGGACAGTCTGTAGCACCCATGATGCATAAGTCACTTTTACACTATTGGCTTTATATTTTTGTGTAAGTGTATATTTAATTTGTTTGTGTTGTACAAGTTTGTTCTGCTGGAACTTAAGGTATTTGTATAGTTTACCATCTATCATGGCCTCAATTTGACTGGCATTTTTGAGTGTATATCCACCTCCTCTAAGAATTACCTTTTCTACATGAATTCTTTTACATTTATCCAGTAAAAAAACTCCATTTGTATGTCTTGTGCATAGGTTTTGGTTGTTTCTAGTAACTGTTGTAACTGTTTGTTTGTTCCTGCATATATCTATATATTTATGTTAACCATGTAGAATAGATATGATATGGTGTATTTTTGGTGTTGGTTTTTGAATTTGTATCCATATTGTGTGCTGTTTAATCTGTTTGATAATGGGTTGAGAGTGAGACAGAACTAGAAAGGGCTAAGTGAGTCTCCCTGAAGATGTGTCGTCTAATCTGTATTGAATCTGCGTGTTGTAGGACACAAACAAGATGGATGAACAGCCCAGCCAGGAGTCCAGCAGATCCCTTACCCGGACAGGAGACCCTGAATAAATGGACAGGCGTCCCAACTGGACATGGACTCTATACCTTCCCTGGCCATAACAGAAGAAGAGGACAGAGAAGGATTGTCTCTGGGGGATGTTTATTCCCCCCAGGTGATAGATAGCAGCAGCTCCCTGTATTGGTGCCCATACAGGAACCTGCAGGGAATGCTGAGAGTTGTAGTTCGGCAGCACAGCCCTGCTGGGTACTGCAAGGGGGCGCTGCAGGGAGATGTGCTTCCCAAAATAAGGGACTTCCATATGACCTGGAAGAACTTCCATCGGGCAGTGGCCTTGGCACTGGAAGTGCTCTCAGGTCCTTAATAAAAGGGACCTCACACCCTTATCCAGGTGAGTTGGAGGATGTGGAGCAACACTTGACCGGAGGAGGGCAGTGTGGTGGTTAGAAAAGAGAGAGTATTGTGGAAAGAGAGAACCCGAGATTTGTGCTTGTGTTACTTTTGGAAGTAATTTTGGTTAATAAACCTTCCAATTTCTGAACCTGGGACTCTTTGTGTGTTTGTGTTCGGGGTTTGGGGCTCGCTGATGGCCTGGGTTCTATCACAGTGCATTAAAGTGTTGTTGATACACACATGTAGTGTTGTTCTTCAGTGTCCCGTGTGTTTCTAGATAGTGTAAGAGTACGGGTGTATTTTGTACAAGTGTAATTAGTGTACTAGCCATGTGTACGCCACACCGTCAAATGCAATTTTGTAGGCAATGAATCTTGTGTGTAGGTTTCTGGATTATTTGTATGGCTGCTGGAGTATCACAGAGTCAGTTAGGAAATGTTCCATGCAATGCATGTGTTGCCTTCATCAGCCTTTTTGTTGTTCTATAAGTGTATTATTATTATTATTATTATTATTATACTTCGCCCACCACTCACTTTGCTCGCCAACCCCCTGGCCTGTGCTATGCACCAGCCACTTTGTGTCTCTGCCGCTCGCGTATGTGGATTTTACTTTCACCAAACAACAGATCTTTTATTTCTCACGGATACGCCTCTTCATTGGGAAGAAACACCACTTTTCCCTGATGGCAACATGAATTAGATGATCTACAAGGCTCCGACTTAAAGTTTAAATCCAAACAATGTCTACATACTTCTGTCATATCACCTATGTACATATATTCGATCTCTTTCACTGTTTTGTTATTTCACTGAGTAATAATTTCCGTTTGTTTGCGCTAATGCGATCTTTACTAACATTTTTTTGAGACTTTCGAATTTTAGTACTTTCATTATCTCTAACCTGCTCTGCATGTGTATTGCGCCAACGTTTTCTGAACCTCTTTACAATGTTCAACTTTGTCATCTACTCTTTGTCTTTTATTTCCGGCCCCGGCCGTGGTTAAATCTCTTGGCACAAAGTCTCATCTCGCGGGACATGAAATTATCTCTCTGAAAAAGTCTTGTCTCATCCCAGGCTAAAAAGTCTCATCTCGTCCCAGGATTTTTTTATATAATAGAGAGATATAAAATGATAAGGTTTGTCCATCTGTCACTCACCTTACTCACAAACTACTGGGGCTAGAAACTTGATCCTGATCATAATTGAAAGCTTATGACCTGATGTGTTGTAGAAATTAAAAAAATATTTAGGTATTGGAAACCTCAGTAAAGATAGGTGTGGTTGTGAATTTATTACAGCACAGTGATCACAAAACCAAGTGACATTGTGGAAAGAAAAAGAAGAGCAGTAGCAGCTGCTAAACATTTGCTGTGGGATAAGGAATCAAAAATGACAAAGACAGAGAAATGGATATTGAAAATCAATAAGATCATCAAATAAATAGTCAGAATTCATAATCAAATATGAATTCTTACATGTGTAAACAACTGGTGGAGAGCTTGCCATTCATTATTTCTAGCCTTTTGTTTCTCTCACACAGCCCCCTACCTAACTCGAGAGGATCTTTACCTTCTAAAATAACGTGCTTATAAAAACAACATCATAGTTTTTGAAAGTATTGTACTTATTGACTGCGGTGGACTGGCGCCCTGCCCGGGGTTTGTTTCCTGCCTTGTGCCCTGTGTTGGCTGGGATTGGCTCCAGCAGACCCCCATGACCTTGTAGTTAAGACATAGCAGGTTGGATAATGGATGGATGGATGTACTTATTGATCAATGAACTTTATTAAATATTTATTAAATGTGTATAAAGGACAGCAAAATAACCTGTGCTTGTGTGTTTATGGCAAATTAATCACAATACAAAGTGCTCATCACCATATCTGCAGGAAGAAGAAGGGAGCAGTGACATCTGCTGAGTGCCAAGCAAATCACAGAAGGTGCTTAAATGTCACAGAACGAGAAACAATAAGAAGACAACACACTGAAGCACATAGCCAAGCAAGATATAACTATGAATATAGAACAATGGAGCAGCACTTGAACACAATAGCTTATAGACATGCAAGACAAAGTCAAGGACAAACATTCAACAAAGTTAGACTTTTTTTGGATTTGATGGTTTTTTTTCTCATTGGCAACTCTGTGTGGTATTTTCAAGGATCTGTATATATGATGATATTAAAGTTATGATAAAAGACACATCTTTTCAATTTAAGGTCACCTTGCTCTATATGTTAACCACTTTTACTTTAGGATCTTGAGGCACATGTTTCACTAGTAATTATTATTATAATTTTTATTATTATCCATATATAAATGTAATGAATTATCTATTATTATTATCTATTTTTAAACCCTTCAATCCATCCATCCACACTATCAAATCTGCTTAATACGATGCAGGCTGCAAGGCACTGGTGCCTATCCTGGAAGTATTGGCCCAAGGAAGTAACCAGTTCTGAGAGGGACGCTAGTTCACCAGAATCATCATTTTTTATATTTCTACTTTTATTGTATTATTATTTATTTCGAGATGCCATTACCAGGTCAAAAACATCTTTTGCATTTGGCAAATTCATACAAACTCAACATGCAGCTGAGAACAGTTATTGGAACACTGTTGCCATTCAGGGGACTTTTTTTGATTGACAGAAGCATCCTCGTCAGCAAATGGACTTTTTCTTCAGAAATTGTCACATACAAGCTAAGAATTGTTCCAGGAACATGATACTGAACTTAAGTGAATGCAGTGGCTGATCGTGGTCACCAGATCCTAAATTGAGCATCAGTAGGATTAGATGGAACAAAACATTTAGAGTTCAGATCTACCAACAACTACAGGACCATGGACCATCAACCTTGTGGCGCTACACCTTCCTGAGTCAATGTCCTCACAATGTTACAATATTTTGAGTGAAGTAAGTACCAACTTCTTTCAGATTTGCATATCTAATAAGTGACTATTTAGAATAAATAATACACAGTATGTACACTTATACAATTTTGCTGTTTTTTACAGAATGATTTAGGATAGAAGAGTGAAAAAACAATAAAAATGAAATTTACAATAAAGAAAAAAACAAATGAATGATCGGTATGCTCAGAAAGAATGACAATTTTTAACAAAGCTAACTAATCCAAACACACACCCATTTTTGTTACATACCTAAAGACAGAAAGTATCTTCTCACTGAGACAGTGTTATAGCTCTTGAGAAATCAGAGAAAAGCAGGGTCTGCAAACTTTCTCTTATTTTTTATGTCACACAGGAAAAAGGTAATCTGACACCCCCATCAAAATGCTTGCTATACAAATACATGAAAAAGAATCAATATTTAAACATTGTCACACACGTGCAAGTAGGAGGACGTTGTATGGACCAAGCAATGGTAATTCCACGCCAGGCCAGGGGGTGGCGGGGTACACTAAACCTTCTCCTGTTATCTCTACAGACCTGCTGCAGGAAAACCTATCTGATTCAGAGTTGATGACGTCACTTCTGGTTCCGGCACCCCAGACGAATGTCACTTCTGGCGCACATCACTTCCTGGTTCCTACACATCACTTCTGGTCTGATCCCTTAAAACCGCCATCTTTGCATACCCTCACTAGTTCTGTTTTGGACTCAGTCTTGTGAATATCTCTGTTCCTTTAAAAGCCTTTTGCAGCCAGGGAGATTATACGAGTGGCTGCCCCAAACCTTTTTGAGTGTGTCGAGTCTGATCCTTTTTACAAAATACTTAAAGAAAAAAGGTTCCAGCTAGCTGACAACTTTTTAGCTTCTCTACACAAATAGCTTTTAAAAATAATATCTTCAATATTTTTTTTTTTGCTGCAGAATTTTTCTGTACCTCATGTATTGGTATGTTGCTGTTAATGTGGGTGTGAGTGCTTAGCTTTAACATAAATGTAAACATTTTAATTATAGGTAAATGCGATTTTTTTTTAGGTTTGCATAACAAATGATTCAGTATTCAGCAACTAGTCATTAAATATATTAGAGAGTTATAATGAGTCACAATATAACCGAATGTATCGTTGATGATGCACTTCTTCTTTTTGCTTTCTGATACTCACATTGCTTAAGCAGCTACACTTTATCTCTCACAGTATCTGCCTGCCTATCAGATGTACACATTTCCAGTCTACTATATTATAAAGTATATTAATTTATCAAAAAGTAACAGTTTTGTTCACATTCTGAAAGATATCTCATAAATTTAAAATTGATTGTTCAAACTGCACATTTGATTGCACCATTTTGTCCCATTGCCTGGGCTTCATTTTACCACCACCTCCAAGAAACCATGGGATTAAATCATATAGAAAATCAATACAATTACAATAGTGCCGTTTTTTCATGTACATACTCCCATTCATCCCATTTCTAAAATGTCTGCCTACATTTCATGGTCACGGGAAGCTGTATTGTATCCCATCAATATTGGGTACAAGGCCACGACCAAGTGTAAATGAAACACATAAGGCACACAAAAACTATTTACAGTTGCAAATTAACCTTAAATTTGTGTGTTTTGGAATGTTACAAAAAGCCAGTACATTTGCGGAAACTCTCAGACACAATATTTAAAGATTCCTCAGCAATTCTGCACAAACAGTGCCTGGGCCAGAAATTGACAGTGATTCTGGGGTCGTGAGACAGCACCACAAACCACTGCTTTTTTCTGCAATATTTCACTAAATCCATCATCTGATTAGAGTAAACCAAAAATTTAAGCCAGCACAGTGAGAAAACACCTCCCGTTTATGTATTCCTTCAGACAATACAAAATCGCAAAAGGTGTGAGATTGTTATTGAGTTGTTGGTGTTAACTTTGTAGTAGGGAGTCAATAGAAGACTTCTATGCATACTTCATGGTTGAGTCACATACAAATTAACAAGGCTGAGGCATCTGCTTTTACTTTTTGCAATTCCTGCAGAACAAGTTACAATTACACAATGGGTGTATTAAAAATGCATAGCACTCAGAATGTACACAAACAGGACTGTAGAAAAGTGGACGACTGCAGTTTGTGAAATTCAAGGACTGTGTTTCTGAAACAGATGTGAGTAACACTGGAGCACCATAAGAAACAGTCCTGTCTCCTTGTCTCTTTACTCTGTACACCTCAAATTATAACTATAACACCAGATCATGTCACTTGCAGCAATTCTCATATGATTCTGTACTTATGGGGTGTATTGACAAAGAGATGAGACAGAGTAAAGGAGTCAGGTGGAAAAGTTTATTTCTTGGTGTGAAGGGAATTGTCTGCATCTTAACATCAGCCAAACCAGGGAACTGGATATTGACTTTCACCGAAACAAAGAGCCTCTATGTCTGGTCACTATTCAATGAGTGGATGTAGAGGTGGTCCACTCCTGTAAGTACTTGGGGGTCCACATTAATGACAGGTTGGACTGATCTCAGAACACAGATTTTTACTATACAAGAAAGAACAAAACAGGCTCTTTTTCTTTAGGAGACTGCATTCTTTTAATGTGGGAAGTGACATCCTTCACATTTTCTACAACTCTGTGATGGCCAGTGCGATTTCCTATGCTGTGGTGTGTGGGCTGGTAACATCACATCAAGAGAGACCCTCCGAAGAAGCTACTTAAAAGGGAAAGCTTAGTTACACAGCGCACTCTGCATACCCTGGAGGTAGTAGCAAAGGACAGAATTAAAACAAAAATGAATGTCTTTATAATCAAAGCTGCCCATCCTCTCACTGACACAATAAAACTGAGGACTTTCAGCCAACAAATTATTCAGCAGAAGTGTGTCAAGAAACACCACTGGAGCTCCTTTATACCAACAGTAATACATCTGCATAGGTTGAAATAATAGACTGATTCAGGCAAATAGGAGGTTTCATTGCTTTAATATATGGCTTAAATGAAATGGTTAATATTGAGGCTTTACTTTAGGGGAAAATCAATCCTGGACTAAAACCTACTCAGTGGAAAGCAATCTTTATTGCTTAGCTAAATGCTTCATAATTCCTTAGCATGAAGCACTATAAGTTGCATGAGTAGCTTTCTTCCATGTTCCTCTGTGGGAAGTAGCATTCAGGCATATGTCTCAAATATCATTGTTACTTTATAGCCAAACAGATTTAAACACTGAGCCTTTAACTGCATTTTCCTGTGCTTTTGCTATGAAAGTGTTGTTTTCATATTTTTTTCCAAGCCATTTAACTATATTTTAAATCAAAATGGAGATCCTTCAAAACTAAAACTACATTTTGTATATTAATTCTAAGGCACTTACAGAAATCAACAAAGTGTACAATCTGAGATGCATACAGTTTTGCATATATTTAAGAAATAAATGTTCGGCTGTAGACAGCAATGTAAGAAAAAAAAACAGGCTAAGTTAAAAATGTTCTGTTTTGGAATGATGCAACATATACGAGTGTAAATCAAAATGTAAATCCAATTTGAACATTATGTGGTGACCGCAACGGATAGAAGCTGAAGCAATTCAGCATGTTCGCAATGGCTTATGGGTAGTTCAAACACACACAGCACAGTGCTCTGCCATTAGTCTAGCTAAAACCAAGGTTAAATGAACATGGACGCTCTGCTGAGGATAGCACTAATGTGCTAGCGTAATGAGATTTGAGTCAAAGTAGTGAAACCTGTTACAGAAGGAATGGCACAGGGAAGCACCCAGCCCTGCCCAAAGTGCTAGTCTATTGCAGAGCACACTAATCCATACAACCACACTCATATAACCCCAAATTGGAATCATTAGCTGAACATGCACACCCTTGTGGGATGTGGGAGGAAAGCCAGGAAACCAGGGCAACCCCTGTGTACTCACATGGACAGAAATCTTCAACAAAATTGAATCTGTGATAACATAAACAAATATGACTTAAATAATAAGCCATACCAAACACCTCTGACACTTTAATATGAAAGATAGCACCTCTCTATCCTTGCAAAACTCAATGTATAAATATTTTCACATAAATAAATAAAAAAATGTATCCTTACATTTTTTCTTCTTTGATTTTTTTCTAATGGGCTGCCCTCTTCTCGCACTTTATACATTTTAGTCACAGTGTAACCTAGTGGTAAAAGCCATGGGTGATATGTAATTCATTTTAAATTAAGACATAAACTGAAAGGACATGCTGTATGCAGTTACAGCTTGGCAGCATCTCTATTTTAATGCCTCTTATTCAACCTCTTATACACTCTACTAGTTCATAAGCAGAAAAAGAAGTTTTCTGGTTCTGCTCAAAAAATGTACAACACTGTAGTTAAAATATTTTGGCCTACCAGAATATGCAATGGCACACTGGAGAACTTTTAGGCATGTAACGGTCCTGCCGTCCATGGCTGTAACATTGTTCACTAGCTATCACAGCACAAATTAATGGTCTCCGGTCTTTGAATGTCATTACTATTGCAGTGTTTAATGAAACTATCTACTTTATATGCCCTCATATGTTATTGCTTAATACCAAGCTATTTAAGTGTTTTCCTCTCCTGGTCTTTTTATTTCCTGATCTTAATTTTCTCACTTCTGCTCTCAGTATAAAATAAAATAAATTCTTTGTCTCATTTATTCAGTTATCAAGTTGCCAAGATCAAAAAAGCTTTCAATTTGATTTGATTTACAGATGTATTTTATAACATATGAATAAACTGACAATGAAATTTGCTGTTTCCATTCTATAAAATACATTTATTTGCTTATTAATATTGAGTTCCTTATGCACATTCTCATGTATGGGAGAAAAGATATGAAGGAATATGTTTTTCAGATTTTCCCTTCTACTAAATATAACATTACCATAATGAAAACTTTAAGTTCATTATGTGAATGAATTATCTGTACAATGCAAATACACAAGCACAAACTCCCTATAAACTGTTGTATTAACTAAGTCAATTTGTGCCTGCCTATTGGATTTCATTACGTTAAACAGAAAATAATAGTGGTTTCAAAATATTTTATTAAAAGAAAAGCAAAACATAGTGCTGCTGGCCTTAAATGATCTAGTCCTGCTCCAGTTGTGCCATCCTCTGTCTGCTCAACATACAAGCAAGAGTTCCAATAAGTGTCATGTACTCTTCAAAACTAATTTTTCCGTCTTTGTTTTTGTCTAGCTGCTGTTTTCATTTGTTCGACCGCCTCTTTACAATCTGAGCTCTAGGTACAAAATAGAAAATGTTAATTTGAGAAGGAAAAAATTATAGTTAACAGAGATACTGTATGTTAATTAAACATGCCAAATAATCACATCTAAAAACAAGATTAAGTCAATAAAATATAATAATTTATAACATAAAGAATGACTGTTTCAACTGAAACATAACTTGGATGATTTTAAGACTAAACATCATCAAGTGAAATTCTGGGATGAAAATATACAGTTCAGAACAGCCTGCTGCAACATTTCACTTATAAATTCTTCAGTCTAATAATCTATTATTAGAATAATTTCAGATTTTATAAAGATGGGTGATGATGAAGAGACAACCAAAATGACTTCACTGTTAAAACTTAGGATGTATTTTTTACTAATGAAACTGGCTTTGAATGACTGCATGTTTGCTGTACATAGTAAGTTCCACTGTCTATCTTATCAGTAAAAAAGAAAACATTTTCTTACAGACACAGACTGAATACCTCATTGTTAATACTATATTAACTTTGATGCCATATTCTCACCGTTAGAATATTAGGGAGATGACCGCTGACGAGCTTGTGAAATTCTTGGCTTCCCAGATTCTCGTGTCCACCGGGCATTTTTCTTATAGATTCTGAACCATGGTATGGATTGCAGTGTCCATTTTGACTACAACAGAAATCCATAATTAATTTGAATGAGTTTTAAAGCAGCACAAACACTACAGCTCAAACTGAGTACATTTATAAAATTGAAGTATTCATGATGACAGAATCATGTTAATTCCACATACTGGGTACTATGGTTTTTTGGCTGAATAGTCAAAATAGTGCCACCTTTAAACCATATGTGTTTATGAAAGAGTTAGATCTTCCTCAGACATTAAGGAGAAATCCTAATGCTAGTTTCTTTTGCAAAGGAATATGGAGTATAGAAAATGATAAAGTTAAAAATAAAAAGTGAGGAAAGACTGAGACAGTTTTAAAAAGTGAAATAGGGGATGTTTTGGGTGAAGAATAAGTAGATTTTATATTAAACAAATACAGTGCTAATGCCTTTGAGGTTTATGGAATTTGAGTTTGTTTCCAGAGTGGACTAGTATTAAACTACATTTACTGAACATGCATGCTTTACATGGTAGACAAAAGAAACACTAACTGACTGAAAGAGTGGTTTCTTCAGAACTCTTTGCTTAAACCAGTGGTGCCCAACCTTTCATAATATGGGGGCCAAACTTGACTTTGCTGTGAATTTTGCGGGCCACAACGTATGCGAAATTAAATATGGATATTTAAAATTATTCTAGTTACCGAAACATGAGAAAAGAAATGAAAAAATCAATAATTGGTGGACTCACCATCCAATGCTTATTTTATTAGTGCGATGTCTGCAGTAGTTTTTCAGAAACCAGTTTTCGGAATGTTTGGGTCAAGATTTGTCACATTGATCTTTAGCACAGAATGAAGATGATCGTCTGTAATGCGAGAACGTGACCCGGTTTTTGCTCTCTTCATCACGGAGAAAGTTTGTTCAAGACGTATGTGCTCGCAAACGCTGTGGTCATTTTCAGTCCTTCCTTTCGCAAAATTGGAAAGATCACTGGTAACAGTTCAGCATAAAACTCTGGTAGAGATTTTTCTCTAAATTTATCCTTCAGAGACGTATTACATTGTAACTCGATCAGTTCCAGTTGTAAATCAGTTGGCGCAGTGGAAAAGTCAACTGAAAACGGATTTTCAAACAAACGGATTTCACTCTCCCGAGGTCATGGAAATCTGCACACCTCTCCTCAAAATTTTCACTCAGCAGCTTCAGAAGTTGGACCATTCTTCTTTTGGGAAGTGAACGTTCATCTGTGCCTGTCGTAGTGCAGTACACGTCAGAAAATGCACCAATTGCTCCCTTTCAGCATGTTGCATGAAAAGTCTCAATTAGCTTGAAATGCACTTATATCCGCATACACATGGCAGATAAGCTTGTTTTTTCCTTGCAGTTTTATATTGAGTTCGTTCAAATATTGCGTTAAATCGCACAAAATTGCTAAATCCCATAGCCACTAGGATCGCTTAGCTCAGGAAGTTGCTTTGATTTTTCAGTCATGAAGATATCTATTTCGTGCCGCAGGTGAAAAAAACGTTTTAACACTTTGCCTCAACTCAACCAACGAACTTCACTGTGATATACGATGTCATTATACTCAGATTCAATTTCGTTGAGAAATTCTCTGAAAGTCCTGTGATTAAGCGCATGCGATCTTATGAAGTTCACAGTTTTAACAACGACCTTCATGACATGTTTTAAGTTCAATTGCTTTCCACAGGATTCTGCTGGTGAATTATGCAGTGGAGCTGTAATGGTCGAGAACCATTTGATGCGAGCACTTTTTGACTTATTCTGGAAGCCAACCCATTGTGCTGTCCAACCATGCTTTTTGCACCATCCGTAGTCACTCCTACAAGTTTACTCCAGTCGAGCCCAAGGTCGTCGATCACTTGTGATACTTCTCTGAACAAGTCTTCCCCAGTAGTTGTTCCACTCATACTTTTCATTGCCGCCAACTCCTCAGTAATTTGAAAAGTAGTGTTTATACCACGAATAAACACCAACAATTGAGCAGTGTCTGTCACATCTGTAGATTCATCAGCAGCAATTGAAAACATTTCAAATTGACCCGCCTTCGTCTTCAGTTGCAGCAGAAGATCTCTTCCCAAATCTTCAACTCGTCTTGTGATTGTCATTCGAAACAAACTAACAGTCTCAATTGCACTTTTTCTCTGGGCACAGTTCTTCTACCACTGCAAGAATGCACTTTTTCACACATTCACCTTTGGAAAATGGTTTGGCTTCCTTACTCAATATGTGAGCAACCCAAAAACTCACTCGAACTGCTGCTTCGTTTTCTTTTCTTCTTTTATTAAACAGTTTTGTTAATCCACCAACCTCTTCACGCAACTGGCAATCTTCTCTTCACGCGGCAACCAACACATTGAACATACTTTGTTTTGTGTTTAGTTTCATAGTGTTGTGGACGAAAAAGGCACACTGAAAAGCAGACAGATAATATTTTCTCAATTCTCTTTATTTATTCATTCGGAGTCGCAGTAAGTAGAGATTCAAAAGAGCATAACTTGTTGCCGCAAAGCTCAATTGAACCCTGATCAAAAGCCAGGAGGGGTTTTTTATACTTCAGCATCTCATGATTAATAAGACATAAAGAACATCCTTATCAAAACAGTAAAGTTAAACAATATGTCTGTTGAGCTAAGCATTTTCTGTGTTTTGGAAGCTAAGCACAGGAGAGATGCCTTTGCATAAACTACATGTACTTTCTGCAGCCTTGTGACCTTGTCCCTGAAACATTCACTCTGAGAAAGGGAAAACAAGAAACAGCTTAGATTTTATTCATGTGGACACTATTTCTCCTGAACCCTGGAATAACATATTTTTGTTAGTTCATAAGCCAAAGCGTCTCTCACTGGCAAGTTGGAAAAATAGTTATTATAAAAATTCTAATTTACTAAACACACAAAATACATGGTGCTGAGGAGAACATTCTTCTTCTACAGTGTCTTTTAATATTGTGCTCCTTGAATACTGCAACCCGTCTCCTTGCAGATGAGACACAGTGGTTTCTCATCTTGTTGTACAAAAAAATACAAATTTGTCCACTTCTCCTGAAAATTTCTGCACTCCAAGTCAACCTTTCGTTTCTTCCGTTCCGGCATTTTCCACGGCTAAACCGATAGCACCATCCGCTCAAATCAAATGCTGAAGGCGAACTGTCTGACACGGGAAAATATCACAATTACGATGACCCGTAGTATTTCTTGTAAGGCACAGGGGGACGCCACACATGTTACGATGCGAGTTTCTGCTCCATTCCTCAACGTTCCTAAATGATGTTGAGTCAACGTGGGTTGGTCATTATTCGAAGGTAGGAGGGGCGTGGGGTGGGGGAAGACATACCAGACCCCATTAGCACCACAGATAAGAAAGAATTAACAAAATTTGTTCGTCTGGCTTCTGAAAACAGTTAGAGTTAAGTAAAGAGCGACCCTCCCGGCGCTATCAGGGATCGTCTCCGACTGAAAGTTATTCTAATATTAGCATACAGTCATAAATCACTAAATAACTATGTAAATATAGGAATAAAAGAGCGGGCCATATGTAACCACCTTCACGGGCCGGATATGGCCTGGGGGCCGTAGGTTGGGCATCACTGGTTTAAACAATCTGAGAATATTAATTATTTAACTGCCAATCTGCACCAGCAAATGAGACTTGTACTTAGAACACTGGAAGTTTCTTCCCTGTTTGTTAATAGTTCATGCATTTACATCCAGGATGCTCTATGCATGCGAGTTTACATATTCTCCCTGTGTCTACGTGGGTTTCCTTTGAGTGCACTGGTTTCCTCACATAGTTCAATGACATGCAGGTTAAATGGACTGGCAATGCTAAATTGTCCTCACATGTGTGCAGGTTCACTCTATGATGGGCAGGTGCTATGTCCAGGGGTTGATCCTGCTGATTACTGGAATAGCCTCCAGCTGCCATTTAACCTGGAAAAGTTTGTGTAGAGGATAAAAATGAATACCAAGATCCATCAGTACAAATGATGCATTTACAATTAACTTAAGTCCCAGAATGCAGTGGAATGTTGCTCCATGCCTACACTTTCTAATTTGTTAAAAATAAGAAAGTACAGATTTTGCAATAAATACACTAAAGCAGTGGTTCTGAAACTCGGTCCTGGAGACCCCCTGTAGCTGCAGGTTTTTGTTCCAACCAGATTCACAATCGGTGATAATAATTGTTAACATCTCATTTAATTAGCTGGTCTTTTTTACTCTTCTCTTATTCTGCATTCAGAAAAACACAATAGTATGTTTTTTACATTCATAAGACATTTAGAAATATTTCTGTTTTTTTTCTAAACCTACAAATGCTTAACTTTCTTTTGTTGTTTTCCTATTATTTTCCCCTATTAATAGTGACAATTAACAACCAGCACCTGGGATGATGAAAGCAGTAGCAACTTCAGTGTCAGACTCACCAATTAGTAAATAATCAATGAAATAATCAGAACACCCGGAAAAGCAGAATGAAAATTAGGTTGAAAATACTGTTAACGACTTAAACCTACATAGTCACCATATAACTGCTTATTACATTTTAATAAAAATCAACCAAACTTAGTTTGTAATTTCAACGTTGACTCCAAAACACAGAAACTGGGAAATAATGACTCACTTAATTAGGCTCAGAAAAACAGGAATTGGTTGGAACAAAAACCTGCAGCCACAGTGGGTCCCCAGGATCGAGTTTGGGAACCACTGCACTAAAGTAGTCAACCAAACTTACGTAAGAAAAGTTTTCTGTCACTTAAATATTGTTAATGATATTTGTGAACTTTTTTGTAATTTCAAAGTTTTAAATGTGTTAATGTTAGTGAGACTTACTTCATATAGTAACTTTAAATTGCTTACAATTTATGACACTCGACATCTGATTTTTTATGGTTAGTCCTTTTACAATTAATATACTTCCTTTGCCTCAATTCTGCTTGCCTGATACAGTGTCATTTAATACTCATTTGTCATAATCTACACTTAATACATCAATACAGCTTAAGCCGTAATGCTGTTAATTGCATTTGAAAAATCTGATAAAGTGGCCACTGTTCATACTGAGAAAAGCGCTATATAAATGTAATGAATTATTATTATTATTATTGTGTCTATCATGTGCACAACACGAACCCCCCATGTATATACAGAATGTTTTCACCCAGTGATGGACTGGCTTCCTGTCCATGGATTGTTCCTGCCTTGCACCTGGTGGTTGCCGAGATGGGCTCCAGCTACCCCATTCAGCATAAGCCGGTCTAGAAGAGGGATGGATGGACCTTGTGTTCAGCTTTGTTTTTTGTGTGTTTCTGTATAGTATTCCAAGTGTGTATTCAGTGCAGGATTTACGTATAAGCTACACAAGCTATAGCTTAGGGCCCCCGCCTTCTTGGGGGCCCCCAAAACAAATTGTCCTAGTGTGCAATTGTCATATATACTTAAATATACTACAGCATTATTTGTCCCAACAGTGTATTCCTTGAAATGTTGAACGTAAACTCTGATTCTGCATTTTAACAACAGACCACGACTTCCATTTTAACAGTCAGAGATGAGTGGTACAGGTTTATAGCTCTCTATATGGAGTTTGTTTTGTTGTCCGCTCTTCAACTGTTCAAAGGCATTTCATTGACGTTGAACTGTTTGGGTGGGAATGAGTAGCTGCGGTTGTCTGGGGGTGCCAAACAGTAGAACGGTAAATCATTCACGGGTGAATATTGCCATTTCTCCCGGTTCACCGTGATTGTCCTAGAAAAGGCAGGTTAATGAAAGATCGTTTAACGAAGAATGTAATCCATCGGAACAATGTGCTGCTGGGCACACTCGTTCACCATGTCAGTCTACTGTCATCCTTTTCGCACTTTTTCATGTTTTAGTCTTCTATATATTGTGCCATAGGCGTGCCAGGTAGCTGGATTGGCCACCCAATAAATCGGTGTGTGGGTGTGCCCGCCCGGGTGTGCGCCCTTTCTGCACTATAGCGCCCTGCCCAGGTTGCTCCTGCCTTGCGCCAAGCGCTAACGTGAACGTGATGCGGACTAAACGAGTTTGAAAACGAATGTTTGTCTGTAAGTATGTGTATGTTTAGATGGATTTACTTTTTCCTCACAAGGCCCCCCGCGCTCCAACTCCTTCTTACCTTTCGAGTTCGAACCTTTCCGCCGAGGTGGGCGTCTCAGCCTTAAGCTTGACTTAGGACGCGGCCGGAGCAATAACGACTGAAGTGAAGTCGCCCCCACGCGAAATTTTTCGTTACTTTTTTTGTGAATGTGCTGGCTGAAATGGCTGATATTTTTCACTGTGAGGAAACGGTTCCTTTGGGGAAAAAAAGCAGGAAGAGGCAGAGTTTGGCAATGGCATACGACAGCCCATCGTGAACTGAAAGGCCCCGCGCCCACATGCCAGACATGCTCAGTACGGCGCGGTGACATGTCGGCTCAGGAACGCACCAGGGCGGGTCCGAAAACCGTTTAACAAGAACTTTAAACTGGGCTTTTACAAAGTCATCGCCTGGACTTTGTAAACTGGCATATAGCGACACGAACAGCCATTGATAAACAGGAACTCGTACTGTACAGTACAATACGTTTCGTAGAAATCCAACACTTAAAAGTTGGACAGCTTTGACGGCGAAGAGTGGATCTAAATCCCAACCTGCACACATTCTATGCGGACTGCGGAGTTTGCACATTCACACTAAACTCCATTTCATTGTTTTTTTCCGCCCACGTCAATTGGCATCAATAAATGAGAGCAATATGAGAGTACATTCGTGCCCCCTACAGTGACCTGGCATTCTGTCCAGGGTGGGTTCCAGTGTTGCGCCTGACGGGCTCTACCATTTAAATCCTGAAACTTAAGCAAAACGACAGATGGTCAATCGGTTATTTTTTTTAAGTAAAGCTTTGAACAGTGACCAACTTTAATCTGATTTTTTGAAATGCAATTACCGTAACAACATTACAACTCAAACTGTATTTATGTTGAATGTACATTATGAAAAAATAGTGTTAAATGATAAATATATTAATTGTCAGAAAACAAGGATAAGATAGACAATTTTAGAATACACTGGAGAAAAACCCTTTATTGTCATCCATACTGACGGCATAGGCAGAGTTTAACATATAGGCTTGGGGGGTGCCAGACTAACCATAAAAATAATAACATGACATCCCATGTCAAATGTCATAAATTGTAATATAAATTACAATATGAAGTAAATCTAACCTACATTAACACATGTAAAACTTTGACATTATGAAAAAGCACACAAATATCGATAATGATTCTTAAATGAGAGCAACCCTCGATCCCCTACAGTATGCATACCGCCAAAATCGGTCCACTGATGATGCAGTCAATGCTGCTATCCACACAATCCTCACACACCTGGAGAAAAGGGACACATACTGTATGTAAGAATGCTGTTTTATTGACTATAGCTCAGCGTTCAGTACAGTTGTCCCATGGAAACTGTGCAATAAACTTGTCTCCCTTGGACTGACATCATCCCTCTGCAGCTGGGTGCTGAATTTCCTTACAGACAGACCCCAGTCAGTCAGAGTGGGAAACCAGACATCAGGCACAAGAACAATTGCCACTGGCTGCCCCCAAGGCTGTGTGCTAAGTCTGCTGCTCCACACCCTGTTTACTTATGACTGTGTGGCCTCTCAGAACAACACCAGCATCATTAAATTTGCTGATGACACTACAGTCATAGGGTTTATTACAGGCAGGGTGGAGGCAGAACATAGGACAGAGGTGGCAGGACTTGTGGCCTGGTGTCAGGAAAACAACCTCTGCCTGAATACAGATAAACCAAGGAGATGATTATCAACCCAAGGAAGAGGAAGCTGAAGCACACTCCCATTTACATCAGTGAGGCTGAGGTGGAGAGAGTAAAAATCTTCAAATTCCTTGGAACTCACATCAGCGAGGACCTGACTTGGTCTTACAATACACAACACCTCATTAACCAAGCTCACAAAAGACGGTTCTTTCTGAGGAAGGTGAAGAAATTTGGCATGCCAACCAAAATTCTCACCAATTTCTACAGGGGTACAATAGAGAGTGTTATCACCTGCTCTATTATTGTATGGCACGGTAACTGCTCCTTGCAGGAAAAGAAGGCACTCCAGCGTGTACTTAAAACTGCATAGCACATCTCTGGAGCAACCTTCTCCTCCCTACAGGACATCTACACTAGTAGGGTCATCTGGAGGGGCGCGCAACATAATCAAAGACAATACTCATCCACAACACACGCTTTTCACGCTGTTACCCTCAGTGAGACACTACAGGAGTGTGAAATCACGCACCACAAGACTGACACATAGTTTTTTTTCCACAAGCAATCAGACTCCTCAACAATGCTAAAAGTTAAAGTCAATCCAAACCACAACTCATAGCCTCATCAATGGTACTGACTGCTGCTGTACGTCATCAGGCACTGTGCACCTTATTTTGTAATCTTAGAATTGTAATTGCTATTTGTTTTTATACTTCTTTTGTCCTTCTGTCTTTGTCTATGAAGGCTGAGCAAGCAAAGTAAGAATTTCATGACATGGTTTTAACATGTGTTTTTACTGTGTATATGACAATAAACTTCTTGTATCTTGTAAATGATAGAAAACTTCTTTTATATGTTTGTTTGTCCACTTAGTGTAATAATGGCAAAAGTAAGCACTTAGAAAATGAAATGTATTCTGGCACTTAAAGTGAAATCACATAATGTGACCTCTAGGCAGAGAGTATGTCAGATTTGCCGACTGTAGTTGGTGATCTTGTCACTAGAATGTGACTGTGTGGGTTGGCCAGTTCCTTCCAGGATCCTATTGAACCACTGTTAAAAACGTTACCAAGATGAGACGGGCAGATGAGGACACATACATCCAGAGAAGGGGTAGGTGTAAAAGTGATAAAGTGCTTTTATTAAAATCCAAAAACTAATCATAGTGTCCAAATATCTAGTGCAGTGTGTCAACTCTTCTATAAAAAATACATAAAAAAGTGTTCAGTGGAGGTTAAAATCCAATAAACAAATCCCTAAAAACGAGATTAAAACATGGCACGAATCTTCTCATCAAAATCACAGCCCCTGGTGCTTTCTGTTAAAACTGATGTCTATGCAGTTTATGATATTCATTTCTCACATCATGGAGAAACGCCTTCTAACAGGTGCAGACAATCTTCAGTCCTGCTTGTTTCCCCATCGCCCATCCCATGGTGATTCAAGGGGCGTAGCCAATCATCCACTCCCTTGACTCCCACTTCTCTCGCCGGTCTTGAGGGTGAGTCCTCCGGAGTAATTGAGTTGCTCCCGTGTTCAACAAGATATATACAAGTTGAAATAACATTTCTCAATCTAAATCTGAAATCTGTAATTGAAATTTTACAGAATATTTCTCTGTCCATTTTAAAAATAGACAGTTTGCAAGGCAGAGTTGCTTTGGGAAGGATGAATTATAGTATTCATTGATCCATCCATCCAACCATCCTCTACGCCCACTCATCCAGGGCTGAGGGGCAGCTGGAGCCTATCGCAGCAACCAACAAGTGCAAGCAGAAATAATCCCAGGACAAGAGCACCAGTCCATCGCAGGGTGAACTCGCACACATCAGGGGACAATTAGCATCGCCAATTCAACTGACCTGCATGTCATGTCTTTGGAACAGTGGTAGGAAACCAGAGCCAACTATTACGGATGCACATGAAAACTCTGCAGGGAGTACCCAAGAATGAACCATAGAGTCCTTACTGAGACACGACAGTGTTACAACTGACCCACCATGTTTAATATTATTGATTATTAACATATTTACATTAGTTATGGCCTTAACAAAATTTGAAGAAAAGGTATACTTTATTGAGATTCATTTTGGTAACATAGTGCATCTGTTGGAGGGGTCAGCCCTCCCAGGCCATCCCTGTGATTTAGGGTGCAGACAGTAGATGAAGAAAGGCAAACCAGAAGTGTTGTCAGTGGCATAGAATCATCTCCCATACATATATGATCCCATCTGCCAGGCAAACAGCATTAGCGCATAATTGGGCATCATACAAGAAATGTGTGTTCTCCCCAGGCAATGTACCAAACAATGGGAGGTCTTTAGTAGCAGTGGATGAACATATGAGAGACATACTGTAGGGTTTACTTAATATTCCAATATTTTACATCCAGCTCACATTCCAGAAGTAAATTACTGGCATATAATCTTGAATAATTCAAAATCATCAATGGACCTGAAAGTGATTTATGGACAGACTATGATTAAAGTGTTTCAGAGAGTGGGCCTCATGAGACTAATATAAGCATAATGCCCTGTACTTTTGAATAGTGAAGAGGCCAGCTAAAGAAGATTACATAGTTACTGTATAGGGAGGAAAATGAACATAGTCAATGAGCATGTGAAATTAGACTAGTCTCTGTTTAAAAAAGTTGGAACTTCTTTTATTACTAATTAGCACTCTGTTTTGGGTGACGAAAGTGGTTTTAGTGTTTTATGATTATAAGTCTTGATTATTTCTAGGATATAGTGGGTTGATCGTATTTCTGACCAAACAGACTTTTAAATCTCTTTAAATCTCTTCATTTTGTTTCACTGAAACCTGTTTGATTGTCATATTGTAACACTTATTTTGTAATGCATATTTGTGGTACATATATATTTTTAACATATAAATAAATAAGTAGTCTGAGGAAGGCTAGTATTGCTGTATGACTCACTCTTTAAATACCAGTAATTGCACCAGAGTACAATGTTTTGTTGCATTGTCTGATTCATATAAAATTACTTGTGATGGGGGTAGGTGGGACACATAATCTTCTATATGTATGCTAAACTTTGGAAACAGTTTATACGGTATATTCTCAAGAATTCCTTGAAATTTACTGATGTTACATAGCCCTTGAACTGAAAAATATAAAAGTGGACAGACTATTTTAGGTAGTGATGATAATCTTTGTTAACTCAATTAAAATTAAACACTGCCAAAGAAGGCAAGCCATGGAGGAAAGGAGTGTCCCTCAGTCATGAAGTTAGTTTAGTATACCCAAAATTCAAGGGTTTAGGCATTTAATAGCTATGTAGAAGAAATAAATAATACAAATTTTTAAAATTTCAAATCAAATTTATTTTGCATACTGGGAAAGACAAAAGGTAATAAAGAGATTAGAAAATATTATTATTTAAACACTTGTTAATAGAAAATTTTATGTAAGAAAACTTTTCGGAAAACTGGGTAGCCTATGGTGGGACAGTTTTAAACAGTGGAGTTGCACAGGAATTTACTTACACTGAGAATTATTGTTTTCTCCATAATTCAATGAACCAGAACAGAGTGGATGCACTAGTATTGTTTTGATTGAACAGGAAGTCATCTAATTAGGAGATTGCTGGTCATTCTAATTAAATAGTCACTCTTTAGATAATGATTTTAGTTGCTAAGTGTGGTTAGTTTAGTTCTTTATGATATTCATTTACAAAAGCTCCTATTTTATGTATTTCATAAGAGTGGACAATATTTGCCAGTCATACATTGTACCATACTGTAAGTGAAAAATACTCATCTGTTAAAATATCAGCTGGAATGAAAGATGGTTTGGCTTCTTTCTACATCCCGTGTTCTGTTAAACGTTGCCTCATTCCAGGTATTGGCTCTTAACTAAAATTGTCTTCATGTAGCTTCTGCTTGTGATGTCAAGCTTTTTAAAATCACAGAGTGGACTTAATTATGGATTTCCTACATATTTTTTCTTATTTCTACTTGTGTTGCCCCAGCAATGGACTAGCACCCAGTCCACTATTGGTTCTGATCTAGGGTCCAGTACTACCAGAGTGGACTCTGGCCTGCCTCATTCTTGATTTGCTTATGTGGGTTTGAGGATTTATTTGTATGTATGTATTTGTATTAGAACATTTGTATTTTTTTGCTGTTTTCACCTGATTTCTCATTTTGTGACTTTGGGTCTGTCTATTGCCTCTGGAACTAGTGCTGTTAATGAACTTTGCCTGCCTGAATCTTCTTTTTGGTAATTGTCTTTTCTGTTGCCCTCCTGTCTGTTAGCAGAATTTGTATGTCTGTTTATACATTTTCAAGGAAGACCATTGAGGAACAAGCTACAATTGAGAGGTGGTGAAGCATGAGATGTTATGAAATGATTAAATAATCCTCTGACTGTGACCCAAGTCTGAAAATCAAGGCCCTGTAGCTGTCAACTATAAATCATAGTCTTCTCAGAGAAGTGGACAGAAGTAATTTCAAGTATCCAAGGTTCAAGTAACAGTAGTTCTTTATTGATGTAAAGCTAATGATTTTTTTGTTGTCACCAGTTTTATTAATGTAGGCAATGAGATGGATGCCTGAAAAGTTGAAGATTCTGTTGTCATCATGTGTCGCAGTCACAAAGATCAAGAAGAAATTAGCAGACTGTTAGACATGAACTGAACAAGAAACTTTTTTTTTTTTAGTATGTACAGTGGATTCAGAAAATATTCAGACCCCTTACTTTTCTGCACACTTTAATGTGTTGTAGATTTAATTTTAAATGGATAATTCTGCCATTTTTGCTTATCAATCTACAGTCAATAACCCATAATGACGAAGTGAAAACGTATTTTCAAAAAAGTTTTCAAATTTATTAAAAATCAGAAACAGAAATCTCCCATTCATTTAAGTATTCAAACCCTTTGCTGTGGCTTTCCAAATTGTGGCCAAATGCATTCTGTTTGCTTTAATTATCCTTGAGATGTGTCTAAAACATGAGTGGAGACCACCTGTGGTGAACTGAATTGATTGGGCAGTCTAGAAAGACACACACCTGTCTATACAATTCACACTGCACGTCAGGACAAAAACCAAACCCTAAAGCCCAAGGAACTCTCATTATACCTCTATGGTCAAATCATGGTGAGGCATAGATCCAGGCAATAGTGTAAAACCATTTCTAAAGTTTTGAGTGGTCCAATGAGTATTTTGGTGACACTAATTGTGAAACTGAAGAAGTATGGAACCACCAGAACTCTTCCCAGAGTTGGTCGTGCAGCCAAACTGAGTAACTGGGTAAGAAGAGTCTTGGTCAGGGAATTGACAAAAATCCCAATGGTTACCCTAATAGAGCTTCTGAGTCCTCTGCTGAGATGGGAGAACCTGTTGGAAGGATGTCCGTCTCAGCAGCACACTGACAATCAGGCATTTATGGTACAGTGGCTAACTTCATCTTGGAGATTGCTAAAGGGCACTTTAAGGACTCTGAGAGCATGAGGAAAAAATTCTCTGTTCTGATGAGACAAAAATTTAATTTTTTTTGCAGAGATTCCAACAATATGTCTGTCAAAGATCAGACACTGTTCATCACCTGCCTAATACCATAGCTGCAGTGAAACTTAGTGATGGCAGTATCATGGTATCTCAGTGGAAGGGACAGGGTGAGTAGTTAAAATTAAGGGTTGGAATAATGCAGCCAAATACAGAAAGGTCTTTAAAGAAAACTGGCTCTGGAGTGCATTTGACCTCAGACTGGTGAGACGATTTACCTTTAAGCATGACGAAGACCTGAGGCATGCAGCAAAGACAGCACTGGAATGACTTTGGGACAAGTCTCTGACTGTCCTTGAGTAGCCCAGCAAAGTCCAGACATAAACCCCATAGAACATCTGTGGAGAAATGTGAAGATAGCTATTTACAGGTGCCTACCATCCAGTGTAATAGAACTTAAGGGGATATGCCTGAATAAATTTCCCAAATCCAGGTGTGCAAAGCTTGTAGAGATTTAAGTAAAAAGACTTCAAGGTGAAATTGCTGCCAAAGGGACTTCTACAATGTATGGAATTAACTGTCTGAATACTTATGACTCTTCTGAAAATATGTTTTGACATATTGAGTCTTGAGTGATGGACAAAAATGGCAAATTTATCCATTTAAAATTAAATCTACGACACACTAAAATGTGGAGGAAGTAATGTGGTCTAAATACTTTATGAATTCATTGTGTATAGGTGGCAGAGTTACTGGTTTAGTCCATTCTATTAACTCTTTGAGCCTGAGCAAGACATTGTATTTACCAGAGCTTGAATTGCAAAAAATATGAAAAGAATTGCATCAGCCTGATTTATAAATGTCATTGGATAAAACTGTCAGCTAAGGACACTGTCTGTATCAATACTGTAATTAAAACACTGCATTGATATGAGCTGCATGAATATATGAATGGAATGTGAGACGGAGTCAGTTGGATCTAGTATAACTTTAAGGTCTCGTTCAAGTAATATATGTGTCATACCCCAGTGTTCCTAACTTAGGTTCTAGCAGGAACTCGTGGACATAAAATAATGAGACCGAGAGTCAGTGGAATGATGACGGAGGCAGTCTAAAAAGTAAAAAGCTGTAATTATTGCAAAAAAAAAAGTTCCGTAAGACAAATTGTAAAACTGCACACAAACACTGCAATAATTAATTAAGATGAAAAACAAACCAAAAAGAATGTTTATTAAAATGAACCAAAAAAATGCATTTACCATATGCGACGCACCTTCTGCCGGTCTGAACCGCACAGTTTTTTGTCTTGGGTCAACAATCACGTGACCAGACTCTAACACCCATTACGCCCATCCGATTGCACCTCGCATCACGACTGGCCTCTGTACCCATAGACATAGAATTACTAGACGCCTCATGACCAGCAGCATCGTACGTCAACGTCGCCGCCATATTGCGAGTGGCATTGCTGTGGAGTGAAGTAATGGATAAAGATGCCTCACGCATGTGCTGCTTGGGATTGTACAAACCGCTGTACGCTCCAAACCAGATCACACGGATTACATTTCATGGGTAAAGCTGAACAATTGTTTTGGTTATATTTGGCCATTAGAAAATCCCGTTTTATAATCTTAACTTTAGCTACGCCATGCTAAACTAGCAAAGCTATGCGTTGATGTGCTTAAGTGAGCCTCCAAACAACGTTTTGGCTAAACGCATTTAGTCACTGACTATGTAGATTGTTGTTAGCTGTTAACATTTCTCAAACTTTGAAAGTTTCCCAAAGAAATCCTCCTCAGGAAGCAGTGGGAGGTAGCCCTTAGACAGGATTTTGAGAAAGCACCTTTCTTAGCACTCAAGGACACTTTACAATATAATTAAATATTAGTAAAATTAAAACAAGAGAATGATAAATCAAAACGCAATAATTAGCAAACAAACAAAGATAACTGACACTAACAGTGCAAAATTCACAATTGGTATGCCAGTATGAAAAGATAAGTTTTGAGGGTAGTTTCAAAATGTGTTATTGAATCGAGCTGACGTATATGAGAGGGAAGAGAATTCCAGAGTTGAGGAGCACTATGAGAGACGCTCGAGCTCCCATAGAACCGAGTTTGATGTGAGGTACAGAAAGTAGAACTGCAGATGAGGATCTGAGTGAGCGAGAGGGAGTGTAAAGTCTGTAGGAGATCAGTGAGGTTGTGGAGAATTTTAAATGTTAAGAGCGGTATTTAGTATTGTATTCTGTAGTTAACAGGGAGCCAGTGAAGCTGAGAGAGAATAGGTGTAATATGTTCAGTGGATTTACAACAGCAGGATATTATCCTGGCAGCAGACTTTTGAAGAAGTTGTAAGCGATGGATAAGTTTTTGTGGGATGCCAGATAGAATAGAATTACAGTAATCTATACGTGAGGTGACTAGGGCACTAACCAATACTTCAGTACTGTGTTGCATAAGAACAGGACAAAGTCTAGAAATGTTTCGGAGATGGTGAAGGCAGTTCGAGAAATGTTACTTATATGGGAGGAATTATTTAATAATAATAATAATAATTATTATTATTTAATAATTGCCATTATTAGTGTATAAATGGATATAAATAATTGCATTTAAACGATTCGCCAAGATCTGTTGTATGTAAACGATACTGTTTTGAACGTTATTGTTTTTTCATCAGAAAACCCGGTTTCCACGTTTACCTGTATTAGTTTAAATGGCACTTTTGCCACTCGCAATATGGCGTACGCGCTGATGTACCGTGTCGACTGGGCAACACAGTGAATGCGGCGTCTATCTATATATGTCTATGTCTATGTCTGTACCCGCGGCAGTCGGACGTCATACGTCAGTAATTTCCAATGCAACACCGTAATTAACAAATACCACGGTCGCACCAGAAGAGCATCGGGCAGCCAGCAACCGTCTCCGCACACGGGCCGTCGAATGGAAACACGCGCCACCCCATCCACTCCAAGCTCGTAAACACGTGGCTAATTGCCGTGTGCGCCCGGGGCATAAAGCGGTAAGTGAACAAGTGCATATTTTCTTTTATTATAATGAGGATGCCGTCAAAGAATTATGTACAAATGGTAAAAAATTATTTTAGAGTATCACACTGTGAAGCCTTTCCTCACAATGTATTAAAACATCCGATAATTAAGCTTGAAAATGTAAATCTTCTTGATCCGTCTGAGACTAGGAATAAGCAGGTTTACTTGTATTTATTTGTACATTCATGAACTGTAAGCACTAATGTACTCTGGGAGCTGACTAGCCATTTAAAATGTCAAGCATTTATATTATCAGGATATGTTTTTTTTCTATTCTGAATCAGCAATTCTTCAGTTATGTTGTCAATGCAAAATTTATTTATTAATATTAGCATTTCTAATTTACACCACTTGGTCTATGGTTTAGTATTTGACTGGGTTCTATATACACATACATGTGGACTATGTCCATCTTAGTATGATACGTCTGAAAATGAAATACTGGACTTGCACGTAACTGAAATGTCACAGCAAACTGGTGAGTACACTATGTAATAAGATGTTTTTAGTTCTTTATTATTAGGTTCCATCTGGTTCAAATGTTAGAGACTTGATTAACTAAAGATGTGAAAAGAGGTGGTTTTGTGCCATGCACAAAGGGTCTCAAACTATTTGTGCCTGTGCTGATCAGCTGGCAAGTTATTTCTGTGACATCTTCAGTATGTTCTTGGCTCAGGGTTCATTTCCCACTTGCTTTAAGACAACTGCCTGCCTGTGGCACTCACCCCATCATCATTTTCATGGTTGGTCTTGGCACCAATCAAATCAAGGGTACCAGACATACTTGACTCATATAACTTTGACTCTGTGGCCACACAGGACACAATTCTCATGGAGAACCATGCAGCACCAACACACCTTGAGAAGAGAAACTTTTGTGTGAGAATGCTGTTATGTATTGATGTCAGCTCATCATTCAGCATTATCTTTCCTCTTTAATTTCAGGCAAATGTCTGGGTCCTTAGACTGTAATCATGCCAAACATGGCACAAACTTCATCATCTACATTGCTGTAGTAGGACAATTACAAAAAACAGTGATACAACCTATAGGGATTAGGTTAAACTAATTGCTCAATTGTGCAATTACACCAATGTGTCATTCAAGGAAAAGTGATAGAAAAAGAAAGGAGGCTATTATTGACTTCAGAGGTATTGGAGGGGATCACATGCATATTACCTTAATGATGGCTGTTGCTTTGGAAAGACTGAGTAATTTTGAACTCTTTCTTTCATGGTCTTTTATCACCACCTTTCTCTTAAGAAGGCTCAACAGCACCTTTCCCTTTTTTAGAAGGCTGTGAAAAGTCTGTCTGTTCAAGATCCTCACCACATTTTACAGATGCACAGAAGAGACCATACTGACTGGCCGAATCACAGTTCTAGATGCAATTATCAAAGATGAATCCATCCTGCCCTGTGGCACACCACCTCCATTCAACAGGTAGTCAGAACCACCTAGTTTGTTACTTGAGCCATGCTACCATTCATGTAGGACCTTTCTGACGAGATGTCCAAAGAAAACACTACAACATTATCTCGGATACTACATTACCTGCAAGCAAATTATTTGCATCCTAAAATACCACAAGTAATATTACTGCATTCAATGGCAAACCAGCATACTTACAAATTGTTTTTAGACCTGGCACTTAAACTGTTAACTCATATGCAGTCATCTTCTTGACCTGTGACCAAGAGTCCAGACTGCAAATCTGTTTATGTTAAAGATTTAGTGTCAGCTCAGTATCAATTCAGTGGCAGGTACATGTACAGTGCATCTGGAAAGTATTCACAGCGCATCACTTTTTCCACCTTTTGTTATGTTACAGCCTTATTCCAAAATGGATTAAATTCATTTTTTTCCTCAGAATTCTACACACAACACCCCATAATGACAACGTGAAAAACGTTTACTTGAGATTTTTGCAAATTTATTAAAAATAAAAAAATTGAGAAAGCACATGTACATAAGTATTCACAACCTTTGCCATGAAGCTCAAAATTGAGCTCAGGTGCATCCTGTTTCCCCTGATCATCCTTGAGATGTTTCTGCAGCTTAATTGGAGTCCATCTGTGGAAAATTCAGTTGATTGGACATGATTTGGAAAGGCACACACCTGTCTATATAAGGTCCCACAGTTGACAGTTCATGTCAGAGCACAAACCAACCATGAAGTCAAAGGAATTGTCTGTAGACCTCCGAGACAGGATTGTCTCGAGGCACAAATCTGGGGAAGGTTACAGAAACATTTCTGCTGCTTTGAAGGTCCCAATGAGCACAGTGGCCTCCATCATCTGTAAGTGGAAGAAGTTCGAAACCACCAGGACTCTTCCTAGAGCTGGCCGGCCATCTAAACTGAGCGATCGGGGGAGAAGGGCCTTAGTCAGGGAGGTGACCAAGAACCCAATGGTCACTCTGTCAGAGCTCCAGACGTCCTCTGTAGGGAGAGGAGAACCTTCCAGAAGGACAACCATCTCTGCAGCAATCCACCAATCAGGCCTGTATGGTAGAGTGGCCAGACGGAAGCCACTCCTTAGTAAAAGGCACATGGCAGCCCGCCTGGAGTTTGCCAAAAGGGACCTGAAGGATTCTCAGACCATGAGAAAGAAAATTCTCTGGTCTGATGAGACAAAGATTGAACTCTTTGGTGTGAATGCCAAGCGTCACGTTTGGAGGAAAACCTGGCACCATCCGTACACTGAAGCATGGTGGTGGCAGCATCATGCTGTGGGGATGTTTTTCAGCGGCAGGGACTGGGAGACTAGTCAGGATAAAGGGAAAGATGACTGCAGCAATGTACAGAGACATCCTGGATGAAAACCTGCTCCAGAGCGCTCTTGACCTCAGACTGGGGCGACGGTTCATCTTTCAGCAGGACAACGACCCTAAGCACACAGCCAAGATATCAAAGGAGTGGCCTCAGGACAACTCTGTGAATGTCCTTGAGTGGCCCAGCCAGAGCCCAGACTTGACTCCGATTGAACATCTCTGGAGAGATCTTAAAATGGCTGTGCACCGACGCTTCCCATCCAACCTGATGGAGCTTGAGAGGTGCTGCAAAGAGGAATGGGCGAAACTGGCCAAGTATAGGTGTGGCAAGCTTGTGGCATCATATTCAAAAAGACTTGAGGCTGTAATTGCTGCCAAAGGTGCATCAACAAAGTATTGAGCAAAGGCTGTGAATACTTATATACATGTGATTTCTCAGTTTTTTTATTTTTAATAAATTTGCAAAAATCTCAAGTAAACCTTTTTCATGTTGTCATTATGGGGTGTTGTGTGTAGAATTCTGAGGAAAAAAATGAATTTAATCCATTTTGGAATAAGGCTGTAACATAACAAAATGTGGAAAAAGTGATGCGCTGTGAATACTTTCCGGATGCACTGTATATTTACATCTGCTGTTTACACTTGATACTGTTGCATATTTATTATCATTACTTTTTTTAGTTTTCATTTTCTGCTGTAGTGTGTTTTTGTACTTCATATTGCTATTGCTTGTTTTTTGATGTTTTTGCACAAGTGAGACTAGCTGTAAACATTTTTTAATTATACTCAACAAAGTCGACTACATACACACATGGTAATTCTACTATAAAATCAAAATGACTTAAAAAAGCACATTAATATTACCTGATAAAATGGCATTGTTTATTAAATGTTTGTTCAAAAGAGAATCACAAATAATTAGGGAAAATATTTTTCCTTTAGAGCTTTTATAGAGAATTTGTTGCTAGTTGCCCAATCAGCTTCCAAAACTCCATGAAGTTCAACTCCCCATCATCATTCACATCAATTGACTTGAACAGCTGGTCAGTCACAGCAGGGTCACTGCCATCCTGTAACATAATACAAAATAAATTAAATCTTTGTCTATGGTGTGCATTTAGACATTGTCATGATATAAGGCAGTTCATTAGCAAAACAACATTAAAAAAGAACAAAATCTATATTGATAATTTCTTATTGCAGTCGTCGATGAATCTACCCTGATTTAATTATAATTTAATTAAAAAAAGTTCTAAGAATAATTTTAAGTATGTACCTTTTCCCCTAAACTGTCAACATTATTGATATAATTTAAATAAATCCATAGCATATCAAAAGAATAAGTACCTAATGCAGTAAAGTAACACTTAGGTTCAAGTGTTTGAATATGCCTACTTCACTGATCAAGTCTGGGCACCACTTTTACTGCAGAGTCCATGTATGATATCTGAGAGGTATCAGTATTAACCACAACATCAAATTTGGCAAATTTCATTTTAACATGTCCCAAGGTACTACTGCAAAATTAAAGGCATTTTCCATCTTTATTTGTTTTTATTTTTTTGAGAAAACTTTATTATTACCTTACTTTTATTCTATGTTAATTAATATGGCCTAATTTTATTTTATATATTCTGTCTTTTTTGTCATTTTTCATCCTGTAAAGCACTTTGAGCTACATCATTTGTATGAAAATGTGCTATATAAATAAATGTTGTTACTTTCTGCGCTTTAGCTGTGCCTAGAAAAAAAACACTTGTAGACTAGGCTTTGAGTCTGACCCAGATTGTGAAGAAAACAAATGGAAACAGTACTGTTTAAGGATGTTAGGCACTCAGTGGAGCATTACGAATTCACCACATGGAAACAGTACTGATTAAAATGTTAGGCGTACAATGTCTTAATCTGTCAGCTAAATAACACAGTTTACTGAAGAGGCTGCAGTGATGCTGTGCAGGCTTGTTCTTCAAATATTGTGGCTCCTGTGCCCTCTACTGTTCAATTCTTGTCACATTCTCCTTGGCAATTAGAATAGCAGATTAAATCTTAAACTATACTACTGTATATATAGAAACCTTCTCTGTAGACCATGTGGAAGTGTTAATCATATTGCAGGAGTCAAACAATAAAAAATTATAACAATGCTAACCTTATAATAGAACACACTTCACAAAAATTTGCAAGCAGTGTATTATATACAGTTAGAGCAATATACTTGCCAGAGACAAAGTGAAACTACAGTTCAGATAGGTTTTGTGGCATATGTTCCCAGGTGGGAAGGTAGAAAGATAAAAAATGATTTATTTTGTGTGTTGGCAAGTAAGTTACTAATGGCAGTACAAGATTGTGTGTAGTCTACAATTATTACTTATCATTGTGTTTTAATTATGAAACAATTTTGTTGTTGATACTTATTATATTTGCTTTGGCTTGCAAAGGCTTGCAGTACCAATTGTTTGATTAATGCGTGTGGGGGTATATAGTATAGCTTCAGTGTTAGAATTATGAAACCATTTTATTTTTGATACACATTGGACTTGTTACAACTTTGTTATGGCTTAAAATGCCAATGGCTTGATTAATGTGTCTGTGGAGGTATATAAGTCCAGGGTAATGGATCTATCTCTGTGGAGTTTGAATGTTTTCTGCATGTCTTCATCGGTTTCCTCAGATATTTTATTCTTCTCTTATCCTAAGCTGGTGCAGGTTAGGGGGGCAGAGGAGTAAATTGGTCCTCTGTGAGCAAACTCTGTGGCGTACTGGTTAAGACTTTGTGGGCTCAAATCCTGGTACTGACATGGTGTGATCATGAGCAAGTCACTTCACCTTCCTGTGTTGCAACTGGAAAAACAAAACAAATGTTTCCAATTGTATCTTAAATATTGTCTTGTAAGTCACCCTAGATACAGGTGTCCACCAAATGACAAGTTCTAATAAGTATCCTCTGTTTGGTTTCTGTCTTGCACCCATTGCTGTCAGGATAGGATTTGATACCCTAAAGCAAAAATTGTTTACTACGTTGTAAGATATTCTTAAAACACTACCTTGACAAAATCAGGAAGCTGACTGATCACCAGTTTTCTGAACTCCTCTTTACTGAGTGTGGCTGCATTCCCATCACTTCCTGCAAAATGTTTGAATTGTTGCACCAAAGTTTTGATAGCCGCCTGCATTCTGTGAAGTTGATTGCCAGTCTGCACGTAACACAACACAATAAGAGTACAAGCTTTAAATCAATTAATCATGTTAAAAAAACAATCAAGAAAAAAGAAGGAATGTAAAATGCAATCAGCACAAAGCACATATAGAATAGGTAAGAATATCAAGTACATTATAGTGAAAAAGTATTTGCTCTTTGTCTGATTTTTTTTGTTGTTGTATTGTTGCCTATTTTAAGTGAATGTTATCAAATTATTTACCAAAGACTAATATTAGAGAAAAGAGACCAAAAACACAACAGTTTGCAACTTCTTGACTTATTTTTAAAGAGAGCTATGCACTTCTAGACCCTTGGAGTCAGTAATTGGATACAGCTCCTTTTGTAGGATTTACTACAAACATGTGTTTCCTGTTGTTATTCGTCAGTCTGTCATGGAGAAGGAATTTTCCAAGAATGAGAAGACTTTGTTGAAACCAATGTGAATATAAAAAAAATCCTAAACACACATTTGCGTACATTCAAACTGTTCCACTCTCCTTAGAAGAACTGCAGCTTCCTATTTTGCCTTGCATAGATGCACCATGTGTGAAATCCTAGGGAACAGTTTCATAAGTGACATTTTGTTTCTTGCTGTGCTCAGGTAACACATTTCTATTATTTAAATCATTTTGGTGATCCCAGACCTATACTACCCTTTTCTTTCTATAATAAACTCTTGTACTTCAGTCTGTCCTTGTCCTGTATATGCTGAAATTTTTAATTACTCACTCATACTTACTTTTTTTTTTACATTAGCCTTTTATAGATAGATAGATAGATAGATAGATAGATAGATAGATAGATAGATAGATAGATAGATAGATAGATAGATAGATAGATAGATAGATAGATACTTTATTAATCCCAATGGGAAATTCACAAGTAAGGGACAGTGGTTTTCAACAGCAAAAAACAAATTTGTTACCCCTATATGTTGACCTTATGATTTCTAGCAATACACATGCAGCATATGACCCTAACAAATAAAATAATTTTTAAGTTTTTTGCTTTTGTTTCATACACATTTAATTTGCTAGCCTATAAAATGTATTTTTTAACTACAGCTCCCTTTAGCTAATATTTTTTGTTTGTATTGCAATCATTTTTCCCCTGTCAAATATATTACCACAACTCTCATTTAATTGTCAAAGAAAGTATACTTACCTAACTGCAAAAGCTCTAAGTCCAAATGAGTATCTCCTGTGTTTTGTTCCGCTAGCTTTATATACTCTGAAATGGTGAGAAATTGCCTAGGAATGTACTAGCTAAGCGGAAAGTTGACAGTTTTGCTGGTATAAAGAGGAAATTCAACAGTCATTGTTAACTCAGGTGACTGAAAATTTTTAATTACCATTGCTCAAAATGGACCAGATGATTTTCACCAGTTTAACAGATACTTGCATGAGACCATGAAGCATAACTCAAGAAAGCAGCAATATTTGAGTATAGTTGCAATATATAAGGTCACAAGGTAACAATAGGAAAAAACAGTTATTAATTTCATTTCAGCTGGGTGGAACCAGAGCAAAGTGGTTGGCATCACTGTCTGACATCTCTGGAGTCCTGGGTTGTTTACTTTCTCTATTAGAGTTTTTTTAAGGTCTTTTGATGAATATGCAAGTGAGGCGTATTGGCTACTCTGAAGTGGCTTTGTTTGTTAGCATTTGTGCTCTGAGATGGACTGGGGTCATGTCCGTACTTGGTTCCCTCATTGATGTCTGTGTCCCAGGTTCCAGCAACAGTGAAGTGGGTTACCAAAGAGGTGCATGACTGGATATTATTTTAGCCTAAAAAATGCTTTGCTTTAAATATGATTTGTTCCAGTGCTCATATGATCCCTATACATGCATTATAAACTGCTCCATCTATTAATTAGGTGAAAAAAAAAATCTTCTTTCAGAATCATGGCTGCCATTCAGTAAGGAGACCATGGTTTGTGTCCGGAGTCGTCCTTGTATGGAATTTGTATGTTCTCCTAGTGTCTCTGTGGGATTCCTCGAAGTGCTCTGGTTTCATCCCACTGTCCAGAGACATGCAGATTGGGTTAATTGGGAATGCAGAATACTGCCAATTGCATGTTTGGTATGTGTGTGTGTGTGTTCACCCTACAATGGATTGGGGCACTGCCCAGGTTTTGTTCCTGCCTTGTGCCCTATGCTACATAGCTGAGATAGGCTCCAGCATCCCCCCACAACCCTGGTCTGGATTAAAAGGGTTAGAAAGTGCCATAACTTTCAAAATCATATCTGCCATTGAACAACAACAACAAAAAATAGCGTAAAATTTTACTTATTTTGACAAACCTAAACAAATTATCCAATTCTGTTAAAAGCAAAATGTTTTAGCATGTTTACAATGCCAAGATGTACATTAATACTCCAGAACAATAAAACAATTGATTATAGTTTAGTGTTGGAACTTTGAAGAATTCTTGTGGCAGGTTGTTGCTTTAATGAAAACAAAATTTTTTAGTCACAAATTGTTTTGTTGTTTTAATTTTGGTTGCTAGTATCACTTACCTATCCCAGCTAGCCTAGGGCACAATGAAGGAATAACACCTGGAAAAGGCACCAGACCATCACAGGGCAAACGCAGAAAACACTCACCAGGACCAATTTAGCAATGCCAATTCATCTAACCTGCATGTCTTTAGACTGTGAGAGAAATCTGGAGCACCCAGAGGAAACCTGAAGGGACACAGAAACAACATGCAAACTCCACACAGGATCATGCCTGGGTCTCCTCACTGAGAGGTAGCAATGCTAACACAGCATAACTGTGACTTCATGCTGTTACTTGACCACTGTAGATGTGTTGACTTTCCATATCGGAGTACTGCAAATATCAGACACTTGAAGCCATTGATGCATAAAGAGTGTTTTTTTTCCTTCATTTAAAGTCCATCAGCAGTGTTTTAGTCTTATAGACGGACCAATTAGAAGCCTACATCATTTGACCAGTTCAGCTACATTATTTCTTTAGGTAGACTCATCACAAGCAGTGCAAAAGTAGTGTTTGTATTGTGCATTAAATATAATCAATAATCCAGTTGCTGCAGTGATTTCACCTATTTTAAGATAATTTGAATTAAGAATGTAGCCAAAACTACAAGATAAAATAGTTATTTTTTCAGAGAGCAGGTTCCCACTGGAAAATACAGTGTCATCAGTAAACAGCAACATTTATTTCTATAGCACGGGCGGCACGGTGGCGCAGTGGGTAGCGCTGCTGCCTCACAGTTGGGAGACCTGGGGACCTGGGTTTGCTTCCCGGGTCCTCCCTGCGTGGAGTTTGCATGTTCTCCCCGTGTCTGCGTGGGTTTTCTCCGGGCGCTCCGGTTTCTCCCACAGTCCAAAGACATGCAGGTTAGGTGGATTGGCGATTCTAAATTGGCCCTAGTGTGTGCTTGGTGTGTGGGTGTGTTTGTGTGTGTCCTGCGGTGGGTTGGCACCCTGCCCAGGATTGGTTCCTGCCTTGTGCCCTGTGTTGGCTGGGATTGGCTCCAGCAGACCCCCGTGACCCTGTGTTCGGATTCAGCGGGTTGGAAAATGGATGGATGGATGGATTTTCATACAAAGGATGTAGCTCAAAGTACTTTACAACATGTCAAAGAAGTAGCTCCATGCAAAGAGAAACTAATTGAATTTAGAGAAGAATAATAATTAATAAATAGTATGCAAAAGATAAACAAGTAATGCACACTTACATAAGGTATATAATTAAGAAAAGTAGAATCTAGTTAAGTTGGAGAACAAAAAACAAAATCTTCAGGGGTTCCAGGCCAAAAGACAGTGCAGACCCACTGGGCATTCTGCCTAACATGAATCTAACTATGTAGTTCTTTATTGCTTCTTGTTTAGGCTTCATTTTAGACGGTATGAAGCAGTGAATTTTGTGACAAGTTGGGGTGTCCACTTTCATTCTAACATCACAGGCGGCTGCACAGAACTTTGATAAAATGAAACCAGAAAAGAAAAAGAAAAAACTAAAGATGTAAAAGTAAGCCCGTTTTTATAGAATCAACATATACAGGATGCTGTGCTACCTGTCTAAGATATGGGTTGAAATCTAAGTAATCAGTGTAGACCTCATTATTTAAATGTTAACAATGCACCATCTATTTGAATGTATTTTTTAATGCAAATTTCCCCTCGGGATTGTAAATATAAATTTCTCCTTGAAGTTAATAAAGTTTATCTAATCTAATTTCAACAGTTGATGCATCACCAACATAAGCACTTCTTTCATGAATCCCATACAAAATGGCATATAACAGAAAAATAGCAACCTGAGGGACACACAGATACACAGACACTTGTCCTTTTATTATTATTTTAGATCCTGGAAACACCATGAGACCCCAAAGACACTGTATCCTCCACTGAGCCTTTCACAAAACCAAAACATTATGTGGTATTCTTAGTAAAAAGTCAAATGAAGTTAGTATCTAAACCAGTGGTTTCTTTTTTTTCATGTTAGTTTGCTGTAGTGCTTAACTATTGAGCGTTGTTCCTTTGTTGATCTGAAGTATGGATGATAGTATGTGCAGTGGTGTTTGGCTGACATTACACCTTCCTGCAGCTGCTAGATTTTGTAGCTGCTGTTAAAAAACTAGCACCCAAAAAAATGAACACAAAAATTTTGTGAAAACTTAAAAACAGCAGTAAAAATTACAAAAATTAACGTGGTATTGTATGAGGAAGTCGGGAGTGGCAGAGAAGTACGTAAGAGTTGTACAGGATATGTACGAGAGAAATGTGACTGTGGTGAAGTCTGCAGTAGGAGTGATGGATGCATTCAAGGTGGAGGTGGGATTGCATCGGGGATCTGCTCTGAACCCTTTCTTATTTGCAATGGTGATGGTCAGGTCGACAGACGAGATTAGACAGAAGTCCCCGTGGACTATGATGTTTGCTGATGACAAAGTGATCTGTAGCGATAGTAGGGAGCAGGTTGAGGAGACCCTGGAGAGATGGAGATATGCTCTAGAGAGGAGAGGAATGAAGGTCAGTAGGAACAAGACAGAATACATGTGTGTAAATGAGAGGGAGGTCAGTGGAATGGTGAGGATGCAGGGAGTAGAGTTGGCGAAGTTGGATGAGTTTAAATACTTGGGATCAACAGTACAGAGTAATGGGGATTGTGGAAGAGAGGTGAAGAAGAGAGTGCAGGCAGGGTAGAATGGGTGGAGAAGAGTGACAGGAGTAATTTGTGACAGACGGGTGTCAGCAAGAGTGAAAGGGAAGGTTTACAGGACGGTAGTGAGACCAGCTATGTTATATGGGTTGGAGACGGTGGCACTGACCAGAAAGCAGGAGACAGAGCTGGAGGTGGCAGAGTTAAAGATGCTAAAATTTGCACTGGGTGTGATGAGGATGGATAGAATTAGAAATGAGTACATTAGAGGGTCAGCTCAAGTTGGATGGTTGGGAGACAAAGTCAGAGAGGCGAGATTGCGTTGGTTTGGACATGTGCAGAGGAGAGATGCTGAGTATATTGGGAGAAGGATGCTAAGGATAGAGCTGCCAGGGAAGATGAAAAGAGGAAGGCCTAAGTGAAGGTTTATGGATGTGGTGAGAGAGGACATGCAGGTGATGGGTATAACAGAACAAGATGCAGAGAACAGAAAGATATGGAAGAAGATGATCCGCTGTGGCGACCCCTAACGGGAGCAGCCGAAAGAAGAAGAAGAACTAAAATGAATCATGACATTCTATAACAAGTTTCTAATGATTAACAGTAGGATAATGGTAAACATAAAAAAAACATACTGAGACCCTAATGCACTCAGCGGATGCATTTTTGAAAAGCTATTATAGTAGCTATCTTAAAGTAACTTTTATTATTTATATTGCAAAATCAATAGACTAATTATCCACTTTAATGATGATACACTGAAATAAAGTTTTGAGTCTTCAGAATTGATTTAAATATGAATGACCAGTGATGCATCCATTACAGTGGCAGAAAGCATTACCAATTTGAGATCTTTTGGCTAAAAGCTTTGCCTAGATGTTTTTGGGGTACTGATTTTTTGATCCCACTCCTGGCTATTCCCAGCAAACTTTCATCCTGCTCCCATCTGAATTCTCAGCACACTTATTAGAAACCTAGCCTTAAAGGATTATTAAAACAGCAAAGTTTACAATGGAAGACAAAAATGATACTTTAGTCAGTAATCACTATGACTTATCTGCCGTTACAAGCAGCTACACAAATGCACTACAATGTCTTTAAAAAAAATACATTTGAAATCTCAGTTTACAAAAAGCAAGAGACCACTGAATCACAAATGCATGCACACTATTGTTTTATTCAGTACTGTGACACAGTAGTGAATTGAATACAGTACTGAGGATAAATTATAATACTAAGTTAACTATATAATTTGATTATTTGCTTTTTAAGGTACAGTTTTTTCAGAGGAACATCTGTGTTTTGGCCACTTGCTATAAACCAGATGAACAAAGTTTAACTGACTGCATCTGCTCACAACTCTTAAAGGTAGTCCCTTTAAACCCTCAGTTTAAAGACTGAAGAGTCCTGTGGACTGCAAGATTTTCTCACAAGTGCATAGGTCTCTTGCTCACTCTCCTTTAGTAATGTTATTTCTCTTTGGAACATTTAGAAGACCTGTATCAGTTTCCATTCTGCAGTGTGCATTACAGTATGTCCTTTAGAGCAAAGAAGGCCAAAGCTTTTTAAATGTTTAGAAGTAGAAGTTTATAACTGTCCTTAAACTTAATGGAAAGGTGTTAGAGACTTAAGAACAGGCCTAATATGATTGTGTTCCAAGTAGTGATTCTTGTGGTGGCAGTTCAAATTTCATCTAGGCTACAAATAAAAGGATTTGAACAACCTTCAAATAAAGCATTGAATTAGTCGATCCTATTCAAGGCAAATTCATGAGTTCACTGTTTTTTGTACTGCATAGTCAGAAAATGCCTTAATTTTCCTAGATTTTTTTTGCTGGCAAAAGAAGGTCTTGGACAATACAGTAACGTGAGTACTTGCTTTTTGATTATTGTCAAAGATAACGACCATGTTTCAGACTGATTTGAATAAACCAGTATTCTTGCCCTTCTAGTTAAATGTCTTGGTGTTGCCTGCAGTAACTCCACATTTCTCATTTTTTGTGCTTAAAAACAAGTAATTTGTATTATAATTCATTCAAAATGTAAGTAAAGAAATATCATTAAGTTTGATTGATAAACACAGGGGTAGCACTGGACTGCAATGGTTAGTACTGTTTACTTACAGCTCCAGAATGCTGGGATTAAATTCTAGCCTAGTTACTGTCCGTATGGAGTTTTAAAGTACTCTGTGTGTCTTTGTGGGTTTTCTTCAAGGTGTTCCTGTTTTTCTTGCACATCCCGAAGACTTGCTGGTTCAGTTAAATTAGCAACATTAATTTGCCCCAGTGCATGCCTGGCTGTACTGTGATTTGGTTTCTTTCTTACACCAGTGCTGTTGGGATAGGCAGCAGCCCCTTGCAACCTTGAACTGTGTAGAAAATAGATGAGAGGATTGATGCATGATTAATACAGTTGAGTGTTATTAGTGTAGGACTGAAAAACAGTATTATGTTTTTATAAATCCTAAAAGGAGCATATACCTGTAGAGAGACAAAAATAATGGTCATATCAGGGAACATATGTAGGAGCCCAACATATAACTTTAGAATGATAGAATGCCATCTATACCATTTCTGTTCACATTGAACATTATTTCACTGGTATGAACTACACAACTTAAGGACAGTACTCAACAGAGCCTGCATAGTGCAATAATATAAATGATTATGCCAAAAGCTGCACTCACATTTAGCAGCATCATAACTGTAGAACTTCTAGTACTGGAAAATTTTAGAATGTCATTTGTAATACATGTTTAAACATTTTCTATACTGAGTGGGACCTAAACAATTCATATAGTTTGTGATGTTTTAGATTATTTTTCCAATACTACTTTATTTTAAAAGATTTTAAGAAATGTTTGATATTTGTAGATAATTAATAGGTATCTTTAGCTCAAGATTTGAATGTTGTCTATCAGTAAAGATCTATTTATAATTTTACTAGCCGTCTTTGACCACGTAGAAGTGAAACAGGACAGCGAGGAGGGCCCTGTCTGGCTCCCTACTCCTGATGTCTTGCTTCCCCTTCCCCTTCCCCTCGGCCCACAGCCTCTGTCTCGGATTAGCGCAGATATATCGCTCCTGCAATTGAACTATGATTCTTAATGCGATGAGAGAAGTAAGATACGCCACGAGGCTGGCGCATGAGAGGGGAGGAGAGGGCCCACTGCATCTCTCTCAGATTCGCACAAATAAATCGGTATTGCAAGCGAACTATGATACCTAGTACAATGAGAGAGGTTGTAAAATCAACCGGAATGTTTAAGCAAATTATAGAAAAAAAACCCAATTTAAATCCGTTAAGTAGTTCTCTCATGAAAAACTGACAGACAGACATTGGATTTTATATATATATATATAGAGAGAGATGGATGAGTGCTGCACTTATGATTGTTGATTTTTTTCATTCATTGGGCAATGATCAACTCTAAATAGAAAATATTCCATGATACACCTTTGTAATTAGTAGCTTTTTACATCTAAGAAAAACCTGTAACCCCGAAGTGACTGCTGTCATGTTCATGCTGTCAAAGTAAAATGAGTGCATTGTGATTTTGCACTTCTTTATTATACAACAAAATCAGAGCCAGCAGTTTATCCTTCTAATCTTTTCAGTCTTGTGTGAAGTATTCCCTGGCACACACAGAACATCTAAAATGACCACCACTCCAGGTTTTCCTGAGATTCACCCAAGTTCTTTAAATATGCCTCGTAGAACTGGTAACCTGGCCCTGTCTATTACATTGTCACATTTTGGTCAATGGCACCAGGATCTACTATAGCTCCTTATTATCCATGCATTTTTCCCTTTTCTCATTTGGTCACCTGAAATAATAGGTGTGATTTCCCTGATATTGTGCACCTCTTATGTCCAGAGACATATCTTTTGCCTCCACCTCTCTGAAACCATTTTAGCTAATGAGTGGCACAGAAAGGTAGCCCGTTTTCCTTTAAAAGACTCTGGATGGGCTCTTCTAATTTGCTGTTGCAAAGACGGCCAGTTACTGCCTCCTCAAAGTCAGCACTCTGATCTCAAGTAGTTGAATTAGCTTGCTTTCTTTATAGATGAAAGGTCAGTGAGTCCAGGCTTAAAGCAGGTCTGGCAATGCAATAATTTGCTCTTTTCTCTTTTTTCTGTAATTGTAACTTTTCTCTTTTTTTTCTTGCAAGGCACTTTGAGCTACATTTTGTATGAATATTGGCTATACTGTATGTTGTTGTTTGTGTGGAGTTGTTTAAACCTATAAGAATTTTAAGTATAGGTTAAAACATGTTTGAATGAGGATGTTTTACACATGCTGTTCCTGTCTGAATGCCTTTATCTACCTATAACTGCAGTTTCAAGTGCATCAGCCTGGCTTTCATCCACTTTTACTCAAATACTACTATGAATTGCTCTGTGCCTCTGTTTATAACGTAGATGTTGGAATCAGGGTTTCTTTTTACTGTTTTTTCATTCTGTTACTTTTTGCATTTTTACATGTTATATTTAAGCATCTTAAAATATTTCTTTCATTAGTGACAGTGTCTTCACCTCAGTACCATCTCTTCGTTTTTCATGCAGCTCCTATTTTTTGCCCACCTCGCGGCTGGGTAAGTATTTTTTGCAGTTGTTATGTCTGCTGCCAGTCATATGATGCAGAATTCATGTTATGTGAATATATTAGTTTAATTGGGAGCAAATAATTCAAGATAGTTCAAGGACCTTTTTCTAGCTCTCTTTTGACTGCAGATTTTGTTTCTGTGTGTTGAGCCTTGACATTCACTACTCTCTTTTTGTATTCAGACCCTTTGCCTGCTCTGATTTGCCATCTGCCTCTTTTCATTAGCTTACAGGAAGACAAGGCACTTCCAAGATTACTTGTGTTAGGATCTCTTGTTGTTTTCAAATCTCAATATTGCTTGCTCAATTCCCTCTGACTTTCTCACTTAATACCACAACTTACAATTAAGACAGACACCTCTACCATCCCAAATTCTTTGAGTATTAGTATTTACGTAGAGCTCCTGTGTAATTTGCTGTACTTGTCCTAGTGCTATACATTCACATGTTCATAGTTCTTTAATCTATACAAAGATAAACAAACATGAAATAATTAACTTACAATATGATCAGCATTCTCACCAGCCTCCCTTAACTCCTGTTTAGTCTTTCAAGCACCTACAGCCATTGTTTCAGAAATGTACAATTCTGCACAAATTATTACAAAGGAAAATGTAAAAAGCATGGCACAGCAGCTCAGTAGTAACCAGAAATAAAGTTTTAGGTGGTAATGGTGCATTAATGGTGAATTAAAAAAAAAAACTTGCAAACAAAGTCACAAACATCCCTCAACAACAATCAAAGGTCTTGATCTGATGTCAGCGCATAGTAACCACTTAGTGTAAATGTCAGTCCTTCAGCATGGCAAAGTCTTCTCTTCTAGCCCATTCTAGTGGCATTTTATTTTCAAGGAAAATAAACCAAGCATATAGACATTTAAAATGCAGAAAGCAAGGGATTATTTGATTAATATGAAAACTAAAAATTCAGGCAACAAGCGGCACAATCTGATTTTCTAGCTCTGATAAAATCAGATGATTGTGGAGTGTTTAAAATGGATTAAGATGCTTCCACCTGACAATTTATACAATGAACCCAAGTCAAAGGAGGTTATATTCTAGTTTTATAACACACCAATGAAGCCAATCTGTTCCAGAGAAGAGCGACTAGGCTGATTACAGGACTACAGGTGAAAAGGTATGAGGAAAGGTTAAAAGAGCTGTGCCTTGTCAGTTTAAGCAAAAGGAAATTAAGAGGAGACATGATTGAAGTGTTTAAAATTATGAAGGAATTGAGTACAGTGGACCGAGATTGTTATTTTAAAATGAGTTCATCAAGAACACGTGGACACAGTTGGAAACTTGTTAAGGAAAAATTTTGCACGAATATTAGGAAGATTTTCTTCACACCGAGCACCATAGACACTTTGAATAAGTTACTAAGTAGTATGGTAGACAGTAGAACTCTAGGAACCTTCAAAACTGGACTTAGTGTTATTTTGGAAGAATTAAGTGGAAAGGACTGATGAGCTTTGTTGGGCTAGATGGTCTGTTCTCGTCTAGGTTATTCTAATGTTTTCACTCACTCCAGATGTGTTAAATCATTTTCCAGAAAAGTTATGGTAGGTTGTCTTTAAGCTACAAAATGCAACTTTATGAGAACACTCTGCCTGTAGTATAGTGCATATTCAACTATACTGTGTGTATATATTACAAAATTACAAATAGCGCAATTCAGATGTGATTAAAGTGCACATTGCAGACATTCATTAAAGGGTTTTACAATACATTTATGTCACACCATGTAGAAATGACAACACTGTTTTTACATGATCCCCGCATTTCAGGGAACCATAATGTTTGTGATAGTTGGCATCACCAGTGTTTGTAATTACTCAGGTGTTTGATTGCTTCATTAGTGCAGGCACAAGATACCTAAGTTTGATTCTACCCTTTGGAGTCTATAGTTGTCATTCTTCAACATGAGGAAAAGAGCTGAGCCAATTAAGCCATTATGAGGCTGAAAACAAGAATAAATCCATTAGAGACATTGTTAAAACCTTATGATTACTTAAATCAACTGTCCAAAATATCAGTAACAAGAAAAAGCACACTGGTGAGTTCAGTAATCACAAAGGGACTGGTAGGCCATGGAAGAACTCCACTGCTTATGACAGAAGAATTCTCACTATGGGCAAGAAAAATACCTAAACTCCTGTCTGACAGATCAGAAACAGTCTTCTTCACTTCAGTACTGACACACTTATCTACATTGATGATGGAACTGCTGGCGTCAGTGGCACAATGAATTCTAAGGTGTATAGAAATGGCTTATCTGCTCCTTTTCCAATAAATGCCTCCAAACTCATTGAGCAGCGCTTCATCCTATAACAAAATAATGATACCAGACATACTGCTAAGGCAACACAGGAGTTTTTTTAAGCTAAAAAATTGAAAATTCTTGAATGACCAAGGTAGTCATTCGTTGTAAATCCAATTGAGCATGCCTTCCATATGCTGAAGAGAAAACTTAAGGGGACAAGCCCCGGAAACAAGCAGGAGCTGAAGATGGCTTCATTAGAGGCTTGGCAGAGCATCACCAAAGAAGGTAATCAGTACTTGGTCATATCTATGTCTCGCAGATATCAAGCAGTCATTGCATACAAGGGATATGTGATGAAGTACTAAATAAGACTGCTTTAATAGACCTGCTATTGCTGTGTCCCAAACATTATGGGGCATGCCCTATGCCATAAAATGAGGGGGCCATGTAGGAAACAGTGTTGTCATTTCAACATGGAGTGACCGAAATGTATATAAATACCCATAACTTAAAGCCTGCAATGTGCACTTTAATGACATCTGAATTAAAAAGCACAAATATAAGGGCTGGGGTACCACAAATTCTGCCAAGAAGAATGGGGAAGAATCCCTCCTGAACAAAACTGGCACATACTTACATACCCAAAAGAATGAAGGCTGCCTTCTTCAATTAAATATCTACAGAAAATGTTTTATTTTGACTTTGGAAATGTATTTTTATAGTTAAGAGTTCACATTTAAAATACTGAATGGATAAACATACAGTATGTACAAGTCTCTTGTCATGTAGAAAATTATGATGACTTTCAAGGGAACTGAATACTTTTGCATGCCACTGTATATGATTTTTAAGGTAATTCATTTACAATAAATCCTTTGAATTTTTGGATTAGGTGTTCACAATATGATCTGAAGGTCAAATTATTTAAATAACGACTAAGTCAGTGTCTTTTACTGACATGAAAGCGGCACACCTATCGCCTGTTTCTCACACAAGTAATTAAAAGCAGTGACTGCAGTTATTATGCTGACGATACAAAACTCTCATGGAAATACTTGTTTCTCTTTTCTGCTGATTAGATGAAGAATAATAGTTTTTCCGAGAACCAGATCCAGTTACATGGAAAAAATGTAGATATGAATGGCATTTCTAAAAAAAAGAACTATGAAATTCAAATAAATTGTCATAACTATCTGAAGGCTAGAGGAACATGTTTTACACAAGATTTTGCATTTGCCTATTTTTTGTGCATGTCTGTCTTGGAATTGCAGGGGGTGTGAAAGCAAAGTCAGAGACCTTTTGCTAATTACTTGACCTAGACTAGACCGTCTCTGAGTTTGGTTGTGTTCCTGGCTCTATGATCAAACTGAACTGCACAGTTCTCATGGTGTGATGCAGAAAAGACAGATATGATGATTTTATAAATAAAAATGATGAAATAATGTGAGCTGCGTTCTGTCAGTTAGAGCAGAGAATCAAACCTCTATACCCTCAATTGTACCCAAAATCAGATACACACTGCAACTGTTTCTATAGAACTTTTCCATATGGGGATCCGTATTGAATCCAGAAGACTGCAAGTCAACTTATGGAAAGTCACTGTGATCACTGCACAAAATCACTCCATTTGCTGGCAAGTGATGGTGGCAACTCCCAACACTTTGACTTTTTTTTTTTTAAAGTAAAATGAGAAGTGATAGTTTTCCTTGTAAAATATGCTGTGAAACTGTCACAGGAGCTTGGTGAGGAGCCCAAAATATATTCTTACACACAGGCCCACGAATAGTTAGTAGCAACAGGAGGAGAGGAAACTACAAAAATATGGAGTGAATTTACTAATGCTTCATTGTTTGAGGTTTACTCTTTCTTAAAAGATCTACAACCATGCAGAAGCATATTTGTGTAAATTCCAAAAAAATATTGTGCTTATTTTGCAAAAGTATTGTGTCATTTTGCAAAGATATTGTCTTTAGCAGTCAGTAACACTGTGCATGCATGCGTTCCAGCCATACAATGACAACTAGTGAAGAAGGAAAGGTTAAGTGCTTGTGAAGCAGGTAATCAAGTGACAAGAACTGAACAGATATTTTAGGTATACATTTAATACTGAATGTGCTTAGGGGAAATTTATTCTGACCAGTTTAGGGTCACAGTGAGCCAGTGATTATTGCAGCCGGACTGGTGTAAAGCAAGAAGCCTTCATGGTGGATGTAAGCCAGTCCTTTGCAGAGCTCAATAGCGTAGTCAACCAGAAAAGATTATGCTGCATGCAATCCAGTAACAGAAACGTTTAAACTCGTACAGCTTCTGTTCAGATTTAACTCTTTTAATTGCTATAGATATTTTGAATCTTCAGGGGCATGGGTTGGGGAAGGAAAAAAGGATGGATTTTATTTACTTGACAACATATGAAGGACTAAACGTATTTTGTTAATAGAGAAGTATTCGAAGCACGTGCATGCACAATGTTACCAACAGGACCAGGTAGTATCTTTGTAGAATAACACAGTACCTTTTGCAAAATAATGCAATGCATTTTTTGTTAACTGACAGGAATATGTCTCCTTATAACTCATAGCAAACAAGACAAAATAAAATGCATAGGGTATCAGCTAGTGTGGTGTGTGGCCGGCTAAATATTCCGGCCCTCACCCCCAGGCCGCTAGGTGGAGCTCTCTCAACAGTGTGGACGTTCCCCGAATTCCAGCAGGGCCTCATGGACTATGTAGTTTATATGCACAGCCCTGCTGGATACCTTGGGGACCACCAGGAGTCGCTGTGGGGAGGCTGCCGGACTCTTACTTGCCCTATAACCCGGAGGTGCGTCATGATCACATGACAAGAGGCAACGATGTGCTTCCGGGTTGAAGAAAGGAGCTTTTTATCCGACCCGGAAGTGTTCATGATCACATGGACAGAAGGGAGAAACACTTCCGGGTCAGGGACTATATAAAGGACTCTGGGAAACCAGTACGCTGAGCTGAGCTGGGAGGAAGGGTGGCTAAGTGTCTGGGAGTGTGGAGGATTGATTATTGTATTGTTTATTGGTTAGTTATATGAGTATTGTGGAGTGGAGGGTGCTTTGTGCACTGTACATTGTCCAAATAAATATTACTATTGGACTTTTACCTGGTGTCTGGAGTGGTCGAAGGGTTCCAGAGGACGACAGCGACCTTAATCTGCGACACTAGCCAATCATAGTAGATTTTGCATTCCTATTATTTTTTGAAAGTCTACTAGGTATCCTGCAGTACAGTATGAAGCACTGCACAAAATGGTGTGGGATAAAACTGAAATATTTTACACTTCAGAATGAATCCTCCCTGAAGTTGTGCAACACACGTTCCTAACAATATTGAGGGATTCTGTCACTGCATCACAGACACAATACCCACAAAGACTGTGCATTGCTTTCCAAACAACAAGCCCTGGATTACTAAGGATTTAAAAGGTCACCTGAATGAGATGGCATTCAAATCTGATGGCAAAGAGGCTCTGAAGGATGTATGGCATGTGGTAAAGAAAAAAATGAATAAAGGAAAGGAAACTTACAAAGCTATAATAGAAAACAAACTCACTAAGAATAACATGAAGGATGTCTGAAAAGGACTGGGTATAACAACTGGACTGAAGCAATCCAGGGCTCTCCACACCATTCCTACTACATCAACAACTCCTACCACATCAACTGGAATAGCCAGTGACAAGTCCACCTCTAACCATCAGTGTGGCCTGTCCATAACTGAAGACCAAGTAAGGAGAAAAATAAGGATATTATACATACACAGTAAAAGCTGCGAGACAAGATGGGATCAGTCCTTGAATTCTTAAGGCCTGCGCTGACCAACTTTGTGGTGTCTTCTGTCACTTGTACAGTCTATCCCTAAGGCTTCAGAAAGTGCCACTGCTGTGGAAAACATCCTGCATTGTTCCTGTTCCAAAGAAGGCAGGTAAGTCTTCACCTAATGACTACAGACCAGTGGCACTTACGTGTCACATCATGAAGACCTTTGAAATACTGGTCCTTGATTAAATGGGTCATCTTGTGGTGGAACACCTGGACCCACTGCAGTTTGCCCATCAAACAAAGACTGGAGGAGGAGGATGCAATTATCTGCTCTCAAGGCTTATTCTCACCTGGACAAAACTGGCAGCACAGTGAGGATTATGTTTTTTGATTTATCCAGGGCCTTCATTACCATCCAGCTGACCCAGTTAAGGGGTAAACTCAGGGATATGCGGACACAAGGACTGTATTTTTGATATGGATGTGAGCAACACTGGAGCACCACAAGGAACAGTCCTCTCTCCTCTTCTCTTCACTCTGTACACCTTTGAGTACAAATATAACACCAGAACATGTGAAGTGAAGCCGCGAAAGGCGAAGCGCGATATAGCGAGGGATTACTGTAATATAAAAATTCTTTTTGTCATGAACTGTGGTTTCATGGTTCCTGAGGCTGATCCTCCAATTAGCTGTGAACCACCCAATCTCCAGACTGGTGGTAAGGCTGTCTTCATGGCATTGCAAACAATCTTTGCTTGCATTTGGAATATGGTCGGTATCCCAAATGACTGGAAAACGGGACTTGTCTCTATCTGGAAAGGGAAGGGTGATCGCCTTTATTGTGGCAACTACAGGGGGATAACACTGCTCACGGTGCCAGTAAGGTCCTTGCTAGGGTCATCTGCAATAAGATCCGTGATCACTTGCTCACCTACCAGCAAACGGAGCAGTCCTGCCACTGTGGGTTCTCATGGAGCTCAAATGTGAAAACCAGCAGAGTCTCTTCGCATCCTTTGTTGATTTTCGTAAAGCATTCGACTCAATTGATCAAGCTGCCCTGTGGGACATCCTGAGACTTTGTGCTATCCCCTCAAGGTTGCTGGATATCATGGTTGGCCTGTACATTAGTAGTGTGAGTGCTGTGCTGAGTGGAGGTAGAACCTCTGCATTTGCTGCTCCTACTCTATTCAATGCTTTCATGGACTTGGTGTTGGGCAAGGTTTTGGGGTCCAGTGGCTGTGGAGCATCTTTTGGCAAAGAAAGAGTCACTGATCTTGACTTTGCCAATGATGCTGTGATCTTCGCGGAGTCAATGGAGGCTCTGATCGGGGCTCTCGAGAGACTGAACAATGAGTCTGAGGGTATGGGCTTGTGATTGTCCTGGGTAAAATCCAAGATCCAGGCCTTTAATGACCTCTTAGGCACAGCTGTCAGCAGTGTGTCTGTCTGCGGAGAGAGTGTCGACCTTGTCGAGAGATTTACTTACATTCATGTCTCTGGTGACTCTTCCTATGAAGTCAGTAGACGCATTGGGAGAGCATGGGAGGTCATGAGGTAGCTGGAAAGGGGTGTGTGTGGTGCTCCCGATATCTATACAAAAACATGAAGGTCCAAGTCTTTAGAGACCTGGTGCTTCCAGTCTTGCTATATGGTTGAGAGACATGGATGCTATCCAGTGACCTGAGATAAAGACTGGACTCCTTTGGTACTGTGTCTCTTTGGCGATTCCTTGGGTACCGCTGGTTTGACTTTGTGTCAAATGAGCCGTTGCTCATGGAGTACCGAATGAGGCACATTACCTGCATTGTGAGGGAGCATCAGTTACGGCACTACGGCCATGGGGCACAATTCCCCCAAGGGTGATCTGGCTCGCAGGATCCTCTTTGTTGAGGACTGAGTGGCTGGACAAGGCCAAGGGGACACCCACGTAACACCTGGCTGCGGCAGATTGAGGGTCTTTTATGGAAGATGGGACAGGACCTCTTGTCTGCCTGGGGGTTGCCAACCAGGATCTCAAGCTGTTTCTTCGTGTGGGGGGTGCGGCAACACTCCCCAACTTGACCTGACCTTTTTGTCATCTATCCTAGTGGCAAGTTCATTCAGATACCTTGGCATTAGTACAGGGCATTGCTGCCTCCAGCTCCTACTTCTTTTAGCCATCCTTTCCATTCCTTACTGACTAGTTTTCATTTTGTCATTGCCAGGTTCCTGCCATCTTCTGCCCTAGCAAATACTGGTCTAAGCTCAGATTCCTTCTTCCTCATTTTGTCTGGAAGAAAAGGGTCATAATTTTTATAGAATTACTATTTCTTTTTATTTTTTCTGATGTTAGTATTTCCACATGATAACTAGCTTATATATTTCTTTGAGTGGCCTAAGTCATTTTTAGCATTGTATACTCCAGTGTCACCAGGTTCCACTCTTCCTGATTTTATAAGCAGAAGGCAGACTATTAATTTATCTTCTATACGACAGTCATCCTGAATTTTTTTTCTTTTCTGTGTACATAAGATGATTATTTTTTGATTGATGACTGTGTTTCCATAAATAAATGAAACAATGTCAATAGGCACACCCACACTCATATTTCTATTTCTAATTACTTTGGACTAGGAGTGTTCTTTGAAATTCATAATATCAGCTACCTCTTTTCAGCTGATCCCTGAAGGACTTTTCATTTCATTGTTTCTTTTAATAAAACTCCCGTCTGAAACAATTTCTAATACTGCATTGTATAATTTGGGAATAATAATTTAATGATCTCATAGCAGAACTCTGACCAAATCTAAAAGATGCATATGTGAAAAACTGCAGACATTCTGTATGGCAAGTCATGATACAGAAAACATGAGCTTTAGAAAGCTTTACAATCAGTAAGCATAATCATCTGTGTAAGTTACGGTTAATACAAATTTATTTAAAATTACAGGCTCCTAAATACCTGAATTGTCCCCTCACTTTCCAAAGCAAGCCTGTTACCTGGCTTTCTTAAATGTGTCTGTGAGCCACATGGGGTCAGAATTTAAAAAAATCTTTATCAGCAGCCTAGCAGAATTTTATTATTTTTTTAAAGTAATGTATTGGCACCGACTACCTCTGAATTTACTCATAAATTGGTGGATGTGTTACTATGTTGTTTGGAAGAGCAGACAATGGCACTTTTGCACAACCTGGCTGTGCCTTTAAAGAAGACTTGTCACAAGTGGATTGAAAGCATCAATCACCAGGGGGATACAGTATATCCATTTTAAAACTTAATACAGTTTTGTTTCCATTTTTCAGTATTTTACTTCTCTTTTTTCAGTCCGTATGAATGTGAACTGACTTTGTGGCCCTCTTCTATAAAGTGATTTTTTTAAAAACTCATGGATGAATAAATGAATATTATATTGTGTTAGCATAACATCTGTCCACTAATTATCAATCCTCCTTAATACAGTTTGTGTCATGTGTGTTTAGTGTTATATAGTGTTTTCACAAGCAAATAATCACTTATTGCTCTGAGAATTATTAAGACCTAAGAGATCCAATAGATTTGTTGTTCTCTTGTTTATTTCTTCTCCAGGTAGTCATCTCACTGCTGTATTTATTATTTTTGTTAATAATAATAATCACCTTTAGAGCCATTTGGAGTTTGGCTTCAACCAGGAGACACCATTTAGATAGATAGATAGATAGATACTTTATTAATCCGAAGGGGAAATTCACATAATCCAGCAGCAGCATACTGATACAAAAAAACAATATTATAAAAATGCAGGTAAAAGCAGACAATAACTTTGAATAATGTTAGTTAACGTTTACTCCCTCCCCTCCCCCCCGGGTGGAATTGCAGAGTCGCATAGTGTGGGGGAGGAACGATCTCCTCAGTCTGTCAGTGGAGCAGGACAGTGACAGCAGTCTGTCGCTGAAGCTGCTCCTCTGTCTGGAGATGATACTGTTCAGTGGATGCAGTGGATTCTCCATAATTGATAGGAGCCTGCTGAGCGCCTGTCGCTCTGCCACGGATGTCAAACTGTCCAGCTCCATGCCTACAATAGAGCCTGCCTTCCTCACCAGTTTGTCCAGGCGTGAGGCGTCCTTCTTAATGCTGCCTCCCCAGCACACCACTGCGTAGAAGAGGGCGCTCGCCACAACCGTCTGATAGAACATCTGCAGCATCTTATTGCAGATGTTGAAGGACGCCAGTCTTCTAAGGAAGTATAGCCGGCTCTGTCCTCTCTTGCACAGAGAATCAGTATTGGTAGTCCAGTCCAATTTATCATCCAGCTGCACTCCCAGGTATTTATAGGTTTGCACCCTCTGCACACAGTCACCTCTGACGATCACGGGGTCCATGAGGGGCCTGGGCCTCCTAAAATCCACCACCAGCTCCTTGGTTTTGCTGGTGTTCAGGTGTAGGTGGTTTGAGTCGCACCATTTAACAAAGTCCTTGATGAGGTTCCTATACTCCTCCTCCTGCCCACTCCTGATGCAGCCCACGATAGTAGTGTCGTCAGCGAACTTTTGCACGTGGCAGGACTCCAAGTTGTATTGGAAGACCGATGTATATAGGCTGAACAGGACTGGAGAAAGTACAGTCCCCTGCAGCGCTCCTGTGTTGCTGACCACAATGTCAGACCTGCAGTTCCCGAGACGCACATACTGAGGTCTGTTTGTAAGATAGTCCACGATCCATGCCACTAGGTATGAATCTACTCCCATCTCTGTCAGCTTGTCCCTAAGGAGCAGAGGTTGATTGGTGTTGAAGGTGCTAGAGAAGTCTAGAAACATAATTCTTACAGCACCACTGCCTCTGTCCAAGTGGGAGAGTGATCGGTGTAGCATATAGATGATGGCATCCTCCGCTCCCACCTTCTTCTGGTATGCGAAATGCAGAGGGTTGAGGGCATGTTGGACCTGTGGCAACAGGTGGTGAAGCAGCAGCCTCTCCATGGTCTTCATCACATGTGACGTCAGATCGACAGGCCGGAAGTCGTTCAGCTCACTAGGATGTGATACCTTTGGGACTGGGGTGATGCAAGATGTTTTCCAAAGCCTCGGGACTCTCCCCTGTCCCAGGCTCAGGTGGAAGATGCGCTGTAGAGGACTTCCCAGCTACGACACAGCAGTCGTGGCGATACTCCATCAGGACCCGCTGCTTTGATGGCACGAAGTCTCTTCAGCTATCTGCTCACCTGCACTGCTGTAATTATGGGTGGGGATGTCTCTCCTATGCTGGTATCAGCAGAAGGATGTGTGGAGGGTGCTGTACTCCGAGGTGAGAGTGAGAGTGGGTTAGGGTGGTCAAACTTGTTAAAGAATTTGTTCATTTGGTTTGCTCTCTTCATGTCTCTCTCGAAGGTGGCACCCCGCTTTGAGCTGCAGCCAGTGATGATCTTCATCCCATCCCACACTTCCTTCATGCTGTTATTCTGCAACTTCTGCTCCAGCTTTCTCCTGTACTGCTCCTTCACCACCCTGAGCTGGACTCTGAGTTCCTTCTGCACGCGCTTGAGCTCATGCTGATCACCGCCTTTAAAAGCCCTTTTCTTCTGGTTCAAAAGGCCCTTGATGTCACTTGTAATCCATGGCTTGTTGTTAGCATAGCAGCATACATTTCTTACTGGAACTACAATGTCCATACAGAAGTTGATGTAGTCAGTGGTGCATCCAACAACCTCCTCAATGTTCTCACTATGTGATCCCTGCAGGATATCCCAGTCTGTAGTTCCAAAGCATTCTCTCAGTGCCTGCTCTGCCTCAGGGGACCACTTCCTGAATGAGCGTGTGGTTGTAGGTAGGACCCTCACTTTTGGTTTGTAGTGAGGCTGAAGCAGAACCAGGTTATGATCTGCTTTCCCAAGCACAGGCAGCGGGGTGGCGCTGTATGCGTCTTTAATGTTTGCTTACAGTAAGTCAACAGTCTTATTTCCCCGGGTGTTACAGTCCACATACTGGGAGAAGGCAGGTAATGTTTTGTCCAGCGTCACATGGTTAAAATCTCCAGCGATTAGCACAAGTGCCTCAGGGTGCTGCATTTGTAACTTAGCAACAGCAGAATGGATGATGTTACTCGCTGACTCCACGTCCGCCCGAGGAGGGATGTAAACAATAACAACAATGACGTGTCCAAACTCTCTGGGCAAGTAATAGGGACACAAACTTACGGCCAAAAGTTCGATGTCTCTGCAGCAAGTGGAGACTTTGACGTTAACATGTCCAGAGTTACACCACCGTGTATTAACATAGAGAGTGAGTCCTCCTCCTTTGTGCTTCCCACAGGTACTTGCATCTCTGTCCGCTCTAACTGTGCTAAACCCGGGTAGCTCCACGTTAGCATCTGGGATGGTGTTAGTTAGCCACGTTTCGCAGAAACACAACAAACTGCATTCTCTGTAGGTTCTGACATTTTTCACCAGCGCAGCCAGTTCATCGATCTTATTTGATATTGAGTTCACATTTCCCAGGATCACAGAAACACTGAAGGCTTAAAACGCCACTTTCTCACAAGCCGCTTCATTTTTAGCTCAGTGCCGGCTCTGCTGCCATGATATCGACTTCTTACCTCGTCGGGTAAATAGGGAACCACACCGGCACTGGCATTTGCTCTCAGCGCTCGAAGTTGAGTACTTGAATAGGCGAGTCTCGGCGTGTAAAAATTTATGTCCACATTGTAAAAGTAAGAGTGTCCAGGGAATGAATCCACATAAAAGAAAGTGATAGGAGTGATCAATAAAAAAATAATAAAAAAGAGAAAAATAAAAGGTAGAAAAATGAAGTCGTACACGGAGCTGCTGAAAAGGCTGCCACTCACGGCGGCACCTGAGTCATAAGATGACTAATTTAATTTAATTTAATTTGATATTTAAATGTGCAAATAATGTAGGAAAATGTTATTGATAATGCTGTAGCACCACAAACATCATCCCAACTAGAAATTCATTGGACTAAGGAGTAAAAGAGATTTTGTCCTTCCTGGTCAGGATCAGAGCGGAAGTGATGCCATTTCTCATCTGAATGGGTTATAAGTGTCAAGTGAGATAAATTTGTTGTGCAATATTAAATAATCTTACCCAGGTTTTGAGTTTCAAATATTGGGTTTAGGGTTTATAGAATGTTTCCTGCTTAGTTTACTATTTTTTTCAACGCACTAGTGAGTTAGAGTAATTTGTTTTTATTTATCGTTATACTCCATACTCTTCATCTTGTGAGCTCTGTTGCCTAGATGCCGTTCAAGACTGCCAGAGGACATGGTTATGTTCATCACAATTATGAACATCATCTCTGAGGCTGGTTAAATATCAGCTTGTCTCATTACTGTCTATTACAAACTAAAATGCTCATTGCAATTCTCTCTCTTGTATTTATCCCTGATCTTGAATTTTCACTGCTCCTTTTGACTATGATTTTCAGTTTGCATTCTGGTTCTGGCATTCCAGCTTAGGATTGTCTTTCAGTTTTGACTCATTTCTTTCCTATGAATATTTTTTATTTCTTGATCCCTTGTATTCTTCCTCTTTCTCACTGTTTAGTTTCACTGGCAGTACAGGATGGTGTTCTACCAGTCTAGAGAGAAGGGAAATAGAGGCTGAGTAACCAACTGTTCAACATCAACACATCATGCTTCCATTTGTGACAATATATATTTTTATAATGTCAGGCACATTAGAGAGTATCTTACGGTACTGTTTTAAGAGCACACAGAGAAGATGGAGAGTGTTGCACAATCTTTGACTCAATTGCCATTGCTTCCCTTAGAGTGAAGAAGGAAAACTAGGAAGGAGACTCAATAAATCACTTCTGGACCAACTCTGGCTCCACCCCTTTAAGCAACCTTAAAAATTGACATTAAATTGTCATTAAAAATTACATCTCTGTTATTTATTAGATCAACACTTAAAGATGCAACTATGCCTATACAAAGTGATCTACACCTTTTGAAAATGTATCCTATTTTCATTTTCTTTCTTTACAAAAGGTAACTTCTATGCTGCCCTTCCACTTATCTTACAGTGGCATAGTAGGCAGAATTCCTGGCAAAAAGGAGTGACCATCAAAATCTAAAACTAATGACGGAGATGCTAAAATAACAATGGGAACAGATGCATCAGCTAAAGCTCTAGGTTGGTAACCAAAACACAATGATTGTTGAAACTCATGTGGCTATGGAGGAGCCAGTAAATTGTAAATTGGATCTAGCTCAGGAAAAATTGGAAGCCTGCCTAGTTTTGTTTAAGTGCAAGCATGACTTTACAGGAGAGACTTTTACAACTTGGACAAGTGGCATGCCCATTATGTATGGCCCAATATGTAATCATTCCTTTGCTGTGGCCAATAAAATGAGGAAATGTAAAATGCAATCTTGTAAAGCTCTTACTAACTGGGGTAATAGTGTAAGAACATCCTTATTAAGGAGCTGAAGTCAAACTGGAAATTAGAAAAATGCTAAATTAGGGGGAGTTGCAGAAAGTACTAGTCCAATTGTGCTTGGTCCAAAACCAGATGTATTGTGGCATTTTTGTTATAACATCAGATGACTTAATTAGTTTTCTCAATTTGATGCCTACCCTATAATCTAGTGATAATCTAGTAAAGCTAGATTCTTAAACATTGGCATGACAAAGGGTTAGTGGCAGATCCCTTTGACACCATCTTCAAAGAAAATAAAATGACTTTAGCAAACCCAGTTAGTTTTGGAAATACTGTGTCCTTCCCTTTGGACTACACAGGGCTCCAACAACCTTTCAGCCTTTGGTGAACAGACTGGTACGGCATCACAATGCCTTTAGTGCCTGCCTCAACAATATTATTGCCTATTCCAGCATCTGGGAGGAATACTTACTCCACCTGCTGGCAGTTTTACAGACTTTAAAAGAAACTGGCCTTCACATTAATTCCAAACATGTTGCTTTGATTTCAATAAGTCTAAATACTTAATATATGTTGTTGGGCACTGGCGAGTCAAGTCACAGAATTTTGCTACACAAATCTAGTCCCACCAAAAAAAGTGGGTTACTATTGCAGATTTGTACTGTTTTTTTCTGAGACAGCTGTGCTTTCTACTGATTTAAAACATAACAGGTCATTGAACACTATGAGTTAAAGATGCTAAGATTTGCACTGGGTGTGACGAGGATGGAAAGGATTAGAAGTGAGTACATTAGAGGGTGAGCTCAAGTTGGACAGTTGGGAGACAAAGTCAGAGAGGCGAGATTGCGTTGGTTTGGACATGTGCAGAGGAGAGATGCTGACTACATTGGGAGCAGAATGTTAAGGTTAGAGCTGCCAGGCAAGAGGAAAAGAGGAAAGCCTAAGTGAAGGTTTATTATGGATGTGGTGAGAGAGGACATGCAGGTGATGGGTGTAACAGAACAAGATGCTGAAGACAGAAAGATATGGAAGAAGATGATCTGCTGTGGCAACTCCTAACGGGAGCAGCCGAAAGAAAAGGAAGAAGAAGAAGGTTATTGAACACTATGTTATAGACAACAAAAATTAAACTGGCATTTATTGACCTTACTAAGACTCGGATTAGTTTCTATGTTCTCCAGACCACATATTTGTTTGTTTTTAACCTGAAATATGTTTCTCAGTGAATATAGTATTGTAGGAAGGACAGTGTCTTACATGATGTGCACAGGGCCCCATAGAGCCATAAAAGGGAGTGAAAGGAAAACCTGGATTGGCAGAGCAAATGTAAGAAGACATGTCAATGCTTGAAGAAAGGCCCCACTAGGCAGTAGAAGGCACAGCTCAAACGAGAGTTCAAAATGAAGAAGTGCACACAAAAGTGTGCAGTGTTCTTCTCTGGCTATACCAGTTTATCCTTCATGACATTCTAGTCTCTTTAGTCTTGTTTTTATCTTCCATGCTCATCGTTTTTCATTTATTTGTATCTTGCAACAGTGTTCAAGGCATGTAGCATCTCTTTATCTGACCTGATTCCTTCAAACTTTTTTCTTTGTTCTCTCTTAAAGAAGCCTGCCTCAACTCTTTATTCTTTACACTGTAAATCAACCCACAAATCTGTTCCTTTAATCATACAATGGTCTTTTGTTCTTGCTCCACTGGCTTCTCCTTTCTCTTGTCAAAATATTTTTAGGAATGTAAGATTTTGTTCTAGTGCTAATTCACCCAACTCAAAATAATCCATACACTTTATCCTACTCCCCATAAACATTTTCTCATGGGTCTTTCTCTTCATTCACATTGTTGTTTATGATCTCTTGGTTTACCTGGCATCTTCATTCATATGTTCTGGCATTACACTAGTTTTCTCATTCTGGTTACAGTTAAACCAGTTTTCCTCAAACTCCATTTCTTTTGCACCTTTCAAATTTTTCCTCACCTTTCATTAGTGTGAACTGCTTTGTCTTGGCACCATAGCAGCTAAATTACATCTTGCTTGTTCTTGGAGATCTCCCAAGCTTCTTTCTTGTGATCATTATCGATCTTACTTTTTTAATAGAATTCTTTTGGAACTGTCAATCACCCGGATTAATGGAGCATCCTTAGAATACATTGAGAACTGGTCTACCTCAGGAGAAACTTGTGAGATGACCAATGTATTTTTTTTCTCAGGAGAAACACCTAAGAAGCATGAGTCAAAAGAAAATTATTTTTATTTCTTTCTGATTTTATTGTTGTCTAGGAGAAACCAAAAAGGTATTAAGGAGATGTCATTTTTGACCTTTCTTTACTATGGGCAGGGTTTGGTCTAGTGCCCTAAAGTGCTGAATTGTAATCTACAAGATTACCAGTCCAATTTTAATTCAATAGTGCCAAAGTGGTCCTTCAGAACAATACCATAAGGAAACCATTTCATCCACATGAATGTTCCAGAAACAGTGCTTGTTTATTTAGAACTGTCTCCATAAATAACCATGAATAGATGATAACAGATTATTGAAATATGTGTTTTCTTGAACTGTTAGTATCCTGCTAGGTAGTCTCCTCTGATTTAAATATTTCCATTTTGTCCACACCTTAGGAACTTTTTCAGAATCCAAGTGTTGTGATGTGAGATTTTGCATAGAAGTTGATAAATATTTTGTATGTCTTTATTTGTAAGTTAGGCAAAGCAATATAATATTAGTGTTACATTAGTGAGAAGCATTAATGTTTAGGAATGGGTCTCTTTGAATTTTATGATAGGGTTGGGGGAGAAGTGCCTCAAACAAGTTTGGTAATTGTTTCTCTGAAGTCTCTCAACCCCCCCACAAAGCCAGGCTGCCTAACTGCCAAGCTTTACCTTAACATATGGTTTGGGGGATGGCAGGTGTGAAGATGTTCTATCCCCCCATTGGTCTGAAGTATGGCTGTTTGGAACTGGCTTGTATCAGAAGCCTTTAAGTACTATATAAATGTAATGAATTATTATTATTATTATTACTATGACGCCCTATTGGCTCTAAGGGTTGGACAGAAAATCTATAAATTCGCTCACTCTCTCACTCTCTCTCTCTTGCCAAACTGATGCATGAACTGAAAAGGACAACACAATGAAGAACACAACATGACAGCCACATTGAGACAGGCATGCGGCCTGTTCTGAAGAAAGCTGACCACAAAATGATGCCTTAGAGACATTTTAAGTAACTAACAAGTCTGTGTGCCGCCTGATCTACACATCACCATTTATCAGGTTGTATGGTTGCCAATATTCAAATGTACTTTGCATATTATTATTATTTATGAATATTACCAATAATACATTGTTTAAATTGTAACTTAACTCCTTCTTGTCTTTTACTACACCTAATTGCCTGAGGTTATAGATGTAGGAGGGAAGGTGGGGAGAAGTTATATAGTACAATACCTTATAAACAGTGGTAAGTCTGTGAGATTTGCGGCATACTGACAAAGACTACTTATTAATAATACAAAAGGGGAAAGTAGAGTAATATAATACTCTACCAAGACAAAACACCAAGGAACAATTTCATAGGCTGGGAACACATCCCAGAATGAAGTGGTTCTCTGTTAAGCAAAAGTTCTGGAAGGAACCACATAACCCAGCAAAGTGCTGTTACAGAACCTATATTTTTAAAAGTGTCCCTACCATCCATGTATTCTTAAATCCTAGCAGTAAAAAAATCCAGTAAAAATACATTAGGCATGAGCCCAATGGTCTCTCATCTTTCCTACAAATTCTTATATTTCCCATTTTCCTGGTTCTTTAGGCTTCTTTATTAGGAGATATTTTTATTTGATTTAAAAGTTTAAGCATGAGTGAAGTACACTCCAGTGACCATGGGTTTGAATAAGGTCACTGTCACTCTTGCTTGTCATAAAAGCCGACAGAAGGAGGGCGGCATCTGGAGGTTAAAATGTCTGCTGAATACCTACTTTAAGGGAGGCAACCAGCCAAACCGGGTGAACTCGTAAAATGGAGCGAGAAGGACAGAGACTGGAGCATGTACTGTAGTTTTGTATGCTATATTATGTTTTCTTTCAAATTTTCTTCAGTTTTTGCTGTGCTTCATTGCACTTTTCCAGCATGCTATATAAAGATAATTTAACATGGTCAAACCTGCTTAATCCAACTTGGGATCACCATGAGACTAGGGCAGTAGTGTCCAATCTCAGTCTTAGAGATTCCTGCGGTTGCTGGATTTTGTCATTTTACCTCTAATTCAACTCTTTTCCCTATTGAGTCAGGTTTTTTTTCCTGGAGTTTGCTCCCTTGACTATCCTAACAATAGCAATTAAAAAGTAGACAGTGAAAACAACACAAAATAATAAAAGTCTTGACAGCACAAATTTCAAAACTGTGTTTGTTTAATTTTATTGGACAGTACCAAGCATTTACTTGGGTAATATGGAGATCATTTTGTGTTTTTTTATCTTAAGAAGTTCATCATCAACATTATAGTTTACATTTTTTTTGCTTTTGTAGATGTTTCCATTATTTAAGCCATTATTTCCTAATAATTAACGTAGTGGGCCTGAAACATAAGTGTCAGGATTTGATCATTTTGTGTCTTTTGCCAAAATGTCTACTCCACTTTCATTAATTGTCATTATTAGAATACAGTACAATTAAGGGAACACAATTCACAGAAAGATGTGGATTAATAGGAAAATGACAAATGGGAGTAAATCACTTAAAGCTATGTCAAAAATGCAAATATTTCTAAACTTTTTTACGAATGTACAGTGCCTAAAAATATTCTATTCTATTTAATTAATTCCAAAAAAGTTGGGACAGTATGGAAAGTGCTAATAAAACAAAAAGGACTTATTTGTAAATTTACTTGGACTTGTCTTCAAACAAAGCAGTATAAAAACAAGGTACTTCATGTTTTACCTAATCAACTGCATTGTGTTTTGAAGATAGACATTTATTCTAAAATGAATGCCTGCAACAGGTTCCAAGAACATTTAAGACTAATAAGTTTGAAATAACAAGGTGATGTGAAACTGGTCAGGCAATCATGTGATAGTATTTAAAGAACCTTCACAAAATGTCTAGTCCTTCAAGAGCAAAGATGCAGCCAGACTTTGAGAATAATAAAGACAAATCAGTAAGATTTTAGGAACTCAGCTTCTACAGTGCACAATATAATTAAAAGATTCAAGGAATCTGGTCAAAACTTAGTGAGTAAAGAGCAAGGTCAAAACCCACTTCTGCATATGTGTGATCTCCAATCCTTCAAAAGTCTTTGTCTTCTCCTTTCAGCTGCTCCCTTTAGGGGACTCTACAGTGGATCATCCATTTCCATATCTTTCTGTCCTCTGCATCTTGTTCTGTTACACTCACCACCTGCATATCCTCTCTCACCACATCCATAAACCTTCTCTTAGGCCTTTCTCTTTTCCTCTTACCTGGCAGCTCTATCCTTACCATCATTCTCCCAGTTTACCCAGCATCTCTCCTCTGCACATGTCCAAACCAACGCAATCTTGCCTCTCTGACTTTGTCTCCAAACTGTCCAACCTGTGCTGACCTTCTAATGTACTCGTTCCTAATCCTGTCCATCCTTGTCACACCCAGTGCAAATCTTAGCATCTTTAACTCTGCTACCTTTAGCTCTGTCTCCTTCTTTCTGGTCAGTGTTACTGTCTCCAACACATATAACATAGCCGGTCTCACTACCATCCTGTAGATCTTCCCTTTCACTCTTGCTGGTACCTGTCTGTGGCAAATTACTCCTGACACTCTTCTCCACCCATTCCACCAAATTAACAATCTTTAAAGCTGACATGCATCTGTAATGAATATGTTGCTATGTACTATGTAAAGCAAAAGCTTTACATCAACACTGTCCAGAAACACTACCAACCTCTCTTGGATCCATCTCATCTAAGAAGAAAAGTAGCACAGTGGAATCGGGTTTTGTGGTCCAACGAGTCAACATTACAAATAGTTTTTTGAAAAAAAAAATAAAACAGCCATCATATTCTCTGGGCAAACGTCTGGTCCAAAAGCCAGTATCTGTGTCAGTGGGATGGGATGTGTCAGTTCTTTTCCAGGGTCATCTGTGCATTTTCCAGCAGGACAATGCCAAACCACATTCTTACTGGATTACTGGTAAATGGCTGCATAAGCAGAGAGTGTGTGCACTAGACTAGCCTGCCTGCAGTCCTCATGTGTCTCCAAATGGGAATGTGTGGTGGATTATGAAACACAAAATACGGCAATGAAGGCCCAATACAATTGCGCAGCCAAAGACCTGCACAATGGATGAACGGAGGTAAATTCTGCTTGCTAAATATAACCCACTTTTGTCTTTAGTGCCCAAATGCTTAATATGTTATTAAAAGAACTTGTGAGGTTACACAGTAGTAAAAATTCAATTGTCCCAACTTCTTTGGAGTACGTTGTAGTCATCAGACTTGACATTAGAGTATATTTTCAAAAACACAGTTACATTTACAAGGTAAAACATCAAATAATGTGGTGCAGAGTTTCCAACATAGTACAGCATAAATAGAATTTACAAATCACTCCCTTTTGTTTTTATTACTATTCTCCAGCTGTCTCACCTTTTTTTTTGGAATTTTGGTTGTACAACATTGAATTACAGTTGATTTAATTTAGCTTTTCTGATGCTTGTCCATTTTAATCACCTTTTCATTGAGCTGCTTGGAGTGTTCTTTTGTCGGCATTGTGTAAATTATGGGACAAGTTGGACCTTCCAGATCCATACCTTTAATATGCAAGTCTGAAACCTCAGCTAGGGATTTCTAAAGCCAACTGGATGAACCAGTGACACTTTAGGTGTGTCATATAAAGGGGGTGGGGGGGTACTCATGTGATCAACTGTTATGTGTTTTATATTTGTGATTAATTTAGACCACTTTGCACAAATCTGTGTTTACTTTGACATTTTAAATCGCCACCAGCATGTGTATTGTGGAAATTTCCCTTAATATCCTGTACAGTAGCTGCTTTACAGCGCCCCACATGGACAGCTAAGACAAGCAGACCAAAAGGTTAGGCTACATCTGTGCCAATCAACAAAACAGGTGCCCACTTTTTATTACAGCCGTCCCCCTCGTACCACCCCTATGCAACCTTACCTGCACATGGACAGTTTCATAAGCAGACCAGAGCTTCATCTGAGTCATTTATCAAAACCGGTGTCTGCTCTCCGCTCTGCTTTTCTTTTGAAGACATTACCCCTCAGCTACTACCTCCTGTGGGAATATGGCAATCCCCCTAACCAGGTGCTCTTAACAATATATCTTGAATAGATTACCCTGGAGATTCCTATGTTCGTTATTTTGGTTTGCCTATGCTATAGTTACTGTTAACTATATATATTATATAACTATACTGTATATATATATATACTGTTAACTATATATATATTGTTTATATGAGTGATATGTTTCTACTTTATAGCACCCCATGTGTACAGCCTTACCTGCATGTGGGGAACTGCTGCCTCAAGCAAAGAGACTTACTAGCTCTGCACAAGCAGACCAAGCAGGTGTCTTCAGACATAGTTACACCTGTGCCAACTACCAAAGCGGGTGCCCGTTCACGGCGTTACTTTCTACTGAAAACATCTCTTCTCATCTGCTGACCCCTGTGGGATTATGAAAATCCCTTACCTCGGGTGCTTTTAGCAAAATCCCTTGACCCAATCAAACAGTTTAAAATCAATTTTACTATAAAGCAAAATTATCAAAAGCACAGTAAAACCAATGGTATCAAAAATAGGAAAAGAGTTTTATTAAAATGCTCATGTAGAAAATAGAGGTGATGGATGATGAGTCTTTTCAGTTCTAGGTACAGAGCTGCTTCAGATTGTTGTTCAGTCCTCAGAGGTCTTGCCAATTTCGTTGGGCTTTTTCTTTCTTTTGCTGTTCCCTTCTCTGCTCTCCATGCGCTGAGCTTTCCTACTGTGCTCAGCACACATCCCAAACTTATAGGCCTCACTTCACGTCCAAATTAATAATGATTTCAAGAATAATCAATACGTGTTTGTCTTTCTCAGGCTGTTTGTCTTTTCTGATCCTAATTATCCTGGCTAATAAATAAAGTTAGCTTTGAACATTCCAAAGAAATTAAGTAAACAATAAAGATTCACATCAATAAAAGATTCAAAGTTTAGGTTAACATCTAGCAGTCTACACTAATATTAGTTAAAAGATACAAAATATCAAAGATTTCAACAGAAGGAATAATGGCTTTTTTGAGATTCAAGAGTTAAAATAAATGCCAAGCATTTCACCAAGACTGTTGTAATGCCAAGAGGTTAAAGTTTAGGTGGTCTCGAGTGAGTCTTGAGGTCATGCAGTTCCGATTTGGCTTTCTTGCAGCCCAAATTCTTATTTTACATACTGTATTGTTTGATTCAAAGCTCAGTATTGTGAGTTTTAAACATTTATTTGTCCTGTGTTAGATTTTTATGTCCATTCATCATGTTACTGGGAGAGTAAAAAAAAAAAAAAAAGGATTACCCAGAGGAAAACACAGAGAGAGAGAGAATGTGGAAATATTCATAGAGAACTCTTGATTTAAAATCGGGACTCGTGATCTGTGAGGCAGTATGAGTGGCCACTGTGCCACTCTCATGTAAATGTAAATTCAATTGAACTGTGGTGACTAAGTCTAAATAGGTAGAAGACAACTTATTTTGTAATAAAATGTGATTTATTGTATTCCTCTAGCACACTGTCATCAATGTTTAACGCATAAGATCCTTTGCAAGCTCCATATTTATCCAGCACATTTTGTTTTAAACAACACTGACATAAAATAAACCCGAAAAACCTTTATAAGGCTATGAAAGCAATTACATCACCTAAGTAATGTCAAATAAAACATAGTACAGAGTTTCTCAAAGTTTGACTGAAGTCTGATTTGAACCCCAGAAATACAAAAAACAAGTCTAATAGTAGAAGTAAATAGAAGCCCCAGAAGAGTACCGTCATCAGAGGGCATGCCCAAACCCGGCCATTTCTTGATCATCTCTAAATGAGCTCTAGATTACAAGATGGGTCCTATCTCATTGTATACCACAGAAATATGCAGAAGAGACACATATAATAAAACAAAGATACATCTTCCTGTAGATTTTTAATAAAGTTGCCTATTTCCCTTACAATTTGTGCATGATGATTTGCTTGCCAACCATGATCCAGAACTCTTCAAAATTCAGCTCCTCATCGTCATTCTCATCAGCTGACCTGAGCAGTGCATCTATTCCTCCATGGCCTAGTTCTTTCTGTGAAATCAAATGAAACAGAGTTTCTTTCTATTCAATGATTTGTCACTGTACCAAAACAGAAAACAAAGTAGAGGGCATGATGCAATTCACATTCTTAGATAAACAATGAATTAAAACTAATGAGCATATTATGTTTCTGATGACACTTTTTAACCTCCTTAGCATTATGGTTACCACTGAAGCAATGAGCCAAAAACACTGAATTTTGTTCAGTCAGAAAGAATGTTATTATCTGTAACAGAAACATGTAAATACTAAAATGTCAGCAGTATGTCTAGTGTCTACTCCTAAACTGACGCAGACTCTGTATAAATGCTTAGTGTAATATGTTTTGAGACATGTCATGAACACGTAGCCTTGACATTGCAAGAGGGACAGAAGAAGTGTGTTTCTTTATGAACTATTCTTATATTTTATTCTGTTCTTTGAGCAAGAGAGGGTGCCTGATCTGCACAACTGACGTGCCCCTTGTGTTATTGTAGCTACCACAACGCGTGGCTTAGTGACTTCCACATTTTCTCTGACACGAATGACTGCGCTTAGGGGGCTAACTTCCTGTGTACTTGATCACAATCTGTAATAAGTTTATATGTTTAATATGTCACTGTGCTCTGTACAAAAATATTTTGTAAATCTATTTTTCTGTCTACTTGCATGTACAGCTAACACAAAGCCAGATTTAGCACACAGGAGTTCACCATATAAGAACTGCTAGGCAAGCATTTTAAGACAAGACAAGTTAAGGACAACTGCGAAATGGGCAACGTGCACTATTTCTATGTGTCAGAGTCAGCATGACATTGTATCCTCTTTGCCTTGTTTGGAATTGTATTATTCACCTAAGTGGGGGTCTGCACATGGAGAAAGAGTATAAAGCTTTGGAACATTGCCCGGCACACCTTTGAAGCCGACGGACAGATGGGAGATACTGTCATCCGATCCGGAAAATCGTTCCAACGCAATGACGAAAACACATCAGGCCCCCACTCCCGAACTAGGTTCTTGTCATGGCTTCCTTTGTCTGTTATGCAGCGTAAACCGTCATTAAAGAAAGCCAAGTTATTATCCCTATGTAATTTCTTACTGCCGTATCACTAAGGGAGGGGTATCGCCTTTTTATATTATATGTATATAGTTTTGGGTTATGTAACACGTCACAATTATAAAAGAACTTATTCCAACAAGGGAACTAGTGCCCCCTGCTGGATACACAGTCATTTTATCTTTTTGCCACACAGCTACTTCCACCACAGTGAAGCTTTATGCAGTGAAATTTACCTGGCATATCATAGCGGTTTGGTTGTACAATTCACCTTGACGTTACTATCACTTGATTCAACTAATGTTTCCTTTTCAGTTTGTTCTAAAACTGGCTTTACAACTTTTCATTTGCATACCATTGTGTTTTTTGTTAGAATGCTCTGCCCCACTCATAAGTATTGATGAGTTAGCCTAGAGCAGCAGAATGCATGGTAATATTCAAGATTTTTTTTTTACAGCATGTTTTTATTTTATTCACTGCATGACACCAAAATACTGTCCTGAGCGTTATTCAGGCATAACGCAGTAAAGAGGATCATAACAGCTTTCCTCGAGGTAAACTCTGGGTTAGCCATTTTTAACATAACATTTAGTGTCTGGGTGAATGCCAAGGAGGTTAAGAATCTTTACAATATGTGGCAATTTCAGTTTAACATAGAGAATCTGCAGGACAGCAGTGAAGTGAAAATAACTAAACATTACATCAGCCTTAAATTTAGAATCTAATTTGAAATTATAAAAAATATGTGAATAAGAAAAGCAATATAAGGTTAATTCACCCTTTCACTGGGAATTTTGGATCTTGTGGTATGTGTTAGCCATGAGTATTAGGTCTGCTAAGGGTGATTTCATTACTGACATTAATACTCATGCATTTGAAGAGAGTGACGGGGTTTAAGAGAGCACAAACAACAGCATCCTGCTGTGCGTTTTTAGTGTCATACCCCTATATGTCTCTTCAGCTCACAGCAATATTCCAGGTTACTGCTGCATGGGCGCACTAAAATAATGTCCAGTCACTCAGCACTGACCATCTGCATTGATTCTCTCCTGAGGGATTCAGATTTATTTTATTAATCCTTCTTGCACAGTCATAAGCAGATCTTGGTATAAAATGCCACTTGAGGAGAGAGGTCTTTGGTACCGACTTGCAACCGCAAAATTTATGTTTCATGTTACAAGCAGAAAAACCTGTAAGGTGTCATTTACTGAAACTATAGTGCCTTGGACCACACCCTAGAAGAGCAGGGTTTATTATAACCCAGGAGTTCACTCAAAAACATGTGCATAGTTAGTCTGAACAAATAAAAATAAATTAAACAGTCTGTCATCTTCTAAATTCCTAAGGTGAGAAGTCTTTTTTTACTGTGTCACTTAAAAATATAAGATTATGTTCCATCGAATATCAAGTCCGTCCTTAATGGTGTGTGAGGATACTTTTAAAACTGATTGTCAGAAGTTGAATAATGGACCTGGAACAATAACTTTGACTCTGTTTTAGGAACAACAGAAACCCACCAATATCAGGTCCACCAAAAGGGAGTACTGTCAGGGGCACACGATGGTGAGAACTTAAACATTAGGAAACAGTACCATTATAATGTTTGACCTCTAGGAAGCAGTAAAACCATTATAAGTAGCTGGGGCCTAAAATACAGAATGGACCCTTACTGAATGTGAGGTTCAGAGTGTTTTCAAGGACCATCACAAGGTGTTACTGCCTTGTTAGGTAGATGGTACTTTACTTGCTTTAACAGAAGCTCGAGAAATATAACAAACAACAAGATCCCCCCTCAAATCTACACAAGAATTATGAAAAATATGAAAGCTTCTGAGTTGGCTAAAGATAAGAGAGCTGTCACAGTAAAACATAAAGGCCTAATGCCTTGTTGTTGCCACAGACATTTGAAGATGTCTTCTAACATTAGACAAGAGTGGCATCTACCAGGGATCCAAGAACTGAATGCAGCTACTGCAGGCTCCTTTATTGTCAGTTTTTCATTATCTGTTATGGTTGTGTGCATTTTGGTGCTCTTAGATGATGTGTGGTCTACTGGCTAAGACACTGGACTCAGAACAACATGTCTAACGCCTGTGACATGCTGATTCAGTTAGCCTGCCCTTGCAGTGAATGTAAACAAGTGACATCAACTGTTGTAGTATGGCTGTGTCCTTGTAGAGCATCTTGGGATGAGACAAAATAAAGAAAGGCCTAGTGGCGTCAGTGTTCAGGATGTGAGGCCTCACCTAAACTTGGTGCCACCACACAAATGAAAGGACTTTCTCCAAACGTCAAAATACTTGGTAGATAATTCCAAGGTGGAACGGCCAGTATATGCCATTCAGGGCTGCGATGCTTTATAATGTATTATAATGACAATAAGACAATTCAACATAAAAATCATGTTGGTGTCACAAAAGGGAGCAGGGCCTGATGCCCTTTTTGGACAACACCTCTCCTAAATAAAAGACAAAACAACAGTGGTACCTTGATAAAAGGAAGTTCTTTATTCACCATCTCCTCGAGCTCGTCTCTGTTTAGTGTGTCAGTATTTGAATCGGATTTGGCATATTTCTTGAACATTTTCACCAGAGTGTCAATGGCATCTTCCATTCTGACTGGTTGTGAGCTCTGCTACACGAAAAAAAAACAAGGGCTTAAAAGGACAGGATCACAATTTTATTTTCCATAGTTCAAATATCTCAAGGAAGTGAAGTTTTCTAGTGGATTGAAAGATTTATATACTGAATTGAAGCCAAAGAGACACGGTTCATTTAGAAATCTGCTGACTTAAATTTTATTTTCTTTTTCTAATTTTTCTTTCCACAAAATCAGAATGTAGGGGTTTGCAACCTACAATGTGGAAGTCAAGATTCAAATTTTAAGTTGTCTAGACGAGTTCAAGTGTATTCTCTTGTTTGTAAAAGAGTTATTTTCTGGATGATACAATAAGGTAACTTATTAGTTCGCTTCTGGACTAACCGACAACATTTTTAGGCTGTATTAGATTAGATAAACTTCATTAATTCCAGTTCTTTGCAATAACATACGTAGTGTTAATGATATGAAATTTAAACAATGAAACACATGCAGGTTTAGAAGAAATGAATGAATGGGTGGCTGGTGAGTTGACACAGCCAGTGTCTCATGTTCTTGGAAAGAGCTCCAGCAGTGAGGCTCATTGAGTTACTGAAAATGCACAAGGCTTCAGACCAGGGGTCTGCAATGGTAGTCCTGGAGGGCTGTAATGGCTGTAGGTTTTTGTTCTACTTTCTTAATGAGAAGTCAATTATTGTTGTTAAAATACTTATTTCTTAAGCAACATTTTTAGGCTTCATTTTAGTATGCCAAGATTCACTTGCTTACTTTAGTCTTAAAGAGCTGATTTCACTGTGTTTAGCAGCCCCTTATTAGAAATAAGATGCAAAGGAACTAACAGTTCTCCATAAGTCATGGTCACATTTGCACTTGTTTGTGTTCATCTTGACTCTCTGGTTTAATAAAATATTTGGAAGGAATCTGAAGAAAAAATGGGAACAACAGAGAATTGCTCATCTGTTTCGGACTGCAAATCATTTGGATGCGATCCTTGAAAAGAAAATAATCTACAATCTAAACATGACCTGACATGGCAGAATAAAAACTAACAAGCCGTCAAATTAAATAAGATCTGCAACTGCAAAGGATTGGCTTCTAATTAAACAATCAAGTTGGAACAAAAGCCTGCAGCCACTAGGAGCCCTCCAGGACCGATTTTACAGACCCCTGCTTTAGTTTAGCTGGATACTCACCAACCAGAAAAGAGTGAATTCATAAATAGCACAGCTTTCTCAAACCCGATTTAATTAATGGATCCAATTTAATTGTGCTGCAGACAACTAGCTTAAATGAAGCAAAAACGTCACCATACTGTACTACACTTTCCAAGTCATTTCAGACAGACCATACGCAGGCCTGTTATTTGTGCTCCCATCTCCTGAATTCAAACACCATAATAAAATGAAGTAACCTAAACACTCATTTAAAATGTAGCCTCCTGTCATTACAATAACACATTATCATTTAAACTATATAATTTCTGTCTAGTCTAAATGACAGATTAACAGAATCAGCTTTAGGCTCAACGTATTGCTGCATCAGACTTTAATAATAATAATAATTCTTTACTATTCTCACTCTTCAAGGTTCTTCCATGCAGGTAGGCCCTGGGGTGTGAACCCATGATCTACTTACTGCGAGGCACCAGCGCATGCTTTTGGAGAACAAAAACAAGGTGTTTACTGTTATAGGTGTGTTGTGGCCAAAGGCAAATTTGGCAAATTATTGCCGTTGTCATCTATTTTTATTCTCCTTGTCATAATTCAATAACAATATACCGTATTGTCTAATTACTGGACTTCATTGTTGTCGTTTAGTTATTTAACATTAAACCACAAGAAGGCTGGTTCAAGCCTGGTCTTTGACTTCTGAGACCCCCACCAATTCTAAATACTTGCAAACAGTTGTACTACAGTTATGCATGCGCCAAGTGCCTTGGAATTATGTGCACTAGAGGGTTTGGAAGATGGGACAGATGAATGGATGGATAGTCAAAGTAAATGCAGAAAATGAGAGCAGTTTGTATCATGCAGTGGCTAGGGCAATGGACTTTAAAACCCAAGGCTTCCATTTCAAATGGTGTACCCATAAGTCAAGTCAAGTCAGGTCAAATGGTTTTGTTGTCATGCCATTCATACGCAGTATTGCATCATTCAGGGGCACAAAATAACGTGCCCCGGGACCAGTGTACAGCATGTACATAAACACAGGACAAGTGCAAAACAAGTAAAAGACTACATTTAAATTAATAAAAAGAGGGTAAATGAGTATATAAAATGAAATAAAGAGTAATAAATAAATAATAACAACACCTAATAATAAAAAAATAACAGAAGGAACAAGTGTAAGAAATGTACTGCATATAAATGACTAACTAGGAGCAGATCTGAGGGTGGGGGGGCATCCATCCAGACAGCCATGGGATAGCAGAACAGGTTTAGATGCTACAGTACCTTCTGCCAGATGGAAGTGGGACAAAGAGGCCACGGGAGGGGTGGGAATGGTCCTTCACAATATTTTAGGCTGTAACCTGTCAATACTGCAAAAACAACATCAAAAGCAACGTACACTGTATATACCAGGCTATTCAAAATGAAAGAGCACATTTCAAAAATGTATTTCAAACAAACTGTATAAGACAGAAATACATTCCACACATCACTGGATAGAGGAAAGTTGAAAGTTTAAAAGCCTGCCTAAAAGTACCAGTGAATGCCACCGAGCTCTATTTCTCGTTTATAACAAAATGGAGAGAACACCACAAGAGAAATCATTTTGCGTGCTGCAATTTGCAAAGTGTGAGTCCATTGTTCAAGTGCAACATGAACTCCAACAAACAGCCGCCTCGTCATAAGCAAATTTATGAGTGGCATAAAAAATTTGTAGGAGAAGGTTGCTTACGCAAACGTAAAAGCACTGGTCATCCATGCACGTCAGATGTTTGCGACATTGAATTGAGGAAGCTATGAATTTATTATCTAAGGACCAGTTGACTTGTGTGTGGCAAGAAATGGTCTACCATTTTGATGTTTGTCGCGCTACACATGGTGCTCATGTTGAGTATATGCAACCTCAAGGACCATAGGACCAAACTTTGAACTTTCCTCTATCCAGTGCTGTGCGGAATGTGTTTCTGTCTTTATACAGTTTGTTTCAAATTAATTTTTGAAATCTGCTCTTTCATATTGAATAGCCTTGTATATATATATATATATATCTGTATTATATTAAAAATGTTTTCTGTCATGTCTGCGTTATTTAGCCTTGACCACTCCCCTCCACACCGCTCGGCCAATCATTACTCCTACTGCGCATATCCCCTCTCCATACCACCCTGTGACACTCTCAGTGCTAACTCAAACCTTCAATGCAGTCGTTTAAAAGCAAGTTATCTATTCAAGAGCACCAAATTTTAGATTGCAATAGAAAAAGAGCAGCAGGAGCGGATAATGAATGTCGAAAAACAAAAAAGAACAAAAAGAGCTGCATGTAATAAAAAACAAGAATAAAGAGAATTGTCCAATAAAAGAAAAAGAGAAAAATATCTCAAACAATATGCAAACAGAAGTGCAAAAAAAAGCAACGTTTATAAAATGTAAGTTAAAGGAATAAGTAACTCTTAATATTGTTTTTGATGAGGTGTTAATGTAATTTAATTTTTCATTTACTTTTTATCACATTTAATTTTTTTACTTCTACATTTAATCTTTTACTTCTTACTACGTTTTTATATTCATTAGTGTCTAAAATAACCAGTTGTAGTGAAATACACAAGTAACTGATTTTTTTATTATAGCGGTCTATAATAACTAAGGGGCGGCACGGTGGTGCAGTGGTAGCGCTGCTGCCTCGCAGTAAAGAGACCTGGGTTTGCTTCCCGGGTCCTCCCTGCGTGGAGTTTGCACGTTCTCTCCGTGTCTGCGTGGGTCTCCTCCGGGTGCTCCCACAGTCCAAAGACATGCCGGTTAGGTGGATTGGCGATTCTAAATTGGCCCTGGTGTGTGCTTGGTGTGTGGGTGTGTTTGTGTGTGTCCTGCGGTGGGTTGGCACCCTGCCTGGGATTGGTTCCTGCCTTGTGCCCATTGTTGGCTGGGATTGGCTCCAGCAGACCCCTGTGACCCTGTGTTCGGATTTAGCGGGTTGGAAAATGGATGGATGGATAATAACTAAGCTGCCTCGCAGTAAAGAGACCTGGGTTTGCTTCCCGAGTCCTCCCTGCATGGAGTTTGCATGTTCTCCCTGTGTCTGCGTGGGTTTCCTCCAGGTGCTCCGGTTTCCTCCCACAGTCCAAAGACATGCAGGTTAGGTGCATTGGAGATTCTAAATTGTCCCTAGTGTGTGCTTGGTTTTGTTTGTGTGTTCCCTGCGGTGGGCTGGTGCCCTGCCCAGGATTTGTTCCTGCCTTGCGCCCTGTGTTGGCTGGAATTGGCTCCAGCAGACCCCCGTTTTTCTATACTTTTCTATACGTATACCATCCCTTTAAATACAATCACTATCTCTAATGGAGGAGCACCCTCGGGAATAGCGAGTGAAGTGAATGTGTGTGAATGTGTATCTCTCTCTCTCTCTCTCTCTCTCTCTCTCTCTCTATATATATATATATACTGTATATATATTTTATATATTAAAAAAATCTTAGGACGAGACAAGACTTTTTCATACTGATACCTTCATGTCCTGCGAGACAAGACTTTGTGCCAAGAGATTTAACCACGCCCGGGGCCGGAAATAAAAGACAATGAGTAGATGACAAATTAGAACGTCGTAAAGAATTCAGAAACGTTGGCGTGATATACATGCAGAGCAGGTTAGAGATAATGAAAGTACTAAAATTCGAAAGTCTCAAAAAAATGATAGTAAAAATCGCATTAGTGCAAACAAATGGAAATTATTACTCGGTGAAATAATGGAACAGCAAAAAGAGATCGAATATATTGTTCAGATTTAAACTTTAAGTCGGAGACTTGTAGATCATCTAATTCGTATTGCCATTGGGGAAAAATAGTGTTTCTTCCCAATGCAGAGGCGTATCTGCAAGAATTAAAAGGTTTTTTGTTTAGTGAAAGTGGATACGTGAGCGGCAGAGATGTGAAGTGGCTGGTGTGTAGCGCAGGCCGGGGGGTTGGTGAGTAAGAAAGAGAGAGAGTCATGGGAGGACTGGTGTGGATAGACTCAGATCCCTTATCTGGCCATGAGACCAGTATAACACATGGCCAGGGTAGGAGGTGTGTTGTTCCCTGTCCCGGCCAGGAAGTCAGGCTGGAGGGGCACTTTGGAAGACGGGTAGCATTGTGGATGAATGACCTGAATGGAGAAGCATCTCAACCAGGATAGTTAGCGGTCCCTTTCCCAATAGGGAGGCCAGAAGAAATGTGGGACAGTAGGTGATAGCCTGCCATGCTGAGGTCATTCCCCCGATACACTGGGTGGCAACTTTCCTTGTGGCAAACCCCATTTGGATGCCCACAGATGCAGCATGAGAAGTGTGTTTCAATAGGGCTGCTCCATGGTTCCTTGGATGCCACCAGAGGGAGTTGTTAGGAAATGAATCCCCTGTTCCAGGGTGGTTTTGCCTGACCCAGAAGTGCTTCCTGGAGACAATGGTTTGATCACTGGAAGTACCCTTGGGTTGACTTTAAAAGGGGGGAGTTGAATCAGGAGAGGAGAAAGACAACTCTCACCGTGGAGGAGCAAGTAAAGAAGGGCTTGTGCACAAAACTGTCCTGAAACCTGTAAAGAGGAGCTTTGTGACAGAAGAACAATTTATTTCCTCCCAGCACTGTCTCTATGTACAGTAGTTGTGTGTGAGGCTTGGGTCTCTCAGATGCCTCCCAGTGGACACCATATATATAATATATGTCTGTATATCTACAAATAAACATATAAGCTGAACTTGTAAGTTGCCTTGAGTAAATGTGTTTACTTAATGCTGAATAATATTTGAATACTGCGGCTACTACTTTCCTCTGATATCAAATATTGTGTCTTTAAGAAATTCAGTCAGCTAATTATACATGTTATAATTCTATTTTACGTTGGGGTCATTAAACTGCAATTTTTTTCCTCAATTTTTATTGTTGCATTACAAGAAAAACAACAAGCAAGCCTTGTGAACAAAAATGCCAGTTATAAATAATAAGAGAATAAGTGAAGTCATACTTGCCTGTAGTTTGTGTTATTTATGTTATTCCTTGGAGGGGATTGTCTCAAAAATTTGAGGAAGTCTGCACCCTGATTTACCTGTAGGAGAAAAAGAACTGGTTTATTATGGGTTAAAACACTTACCTTGACATTTTTTATGAAGATTTAAACTGCTTTGATTGCCAGCCAGCCGTCTGTCCCTGAAAACACATGTTAGGTTCACAGGTGCAGAGGCATAGACAAGGTGTCACTTCATTACAGGGCAGACACACACACAGACAGACACCAGTGATCCTAAAATGAATGTTTCTGACGACGTTAGAGAAAAACCCAGAGATGGCGAATGAGCTGAAATGTAAAGCCAGGACTCTGGAACTGTGAGCTTACATCACTAACCACTGCACCACTATGCCTTTTTTCCACACCATTTAGGGCTGTTTCCTGCCTTGTGCCCATTGACCAAGAACTGGATCAAGTGGACGATATTGTTGAGCTATGTGCCATCCATTTTTCTGATGCCTCTTATTTAAACAGAGGATCTTTGGATTGCTGCACATGTCCCAGCCACATTGGCTTTAATGCAATAACCATCCCTGCTTTGGACACCAGCCATTAATTCTATCTAAAAGTTGAAAGTCACGATGAACAGATTTTATTGTCCTAAAAGCCCATCATTGTTGCTTTCACTCATGTTTTTTACCATGAGGTGCTACCATTGCTACCACCAATTTTTTTGTAAATGCATCAAGTTAGTAACATCTTTGCTTCATAAAACAATTCATAAGTATTTATGGAAGAACATTTTTTGTGTAACCATTCCAGGCAAATACAAACTGTTTTAAATATGAAAATCTAAGACACTCTGGCTGAATGAATTATAGTCATAGTCTAAATAGACAAGCATCATCACAGACACACTATTTAACTATTTAAAGAAAAATCTTTATTAAAGGAAGACTGACTAGCTTCTGATTCAGAATATGTTTTGAATGAAAATCATTTGCTATAAGTCCCACCAAGAACAGACGGCACCTTCTCGTCCCTCTGAGGTGCTCAGTGTTGTTCCAGGGAGGATCTGCACCTACCTTTGGAGCTGTGAATCACGACAAGTATGCTGTGCTCTTGACACCTGCATTTTATACTTGCACAAATTACCCAGGAATGTCTTAGCTAAGCGGAAAATTTGATGTTTGTGTGTGTGTGTGTGTGTGTGTGTGTGTGTGTGTGTGTGCTCTGTATCATCCTTAGTGATGCTGTTTGCCACTCCTCATATCGGATTTCTTGAACCCACAGCTCTCTTTCTTTCTCTGTGTCTCTTCCTCCCCCCCTTTCTGTCTTACATTCATATGCTGTCGATTTTTTTGTTCATTTTTAGACAATCTTTAAAAAATGACATGTAAAAGAATACAGATAATCTTTCCGATGGTAGACGTTACATGAGACAATCATGAGACATTGTACTGTAGATTAGCAAGGCAGGTAGCTATTTAAAACTCTGCAGTTATCAGTTCATATTATTGGTGTGTTATTCTACACTCTTTGCTTTCACGTTAGCCAGTATTCAAAGTGTCATGGAGTTATACAGCTATAGCTCAACAATACCATTTTCAAATGAGCTCACACATTGCAGCTGTCCTGATGACATAACCCAAAATAGCCTATCCCAGCAGCACTGGGCACAAGGCAGGAAACAGCCCTGGAAAAGGTGCCAGTCCATTACAGGGTTCACTCACACACACACACACACCTGTGTGTAGCCACCAACATTTTGAGATGTGGGAGGAAAATCCATACAGACTTGTGGAGAATGTGCAAACACCACAAGTGTGGGCTTCAAATCCAGGATGCAGAAGCTGTGAGACGGCAAATGGGCAAATGTAACCTCTAGCATACAACTCTACTCTGTGTGGCTCCGGGAAGGGAGAACATGAAGATATGGTGTCCTGCAGTCTCAGGACTTGAGTTCACTGACCATCCTGGGCCCTGTCTGGGCGGAGTGTATAATTTATCTTGCCTCTAGATATTCCATTTTCTTTACAATACTGTGCAAATTATATTTATTTTTGACTGTAAATTGCTAAGCCTGCTTTGAGATGGACTGGCACACTGACCACTGTTAGCTCATGCTTTACATGTGCTGCTTTTGGGATAGGCTCTGACTCCCACAACCCTGTAATGGAAAAATGGGGTCCAGCAACTATGGGACATATTTTTTTAATTGATAAAGGACATTTTTCATCTATTGAGAACATAGGGAACTTTAAAACCTTCCAAAAAGAAGATGAATAGAAATTATTATTATTATTTTATATTTTCTCAGTGGGCAGCACAGCACCGCAGTGGTATCGCTGCTGCCTCGCAGTTAGGAGACCTGGGTTCGCTTCCTAACGCAGACACGGGGAGAACATGCAAACTCCATGCAGGGAGGACCCGGGAAGCGAACCCAGGTCTCCTAACTGCGAGGTAGCAGCGCTACCCACCGCGCCACCGTGCCGCCCATGTGTTTTAGTAATAAAAAACTTGCACATTGTCCAGTGAGTAAAGCTGGCCTCCTCTTGTGTTTGTGAATGCACTCAGACTGAGACAACTATACAGTTAACACTAGAATCCCTGAAGCTTATGAAGTTTGTTGTTGTTCCTGACCTCCATAAATTTTCTTGACATACACCAGGAAGCTTGTAGCTCTTTATCACTGCACCAATTGCCCGCATTTCACAATGTGCACACTTTTGTCAATGTTACAATTAGCAGCAGGTATCACCCAGCAACATTTATCCCAGCTGAAGTCTGTGCTGAAGTGTTTATGTGGCAATGAGTGGTATGGAATTACATAGGTACATGAAATACTGTGATTTGAAATACAGTGTCATTTCATGTGTGTTCTGTGTCTGCAACAATCTGTGTAAATGTAGAACAGAGGAAATGCCAGGCAAGAAATATTGAACACACTGCTAACAGAGACATTTTTTTCATTATAGTAATAATGACATAATAATGACTTGAAGTGAGGTGGGCTGGCGCCCTGCCCGGAATTTGTTCCTGCCTTGCACCCTGTGTTGGCTGGGATTGGCTCCAGCAGACCCCCGTGACCTTTGTTAGAATATAGCGGGTTGGAAAATGACTGACTGACTTACTTCATCCATCCATCCATCCATCCATTTTCCAACCCGCTGCCATTTGCCATTAAGCTCAAAATTGAGCTCAGGTGCATCCTGTTTCCCCTGATCATCCTTGAGATGTTTCTGCAGCTTAATTGGAGTCCACCTGTGGTAAATTCAGTTGATTGGACATGATTTGGAAAAGCACACACCTGTCTATATAAGGTCCCACAGTTGACAGTTCATGTCTGAGCACAAACCAAGCATGAAGTCAAAGGAATTGTCTGTAGACATCCGAGACAGGATTGTCTCGAGGCACAAATCTGGGGAAGGTTACAGAAAAATTTCTGTTGCTTTGAAGGTCCCAATGAGCACAGTGGCCTCCATCATCCGTAAGTGAAAGAAGTTCGAAACCACCAGGACTCTTCCTAGAGCTGGCCGGCCATCTAAACTGAGCGATCGGGGGAGAAGGGCCTTAGTCAGGGAGGTGACCAAGAACCTGATGGTCACTCTGTCAGAGCTCCAGATGTTTACTGTGGAGAGAGGAGAACCTTCCAGAAGGACAATCATCCATGCAGCAATCCATCAATCAGGCCTGTATGGTAGAGTGGCCAGACAGAAGCCACTCCTTAGTAAAAGGCACATGGCAGCCCGCCTGGAGTTTGCCAAAAGGCACCTGAAGGACTCTCAGACCATGAGAAAGAAAATTCTCTGGTCTGATGAGACAAAGATTGAACTCTTTGGTGTGAATGAAAGGCGTCCCATTTGGAGGAAACCAGGCACCGCTCATCACCAGGCCAATACCATCCCTACAGTGAAGCATGGTGGTGGCAGCATCATGTTGTGGGGATGTTTTTCAGCGGCAGGGACTGGGAGACTGGTCAGGATAAAGGGAAAGATGACTGCAGCAATGTACAGAGACATCCTGGATGAAAACCTGCTCCAGAGCGCTCTTGACCTCAGACTGGGGCGACGGTTCATCTTTCAGCAGGACAACGACCCTAAGCACACAGCCAAGATATCAAAGGAGTGGCTTCAGGACAACTCTGTGAATGTCCTTGAGTGGCCCAGCCAGAGCCCAGACTTGAATCCAATTGAACATCTCTGGAGAGATCTTAAAATGGCTGTGCACCGACGCTTCCCATCCAACCTGATGGAGCTTGAGAGGTGCTGCAAAGAGGAATGGGCGAAACTGGCCAAGTATAGGTGTGGCAAGCTTGTGGCATCATATTCAACAAGACTTGAGGCTGGAATTGCTGCCAAAGGTGCATCGACAAAGTATTGAGCAAAGGCTGTGAATACTTATGTACATGTGATTTCTCAGTTTTTTTATTTTTAATAAATTTGCAAAAACCTCAAGAAAACGTTTTTCACGTTGTCATTATGGGGTGTTGTGTGAAGAATTCTGAGGAAAAAAATGAATTTAATCAATTTTGGAATAAGGCTGTAACATAACAAAATGTGGAAAAAGTGATGCGCTGTGAATACTTTCCGGATGCACTGTATTCACGATCTCGTTCTTTCGGTCACTACCCATAGCTCATGACCATAGGTCACGGTAGAAACATAGATCGACTGGTAAATCGAGAGCTTCGCCTTATGGCTCAACTTCTTTTTCACCACGACAGACCAATGCAGAGCCCGCATCACTGTGGATGCCGCATCGATCTACCTGTCGATCTCACGTTCCATTCTTCTCTCACTCGTGAACAAGATCCCAAGATATTTGAACTCCTCCACTTGGGGCAGGATCTCGCCCCCAACCCTGAGAGGGCATTCCACCCTTTTTTGGCTGAGGACCATGGTCTCAGATTTGGAGGTGCTGATTCCCATCCCAGCCGCTTCACACTCAGCTGCGAACCGATCCAGAGAGAGCTGAAGATCACAGCCTGATGAAGCAAACAGGACAACATCATCTGCAAAAAGCAGTGACCCAATCCTGAGTCCACCAAACCAGACTCCCTCAACGCCCTGGCTGTGCCTAGAAATTCTGTCCATAAAAGTTATGAACAGAATCGAGACAAAGGGCAGCCCTGGCGGAGTCCAATTCTCACTGGAAAAGGGTTCGACTTACTGCCAGCAATGCGGACCAAGCTCTGACACCAATCATACAGGGACAGAACAGCCCTTATCAGGGGGTCCGGTACCCCATACTCTCGGAGTACCCCCCTAAAGGACACGGTCAAACGCCTTTTCCAAGTCCACAAAACACATGTAGACTGGTTGGGCAAACTCCCATGCACCCTCCAGGACCCTGCTAAGGGTGTAGCGCTGGTCCACTGTTCCACAACCAGGATGAAAACCACACTGTTCCTCCTAAATCCAAGGTTTGACTATCCGACGGACCCTCCTCTCCAGGACCCCCCAAATAGACTTTTCCAGGGAGGCTGAGGAGTGTGATCCCTCTGTAGTTGGAACACACCCTCCGGTCCCCCTTCTTAAAGAGAGGGACCACCACCCCAGTCTGCCAATCCAGAGGCACTGTCCCTGATGTCCATGTGATGTTGCAGAGGCGTGTCAACCAAGACAGTCCTACAACATCCAGAGCCTTGAGGAACTCCAGGCGTATCTCATCCACCCCTGGGGTCCTGCCACCAAGGAGTTTTTTGACCACCTTGGTGACCTCAGTTCCAGAGATGGGGGAGCCCACCTCCGAGTCCCCAGGCTCTTCTTCCTCATTGGAAGGCTTGTTAGTGGGATTGAGAAGGTCTTTGAAGTACTCCCCCCACTGACCCACAACGTCCCGAGTCGAGGTCAGCAGTGCACCATCCCCACCATATACAGTGTTGACACTGCACTGCTTCCCTCTACTGAGACGCCAGATGGTGGACGAGAATCTCCTCGAAGCCGTCCGAAAGTCGTTCTCCATGGCCTCCCCAAACTCCTCCCACGCCCGAGTTTTTGCCTCAGCAACCACCAAAGCCGCATTCCGCTTGGCCTGCCGGTACCTATCAGCTGCCTTCAAAGTCCCACAGGACAAAAAGGTCCTGTAGGACTCCTTCTTCAGCTTGACAGCATCCCTCACCGTCGGTGTCCACCAACGGGTTCAGAGATTGCCGCCATGACAGGCACTGACCACCTTACGGCCACAGCTCCAGTCAGCCGCCTCAACAATAGAGGCACAGAACATGGCCCATTTGGACTCAATATCCCCCTCCTCCCTCGGGATGTGGTCGAAGTTCTGCCGGAGGTGGGAGTTGAAGCTACTTCTGACAGGGGACTCTGCCAGACGTTCTCAACAGACCCTCACAAATGTTTATGCCTACCAGGCCTGACCGGCATCCTCCCCCACCATCAAAGCCAACTCACCACCAGGTGGTGATCAGTTGACAGCTCCGCCCCTCTCTTCACCCGAGTGTCCAAGACATGTGGCCGCAAGTCCGACGTCATGACCACAAAGTCGATCATCGAACTGAGGCCTAGGGTGTCCTAGTGCCATGTGCACATATGAACACCCCTATGCTTGAACATGGTGTTCGTTATGGACAATCCGTGACGAGCACAGAAGTCCAATAACAAAACACTGCTTGGGTTCAGATCGGGGGGGCCATTCCTCCCAATCACGCCCTTCCAGGTCTCACTGTCATTGCCCACGTGAGCACTGAAGTCTCCCAGCAGAACGAGGGAGTCTCCAGAAGGTATGCCCTCTAGCACCCCCTCCAGGGACTCCAAAAAGGGTGGGTACTCCGAACTGCTGTTCGGTGCATACGCACAAACAACAGTTAGGACCCGTCCCCCCACCCAAAGGCAGAGGGAGGCTACCCTCTCGTCTACCGGGGTGAACCCCAATGAACAGGCTCCAAGTCGGGGGGCAATAAGTATACCCACACCCGCTCTGCGCCTCTCACCGGGGGCAACTCCAGAGTGATAGAGAGTCCAGCCCCTCTCAAGGAGATTGGTTCCAGAGTCCAAGCTGTGCGTCGAGGTGAGTCGGACTATATCTAGCCGAAATCTCTCAACCTTACGCACTAACTCTGGCGCCTTCCCCTTCAGAGAGTTGATATTCCACGTCCCAAGAGCCAGCTTCTGTAACCGAGGATTGGACTGCCAAGGTCCCCACCTTCGGCCACCACCCAGCTCACACTGCACCTGACCTCCTTGGCCCCTCCCATAGGTGCTGAGCCCATGGGAAGGGGGACCCACGTTGCCTCTTCGGGCTGTGCCCGGCCGAGCCCCATGGGTGCAGGCCCGGCCACCAGGCGCTCGCCATCGAGCCCCACCTCCAGGCCTGGCTCCCAGAGGGGGGCCCCGGTGACCCGCGTCCGGGCGAGGGAAAACGCTGTCCAAATTTTGCATTCATCATGGAGGTTTGTTGCACCTCTTTGAACCACCACCTTATTCTGGTGGAGGGGTTTGCATGTCCCAATGATCCTAGGAGCTCTGTTGTCCGGGGCTTTATGCCCCTGGTAGGGCCACCCAAGGCAAACTGGTCCTAGGTGAGGGATGAGACAAACAGCGGTTCAACAAACCTTCAATGACGTTCTGGTACATATTGAATATATATAGGTTGGAAAAAAAGTAAGTGAACCACTAGACCTACAACTTCAACAAAAGCTAACTGGAGTCAGGAGTTAGCAAACCTGGAGTCCATTCAATGAAGGGAGAGTGGAGATCTATTTATATATATTTAGAGCTATTTTGACCAATAAAAAAGGAGGCTCAAGCATTTTGAGTGCTATTCATAAGAAGCATCTGCCTTGCAAAAAAGTAATCTCAGAAGATCTACAATTAAGAATGATTAATTTGCATAAAGCTGGAAAGAGTTACAAGGATCTGTGCTGGTATCTTAAACATTACTGGTTCAAATCCTGCTACTGCTAGAAGTGATCCTAATCCGTTGGGCTCTTGAGAAGGGCTCTTAGCCTGAAAAGTTTCCCTTGGAGAGTAATAATAAAGTATATTAAAATAAAAATAAATTCTTGAATTTCAAAGAGTTTACATATTCCTCAGTCCAGAGTTAAAACAAACTTTGTATATACAAATGGAGATGGTTTACTACCATGGCTACTCTCCCTAAAAGTGGACACCCAGTCAAGATGACTCAAAAGGCAATACAGTACTCAGAATGCTCAGTGAGGTCAAAAAACCCCCTAGGGCAGGGGTGGCGAACTCCAGGCCCGGAGGGCCGCAGTGGCTGCAGGTTTTCATTCTAACACTTTTCCTAATCAGTGACCAGTTTTCACTGCTAATTAACTTTTTTCCCATCACTTTAATAGCCATGTTAGAAGAGATCATCCCGCTGAATTGATTCTTTTCTTCATTAAAAAACAGCCAAGCAGAAATGAGATGTGAAACGAAATAATAGATGACCAGCTAAACTGGGGCTTCAAACTCCAACCAATTTCACTCCAATCACTTTCTTAATGAGAAGACAATTCTTGCTGTTAATTAAACCTGTTATTTAATTCCATGGCTTGTTGCTGCTCTCATTCTGCCACAGCACACATTTTGAAAACTGATGTTTTTCTGTTCTTTCTAAGAGCACCGTCAAAATGTTTTGGTAACCTGAGAGATCAACCTTACCAAGACCATCACCTCTCTTTAATTTCAGATATTGTGTAATGGGCACAGGGGAGCTGCTCATGTGGTGGCTTGTTTTGTGTCTTATTATTGTTTGGCTGCTAATTAAAAAAAAAAAGAAACAACAATGGGGCCTGAGTCAAGTTAATTAAAAGAAGTAATCAGCAGCAAAATCTGGTCACTAATTAAGAAGATGGTAAGAATGAAAACCTGCAGCCACTGCGGCACTCGAGGCCTGGAGTTCGCCACCCCTGCCCTAGAGTAACAGCTAAAGGGTTTGATGGAATCATCAGAACAGGTTAACTTTTCAGTTCATGAGTCTACCTAACACAAAAGATGGAGCAAGCGTGGGGAAACAGCTACTCTCAAAAAACAAAAAAACATTGCTACATTCATGAAGTTTGTGAAAGACCTTCTTAGCACTGCACAACCGCTACAGGGAAACTGTTTTGTGGACTGATGAAGCTAAAACTGAATTGGTCAGGAAGAATATGCAGCAGTATATGCAATGTAAAGTGCCACCACAAAGTGTTGCTTTGCTGTACAGGGGGGTAAATGAATTCCCAAGTTTATCAAGGTATTTCACTGGATAACGTCAGAGTCGCTGTTTGACAGCTGAAGATTAGTAGAATTTGGGAAGTGCAGCAGGACAGTGACCGTAGATATGAAAGTAAATTTACTACAGAATGGCTTCAAAATAAGAAAATCGGACTTTTGGAGTGTCCCAGCCAGAGCCCAGACCTTTACCCAGTGTGGAGGCTATGAAATGAGATCAAGAGATCGGTTCACACTGGACACATTAAGAATATGACTGAGCTGTGCTGCCCTCGGTAATATCACAAGATCAAACTGGATTTATTAAAGGCCGACACCTATCTTCAAATCTCCGACGCTTGTTTAATGTTATATATTCACCAGCAAAATCAAACACCCCAGAGATATTACTATCATTAGACGCAGAAAAGGCATTTGACATGATTGAATGGAATTACCTTTTCACTGCATTGGAGAAATTTGGGTTTGCCCCGAATATTTGTGCTTGGATTAAACTACTGTATACCAATCCAGACGCTTCAGTTTGTATTAATAACATTTGCTCAGACTACTTTAAACTAGAACGTGGTACCAGACAAGGATGTCCCTTGTCGCCACTGCTGTTTGCAATCGCCATTGAACCACTGGCGGTTCACTGTCGAAATTCTTATCAGATAAAGGGGATTGTCAGAGAAGGACTGGAACAGAAAATTTCTCTATATGCAGATGATATGGTCTTATATATATCAGTCCCAGAGAACACTGTCCCCGCTGTTTTAACAGCACTAACAGAATTTCAAAAGATATCTGGTCTTAGAATTAATCTGAATAAAAGTATACTCTTTCCAGTGAATCCCTAAGCATATAATATTAGATTAGACACCCTACCTTTTACCATAGCAGATCAGTTTAAATACCTAGGGGTAAATATCACAAGTAAACATAAAGCTCTTTATCAACAAAATTTTGGCGTCTGTATGGAAAAAATTAAGCAAGACTTGCATAGATGGTCAACCCTTCATCTCACTCTAGCCGGAAGAATTAACGTTGTTAAGATGAATATCCTTCCTAAACTTCTCTTTTTATTTCAAAACATTCCAATGTATATCAATAAATCGTTTTTTAAACAGTTAGATTCAATAATAACCTCATTCATTTGGAACTCAAAACACCCACGTATCCGGAGAGCGACCCTACAAAGACCTCAGGCAGAAGGTGGCATGGCTTTACCTAATTTTCAGTTTTATTACTGGGCAGCAAACATACAAGCCATAAAAACCTGGACACAAATAAATGAACATACACAGGCTTGGTCCGCAATAGAAGTAAAATCCTGTAGTACTTCTTTATATTCCCTGCTCTGCTCTCCAATAAATGAAAGTTATCACAAATATACTAATAACCCAATTGTGCTTTACTCACTCAGAATATGGAACCAAAATTAGAAAGCATTTTAAGATGGAAAATCTTTTATCAGTGGCACCTCTGCAAGAGAACCACCTCTTTCAACCTTCGCAAGTATATCCAGTTTTTAATACCTGGAAAAGTTTTGGGATTAAAATGCTCAGAGATCTTTATATAGACAACATATTTACATCTTTTGAACAATTACATTCAAAATTCAACCTCCCAGCTACACATTTCTTTCACTATCCTCAAATTAGAAATTTTGTTAAACAGAAATTGCCCGATTTCCCCCACCTTGCACCCTCCACAATGCTGGAAAAAATACTGCTCAATTTTGAGGAAACAAACACTATTTCTGCATTATATAAAATCCTATTAGAGTCCCTACCTTTCAAAGATCCAAGAGGACATTGGGAAGAAGATCTCTTAATCAATATATCAGAAAAGGAGTGGAAGGTAGCAAAGCAGAGAATTCACTCGAGTTCTATATGCGCAAAGCATAGAATTATTCAACTAAAAATTATATATCGAGCTCATCTGTCTCGCTTAAAACTGTCCAAAATGTTTCCAGGGCAGGATCCAACCTGCGAGCGCTGCAACCAAGCTCCTGCCTCACTGGGTCACATGTTCTGGGCCTGCACCAAACTAACATCATTTTGGACAAAACTTTTTAAGTGCCTCTCAGACAGCCTTAGTATCACAATCCCTCCTAACCCATTAACAGCTGTGTTTGGTGTCCTTCCAGATGGACTTGAATTGGAGAAGGACAAGCAAACGGTGATTGCATTCACTACACTTTTGGCACGCAGACTTATTTTGTTAAATTGGAAGAATCCTAATTCTCCTCTTATAAGTCAGTGGGAAACCGATGTTTTATATTATTTGAAATTGGAAAAAATCAAATTTTCAGTTAGAGGATCTGTACAACATTTTTTCAAAACATGGCAGGATTTAATCAATATTATTTTAGAATAAGAGAAATAACTATTATTGCATTTAACTCCCTTCTCTATCTCTTATTTATATAGATATTTACTTCTCCCTTTCTTTTGTTTAATGTTGCCTTATTAAAAAGCCTAAAGCAATTTTCCTTTAGCTAAGCTCTCCTTCTCAGGGGTGGGGTTTGATTTGTCTTCAAATTTGTTGGGTTATAAATTGATCTGTTTGTATGGAATGATTACAATAAAAATTAATAAAATAAAAATATAAAAAAAAAAAAAAAAGAATATGACCGAGCTGAAACAGTTCTGCAAGGAAGAATGGTCCAAAATTTCTCCTGAACGTTGTGCAGGTCTGATCTGCACCTACTGGAAGCTCTTGTTTGAGGTTATTGCTGCCAAAACAGGTTTGACCAGTTATTAAATCAAAAGGTTCAGTCACTTTTTCCATAGCACACTTTGAATGTTTGATGGTGTGTTCAATATACATGTGAAAGATTATAATTATTTGTGTGCTACTAGCTTAAGCGTATTGTGTTTTTCTGTACTTGTGACTTAGCTGAAGATCAGATAACATTTAATGACCAGTTAATGCAGAAAACTTCCCTTGGGGATTAATACAGTAGACACAAAAAAAACCAACGTATCTTTCCAAATGGTTCACATGCTTTTTCTTGCCACTGTATGTGTGTCGTGTTTAAGTGTGCAATGCAGTGGGCTGAGGTCCTGTCCAGGGTTTGTTTCTGCCCTGTGTGTCACCCTGAACTCGATTAAGTAGGTTCTGAAGATGGATAGATGGTTGAATTTCATAACAACTGGTCTGCCATTTACTGTCCATGAGTATCTTTTTGACGTGAGACGTGATTCTTAATGCAATGATTGCAGGATGCCAAGTGGCTGAGAGAATTGGTAAGAAGGATGAAAGGAGGGACAGGGCATCACAGCCCATTCCAGGATGGCTTCTATGGCAGCTGAATATGTTTCATAACCCTGAGCTGGATTGGGCAGGTGCAATGCAGAATGGGTGCTGTTTATGCTATGGATGTGAAATTAAGCACCTGTGCCTTTTGCACTTCAATTTGACATCATTCTGTCTTATTTGTAAATCCATCTTCTTTAGTTGATTTCTTTCTGTAGAATGCAAAATAAAGAAGTGTGTTTTAGTCCATCCATCCATTATCCAACCGACTATATCCTAACTACAGGGTCACGGGGGTCTGCTGGAGTCAATCTCAGCCAACACAGGGCGCAAACCCAGGTCTCCTAACTGCGAGGCAGCAGCGCTACTCACTGCGCCACTGTGCCGCCCGTGTATTTTAGTACTGACCTTTAAGACTGGAAATAAGAAAAAGATTGTGATAGTGTGACCCAATCCGTTCCAGATAATTGATGTCACACATTGTTCACACACTGTGTTCTCCAAGACCTTTCATATGTTTTTTGTCTTAAAAATGCTCAGGTTTGGATAACTGGCACCGTGTGGGCTGTTGAGTGCCATGCTGAGCTCCATCCAGGGCTGATTCCTGATTTTTCCTAGTGCCGCCAGCATAGGCTTCTGCTGTCTGCATTGAAATAATTGGCTAACACGTTTTATTCTAATTCAAATTTTTTAGTCAATTATAAGATATGGTACAAACTGTATAAATTGGTCACAGTTACATTCCAGCTCTTATAAGCTATCAGTTAGCATTTCGCTCGACATGTGTGTGCTGACTGTTTGAAGATTTGTTATCATCAACAGCACCCTGCTTCTGATCTCTACTTGGAAATCAGCATACTACATACAGTATCTTGATTAGATCTGCACTTTTACAAGTTGGACTTGACATGTTTAGTTAGAACTATACATAGAAACCACTTCTGCCCCAAAATGCATTTTTGAATGATTGCAATTCAAAGGTTCAACTGCTCTTTTCTGTTTTTTCATAGATGGTAATTCACATGTACAGTGAATATTTTTAGTACAATTTTGATTTATTTTATGTGTTTATTTTGTTATTGCCCTTTGGGAGAATTTGACCTTTTGCTTTGTTCTAATTCTCCGCAGCATGACTGTCTTAGAAGGCTAACAGTCTTATTAGAGAGACTTTGGCCATCCTTCATGGTCACTTGGCTCCTTCCTGTGTTTTTGCGAACAGCACAGGTGCATTAGCCCTCTCCTCGGTAGGTTAAGGGACAGTTCCTATCCTCATGTTATAAGGCTACTTAGTGGTCACTTAAAGACAGATGCAGGAGTGCACCTAATATGTGCCCTTATGTCTGTTTTAGAAAACCGTGACGTGAACAGGCCATCCAGCTCAGTAGGCTCTTCTATCCTATTCATCTACATCAGGGTACTCAACTCTGCAGTCAGTACTGCTTTTCATGCCAACCAGTTTCATAATTAGAAGCCAGGCCTAGCAAATAATGAAACTTGGTATTTACAGTGATCCCTCCTCGATCGCGGGGGTTGCGTTCCAGAACCCCCCACGAAAGGTGAAAATCCGCGAAGTAAAAACCATATGTTTATATGGTTATTTTTATATATTTTAAGCCCTTATAAACTCTCCCACACTCTTTTATAAACATTTCCTGCAGAGTTATACAGCATAAACCCTTTATATTGTAGCAGTCCGGTACCACTAAGATTCACACCGTCAAGATTACAGTGATTTATTTATTTTTTATAGTGGATCCCAGGGACATTCCCAGCCTTGGCTCGATCCGCACACACTCACAAACAGAAACAAAAAATACAGCACACAGGGGAATAACAACAATTAAAGAATGTAATGCAATTAAATCGTATAAATGAAACCAATAGGCGGCACGATGGCGCAGTGGGTAGCGCTGCTGCCTTGCAGTTAGGAGACCTGGGTTCGCTTCCCGGGTCCTCCCTGCGTGGAGTTTGCATGTTCTCCCCGTGTCTGCGTGGGTTTCCTCCGGGCGCTCCGGTTTCCTCCCACAGTCCAAAGACATGCAGGTTAGGTGGATTGACGATTCTAAATTGGCCCTAGTGTGTGCTTGGTGGGTGGGTGTGTTTGTGTGTGTCCTGTGGTGGGTTGGCACCCTGCCCAGGATTGGTTCCTGCCTTGTGCCCTGTGGTGGCTGGGATTGGCTCCAGCAGACCCCCGTGACCCTGTGTTCGGATTCAGCGGGTTGGAAAATGGATGGATGGAACTCCACACAGCAAAGTCAATGGAAACAACACCGGAAGAAATGAAAGATGACAGTAGTGAGTCCAGAGATCTGCACGCTGCAAGGGAATGAAAAACAGTCCTACCGGTAGCCACTGTAAGGGTGAAGATGGATGGATGGTTCAGGAGCGCTCCTTTTCTTGCGGGGAAGCCAATGAATCCATAAACAATCCTCAGGACACAGGTTGACAGAAGACAATCCAGACCCCAACAACGAATACAATCCAGGACACAAAACTAATTACGGCTTAAACAACAGAAGGCAGACTCACAGGTAAACGGAACACAAAATACAACAACAAAACACACGTTTTTTCCCTTTGGCCACCTGCCCTCCTTTTAAACTCCTTTGACCACCTTTGACCCCAACAGCCCCTGCAGGGACTGCTGGGAGATGCAGTTCTCACTAACAGTAGCACTGCTACAATATTCTTAGATATTAGGTAAACACACTGTTTATATACAGTAAAACCTAAATGTTATTTTAAAGATATCTAGCGTCTCCGATATCACATATGTTACAGCCATTATGATAGACAGGCCACCAGCAATAAATACGTACAATGCAAGAAAAATTGTATACAGTAAAATGTGTGTACAGTTACACTAAACATACGTATATGTACTAAGTACGTATAAAATTAGTTATGGGTACTCGCCAACAATGACACGACGACTTGTCCGATAACGATGAGTTTAATTTTACTGCACAACAAAGGAGATCGTTACAGCTCTTCTAAAGGAGCCTCTTCAGGCAACTGTGTAGCAACACCGTCATCATCTGGAGTTTCTTCTTCCACTGAAGGCGTACTAGGCGGTGTTTTGCAGGTAAGGAACATTGTGATGGGCAGTTGCTGAAGCTGCTTTTTTATTTGTGTAAGGAGGTTTTTATACACTTCCGTGGCATCGTCAAGAGCATTTCTAAATTGCAAAGAACGAATCATTTGCGGGTCCCATTCTTCAACCGATGTCTGGAGATCTTTTGCCATTCGTAGAATGGTCGCGAGACGCTCAAGAGTTAGGCCGGCGTCTTCCTCCTGTGTTGGGTCCTCTTGTTCCTTATCTTCCTCGCTCGCTGACTTGGTCATCTCAGCCAAATCTTAGTCGCTCAGCGTCTCGGAGTGGGCATCAAGCAGCTCACAGATGTCATCAAAAGTCATATAGTTGAATCCTTCTCCTCCTAGCGGTTTTGCCAGCCTGACTGCCTTGTCAACCGCCGAGTGATGAATTTCTTCTGCAGAAAAGCCCTTTTAGTCATGCACAACTTCTGGCCACAATTTCTTCCAGCAGGCATTAACCATCTCTTTCTTCATATCGTTAAGGGCCTTCTGCACGTTCACCAGACACGATGTGATCATGTACTTACGCCAGTACTCCTTCAGGAAAAAGTCACTGTCCATGTCCATTGCCTTGATCGTGTGTTGCAGGGTGTTCCTGGTGTACAATGCCTTGAAAGCCCAGATAACTCCTTGATCCATTGGATGAATCAGTGATGTCGTATTCAGCGGAAAGAACGCCTTGGTAGGATAGATCCAAGGGATGACCTCCAGCATTGTCCAGCAGTAAAAGGACTTTGAACTCCAGCCCTTTCTCTGCCACATAGATCTTTACCTCCGGGATGAAACATTGGTGAAACCAATCCATCGTCAGGAGTTTCATAATCCAGGCCTTCGGGTTGTGCATCCAGTACACAGGCAGCAGGTTTTTATTCTTGTTTTTCAGGGCCCGGGGGTTTTTGGACTTATAAATGAGCCCAGGCTTTATCATAAAGCCCGTAGCATTGCCGCACATGACCAGCGTGATGCGATCTTTTGCCTCTTCCTTTGTGATAAAAGTACGAGACGGCATCCGCTTCCAAAATAGGACCGTCTCATCCATATTAAACACTTGTTCAGGCTGATATCCGCCTTCCTCAATGATAGCCTTGAATGTGTCGGCAACATATTTCTCGGCTGTGGCTTTGTCTGCGGAGGCAGCCTCTCCATGCAGGTTCACACTGGCCAAGTTGAACCTTTTCTTGAATTTTTCAAATCAGCCCTTGCCGGCAGTAAATTCACTTTTCTTGCTGGGGGATTCAACAGAAGTTCCTGGTTGAGGGTCGTCATCTAGAGCACCCTCGGAATTTGCAAACCTATCATGAAGTTGCTTGGCCTTCTCTCGGATGATATTGGTGTCCAAGGGGATGTTCTTCTTCCGGCAGTCTTCAATCCAAATCCCTAAAGTAGATTCTATCCAGACTACTGCCTTATTACGTCCACTTACAACTCGTTTCATGCCCTGGTTAAAGGACACTGCGGCTGTAGATCTTATATTCTTTTCCTCCCTTTTAATATAACAAACCGTGGAGTCATTGATACCGTAATGGCGTCCTACAGCGGCGTAGCTGTTCCCTTCCTTCAACATATCCAAAACTTTTACCTTTTTGGCAATCGTTAGCATCTTGTGTTGGCACTTGGACACGGCCCCTGAAGCAGTAGCAGGAGTAGATCGTTTTGGAGCCATAATGAAGGGCTTGACTATGCACAAAGATAAACACAAAAGAGCACAGTTTAACTCTTTACACAGCGAAACACGTTGATGCTGATGAGCGAGATGAGATTTCCTGGTTAACGCAAAACGGAATCAAATTCGGTGCTCCGTCGCTGAGCCAATCAGCACCCAGGAACTTAACCATGTGCTCTGATTGGGTAGCTTCTCAGCCATCCGCCAATAGCGTCCCTTGTATGAAATCAACTGGGCAAACCAACTGAGGAAGCATGTACCAGAAATTAAAAGACCCATTGTCCGCAGAAATCCGCGAACCAGCGAAAAATCTGTGATATATATTTAGATATGCTTACATATAAAATCCGTGATAGAGTGAAGCCGCGAAAGTCAAAACGCAATATAGCGAGGGATTACTGTAATTATATGGCTTGTTAGTGCTTTCATTCTTCCAAGACAGATCTATATTACATTGAAGATTTTTTATTTTGTGAGAACATTATCCATATGTTTTGGGGTCAGGAACAGATCTGTGCCTCTTGGTCCTCCCCTTCTCTCTCATTTATTTCAAAACTTTATATTAACACAGATACTTCATGATGCATAAACACATGTTTCAATGGAAGCATGTTAGCTTGAGAGTTGAGTTCTAATTTCAGACCTCCCATTCTGTGTGCATTTAACATTGTTACTTCTGACATGCAATACTATACATTTACTGATATTAAATTTCATCCGTCACAAATCTGCCCAAGCCAATATGCTGTCCACGACCCTCTCTAAAGATTTAACTGCTTCTCTGCCTTTCCATCTAGTTTGGTATCATCTGCAAACTTAACCAGCTTATTGATGATATTCTTGTCCAGATTGCTTTTGTATAATAAAAAAAGAGCAGCAGCCCCAGAACTTCTAACATCACATAATTCTGAAAAGGTCCCCTCACCTTAACCCTTTGCTTTCTGTATTTGAGCCATTTTTGTCCCCACCTATAGACCATGACCTGAATTCCCACTTCTTTTAGTTTGATCACTAATGTTTCATGGGGTTCCTTACCAAAAACCTTCCATGAATCAAGATAAATATCACATTCACCTTGTATTCTTTTCATGTTTCCCCATAAAATTCCAGCATATTTGTGAAACATGACTTTCCTCGTCTGAACCCATGTTGAGTATTTACCAACACGTCGATTCAAGGCATATGCCTCTCAGTCTTTTCATTAGTATTAGGGTGTTGTACCGAGTTAGTAATTATGGGTGGGGTGAGAAGTTAAGCAAAATTACAGTTTTACATCTTACCTGAAGAAGCATATTGTAATCTTTCTTGTTAGCCAATAAAAGGTGTAATTTTGCTTACCTTCCCACCATATCTTTTCCTTACCAATTCCTTCTATTAATACACCTGTAATGCATGTTAAGTTTATTAGCCTGTGATTACTTGGGTCTGCCTGATCACCCTTTTTACAAATCTGGTTAATATTTGGTAGCCTCCAGTCTTTAGGAATTTCCAGAGATTTTTGAAAAATATGTGGCAATGGTTTATATATGTACTCACCATCTTCTATAAGCACTTTAGCGTATGTGTTATGTAGTCCTGGTGATTTGTTTGATTTCAGCCTATTTAACCCAAAAAGTACGTCTCCATCTCAGTCACTCATTAGCCCCTCTTAATTCTAGGAGATTATTGGCCTCTGCACATATAAACTTTAATAAAATGCAAGTTTAGAGCACTGTGGTGGGTTGGCACCCTGCCCAGGATTGTTTCCTGCCTTGTGCCCTGTGTTGGCTGGGATTGGCTCCAGCAGACCCCCGTGACCCTGTGTTCGGATTCAGCGGGTTGGAAAATGGATGGATGGATGGAAGTTTAGAGCATCTGCTATTTCACTGTATATTGTAGTTCCCCTTTACTATTCCTGATGCAATTCACCTCTTCCTCGACTGCTGTTTTGCTACTAAAATAGGAACAAATCACTTTGGGTCATCTTTCACCTTTTTTGCAATATTATTCTCCAACTGTGTTTCAGCCTTCCTAATGACCTTTTTCACTGTTGCTCAGATGTTGTCCCATCATCTGATATTGTGTTTAATGTATGTTATTATACTGTTTGTCATTTGTTTGTTGTTTGTATTGTAGTATCACTGTTACTAGTTTGTGGGAAACATACAAGTAAGAATGTCAGTTCTGTGTACACCTGACTTGACCTGGCACTTGAAATTAATGAATGAATAGATAGATAGATAGATAGATAGATAGATAGATAGATAGATAGATAGATAGATAGATAGATAGATAGATAGATAGATAGACAGACATTATGATCTGACTGTCTTGGCAGTTACAGTCACAGGAAGGCATTATACAGATGTGTTGCATAATACATTAATTATCAGTTTGGCCTGTTTTCATAAACAGTGGAACGCATCCTGAAGGGAAAAAATATTTTCATAATGGAAGCACAAACATGTTAATTAAAATATTTAGGGAAAATGTTGAACCTGTTTAAATGGCTTCTTTTCGAATCCTTTGCTGCCTGGCTCTAATAAATAAAGTAATTAGAAATATGTAATCTTTGACTGTGTCTAATCATAGCATCCTGAAAGTGTGTCTAACAAAGCAATGATTATATTTTACAGCTCTTCGTCACTGATTCATTTCAATGAGAATGAGGTGTTTCTGGCCTGACTGCCCCTTTGTAACAAGTCTCTTAAAATAGAGAACATATGGCTGCTCCAAAAACGGGAAAACAGTACTTAGCCTGGTAATGGCCTCTCCATAACTGTTACTGAGCCTTCTTCATACTCTGCAATTAAACTCAAAACCAGGAGGTCATCTTTGGCCCTAAGGATCTGACCTCCTATGCTATTGTGCCAAGCATTGGGGAGAAAGAACCCATCTACCATGACAGCTCTTGTTTTACATCAAGTGCACGCCTGAACACAAAATGGGTTTTTGAACATGAAAAATGGACTGAAGTTTGTATGGTATTATAGCCGTCTTTAGCATTTAAATTGAGGTAAAAGAACTAATACAAAATACTGAGAAACACAGGAAAAAAAAAAAGCTTCATTCAGCCCACCATATTCGTGGGGGATTGATTCTAGGACTCCCCATGGATACCAAAATCTACGCCTCCTCAATTTCCTTGTGTAAAATGGAGTAGTACTTGCATAAAACCTATGCACATCCTCACATATACCTTAAATCGAAGCGAGATGTCATTTTTCGAAAGGTCTAAGATTTTTATATTCTCATTGAGATATTAACACTTAATGCACACTCTTAGCTTCTGAGGGATTGCGTTGACCACTTAATTGCTTTTTGTATTACATCGGTCTCTCAATTCCTGTCATCTGCTGTATAAAGAAGGTGGTGTGCTCTGTGTTGTGTATGTCTTATCTGGTCAAATAAAGTTAACCATGATCACTGTTCAAGTCCCCTTTTAAATGTACTGCCAGTTCCGAGCTGCAGTTAGGCTCAAGGGGATAAAAAGCAAACAGAAATAGCCAGAATCAGCAGGAAATTGTTTTGCATTTCCTACGCATCTACAGTACTTCTGCTTAAATCATCAAATAATTACGTCACTGCTTCTTATTAAAGCACAAAAAATATAAAGCAACAGCAAACACTTTTAGAAACCTGTGTGAAGAGAACAAGATTTAAGAGTTGATCTCACCTACAAAGCGATCAGAAACAACGAGAATCAGAGATGCATCGCAAACTGTGCTGCTACTTAGAGCATGAGAGAGAAAGAGCAAGCGCCAGGCTTCCTAACAGAAAACCTTTAGAACCCCATCTCACAATGCTTGAATGTTAAAGCAACTAGCTACACACACAACACAGGTAGCAAACAAACGAAACGCAAGGCAAACAATGAGCGCTGGAGAGAGACTGAAGATCTATGAAATGCTGGGAGGCTACAGCAGGGTATGCCTACACATCACTTCATTCCTGTGGAGTCAGTGCAGTGCTTGGTGCACGTGAAATTCACTTATTACTTTTTTGCAACTTTCTGAATTTTTTTTTTATTTTTAATTCACAGTTGGTTGAATCAGCAGATGCACAACACATGGACATGGAGGACTGTATATTCTTTACATAATGGAGTTCAGGAATTCCAAATGAAATGTGGTAGTTGGGACAGTAGTCACAATTATGTTGCAAAGGGTCATTATTGTCAATGTCAGGTTGTAAGCTAATTGAGTCCACCCAGTGGAAACCAGGGGCCTCATGTATAAACGGTGAGTATGCACAGAAATATTGCGTACAAACGTTTCCACGCTCAAATCGCGATGTATAAAACCTAAACTTGGCATAAAGCCACGCACATTTCCACGGTACCTCACACCCTGGCGTACGCAATTTCTCCGCTCGGTTTTGCAGACTGGCGGCACCCAGCGTCAAAGCAGTGCTACTGTTCCTGCGTGGTCACCTTTTCTTTCTTAGATCCACATTCCTGATGTGGCTTTATAAATACACTGAAATTAACTGCATATTGTTTATTAGTGTAATGCATCTGATTGTAATTAACCTGTAGCAATATAATGGTCCAGGGAATAGCCATAGTATTCCAAATACCTTAACTGCTTTAGCATTGTTACGCTCACTGCATCTTCTTCTTCTTTCAGCTGCTTCCGCTATGGGTTGCCACAGCGGATCATCTTTTTCCATATTACTCTCACTGCACCACTCGGAGTATTTATATCACTGTATCTGAGTGGGGAATCACAGCAGCAGCTGATCGGAAAAAGAATTATCGCTACACAGTTTCAAGTACACACTACCTCAGCCACAACGCGTCAAAGCCTTTCCTGTACGGACCTCGCGTTTCAGAAACAGTTTCATCCCAAGAACTATAAACGCACTCAATCAGTCCATCAAGTGCTCCTTGTAGAACTGTTTGTACTTATAAGTACAATCACCTCACTGTAAACTTACAATACAGTTATAATATTGCACAACCTGCGCCACTTTATAAAGCGCGTATGATGACAATATCATTTTTAAGATGAAATGCAGCAAAATATGTTGCTTATAGTATACAGATAAAACTTTAACTTCATTTAAATAATCTGTATTGTTAATAATTAAACATGTGAGGACACGGTGCCGCAGCGCTAGCTAGTTCATGGATAGCTCCTGCCTTGCGCTGTATTATTGCTGGTGCTGACGCGACACTGGAAGGATAGACGAATAGAATAATTAAACATGTACTACGAAGATATTTCAATGTTCCTTAAAAGTTTTGAAGAATCGGCGTTTAATAAGTAAAAATTTTAGGTTAGAATACACAATGGAAGGTCAGAAAATTGAAAGTGCATCTTTTAGAAGGATTTGGGAGTCACAGTGGACTCTACGCTATCAACTTCCAGACCGTGTTCAGAAGCCATTAAGAAGGCTAATAGAATGTGAGGTTATATAGCGCCTTGACTAGGCTGATTCCAGGATGAGTTATGAGGAAAGATTAAAAGAGAAGAGACTTTTCAGTTTAAGCAGAAGGCGATTAAGAGGAGACTGATTTCTTTAAAATTATGTAAGGAATTAGTACAGTAGATTGAGATTGTTATTTTAAAATTAATTTAACAAGAACACTATGGCACATGCCAAAAAGATTTTTCTTAACACGGAGAACCATAGACCTAGCATTGTTGTGGAGAATAGGACTTTAGGGGCCTTCAAATCTCGACTTGATGTTATTGCGGAGAAATTAGGTGGGGAGGATTGACAGTCTTTGTTGAGCTGAATGTCCTGTTCTTGTCAAAAATGTTCTAATGTTTCTGATAAGCATGAAGTGCACTTGCCACGTATGACAATCACACTGAGATCATTGCCCAGCACTACAAAAACACAGCCATGATAAAAATGTGCTTCACCCAAAGATGATGACCTAAAGCTGAATTGCAGACATCATGTTTAACTATGACTAACATGCCAGTGTCACTCAAAACAGCAATTAAACAATTAACTCTTTTTCAAATAATCATTTTTAGTCTCTAGCATGCCAGCAAAAAAAAAAAACTGTAAGAACTGAGAAACATTTGACAGCCAAACCTAACCATTCAGCCACTATCTGGTTACTTCATTGTTGTTTAAATCAAAGTGAAACACTTCAGCCTGAAATTCAATCGCCTCTCAAGTGAACTTTACTTGCCCAACAGCCATTACGACTGGTTCAATCTGGTGCACTTGAGCCTTTTTCATTTTCAGCTGATCATAAATGAATGAAAAATAAAAGAGGGCATTGTCATTTTTTAATTCATTCGTTACGTCTTACTATCACAGACAGATTCCATACGGCAAAATAAGGATAAGGAAAACCCCAGCTTTTTTAGTGCTCAGCACATTTTGTTATGAAGGTGTCTACCAGAAATGTATAAAAGCGGAGTGGAGGATGGGTGGGCACCCAAAGTGCTGAGTAGGCTGGGAGATTCCTTACAGACGCTCCTCCCTGCATGCAGTTATTATACCTGTTGATGTAAAGTTACCAAGCCCACCAGACACTAGCTGGTGAAGCTCTGCCCATGTAGATTTCATGCGCCTCACTGTTAAAAGTGATGCTACAAGGGGCTGCTTGGCAGGGGGGGATTGGGGGTCAGAAAACAGCAAGAAAATGCATTGAGATTGCAATCCTGTCGGTGTCTCCGGTGACCCTAACAGAAGGAACACTGCAGCAGGAGAGTGCAGGAGAGGAAAATAAAAGAGCTGGCGAGTTTACCAGCCAAGTCCAATATGTGCTTATTAGTGTATTAAAGCAAGCAAATGTAGATTTTAAATGTCATTGTTACGCCTAAGTGTCTAGTTGTATCAACGTTCATGGCTCAGTTCAGCAGGAGATTGATAAAATGACAGCTGCCCAGCCATCATTACTGACAGCCAGTGCATTTATTTGACCTGAATATGTTTTTCTTTCATTTTAAGCTCTTAATTTCATCCATCCAGCCATTTTTCCAGCCTGCTTATCAAGGTTAGAGTTACAGGGAGCTGATGTCTGTCGTTGTAGTTCTTGACTTGGACATGGCACCAGTTCATCACAGAGCACAGACCCACACTCATTCACGAGCTAACCTAATAGAAGCACATCTTTTTGTATAATAATATTATGACCTGCTTGCCAGTGGCCTGTATAATTCTGGGAAAGGCACATCTGCAAATCGGACCCCCTGGTTGTGAAAAACTTAGAAGTGAATGAAGCAGCGATAAAGCATCCAGATCTGAAAGTATGAGAGCAAACCACAAGAATGTGATATGGAAAAGGGAAGGAAGGAAGACAAGTGAGTGTAACTTATTAGGATTTGTTCAGCAAAACTACTGGATGCCATTTTTCTTAGCAGTTGTCTCAGTATTATTATAATCCGTATACTAGCCATCCATCATCGAATCTCTTTTATCCGGTCCTGAGTCTGTTAAAAACAGCAATAGGGACAAGGCAGGACCCAGACCTACTGTAGATGGGGGGCCATTCCATCACACACCCACACTCACAACCACATGGAGACAATTTAAAGTCACCAAGTAATCTCACCTGCATGATTTTGGGTTGTGTGTAGAAAACCAGAGTGCCAGGATACAGATGGTAACTGAGACTGGATTTGAAACCAGGACTCCGGTGCTATGAGGTACTGCACCACCCGTCATTGCAGTATACAGTATCCCTATCAGCCTGGGCTCTCCTACAGCCTGAGTTTTAACTGGCATTTGGAGCTGATGATTGAACAACACAACACATACCACACCGTGCTGGTAGACCGGATACAGAATTGCCCTCTCCGAGCACCAAGAAATAAGAAAGCTGTAGATCAGTGCAGCAGACCTGTAAGTGAGAACATGCATTCATATTACCAGCTAATGTCTCAACTGCACGTTTAAAGGAGATATAACAACAAAACATTCTCAGATTCCTTCAAGTTCAGGGTCATGGGGCCTGGACATGGTGCATGTCTACATTTTTATTCAAAAACATCAACAAAATGTGAGCATTTACCAGCACACTATTAATAATTCTAAACATAAGCATCAAGCTTCTTAAGCAAGAAAACAAAAAACACATACTGAACAATTTCATCACAATGACAAACTAAATTGACATGTAGAGGTATTTAAGACATCTGGAAATACATTCATGATACCTTGAAATGAATTACAGTTACCTGAAAAAATATCTATTTGAAGATATCTCAAGCAGGTTTAAAAATATGTTGCAATTGTACTCTGTTCAGTCTGAGATAATCTATCGTGCAATTCAACTTGTTTCAAACGGACTTCCGTGACTTATTTGAGATACATTACTGGTTTACGTTTGGGGTCATACAGAAATTTTCGTATTTTTGATAGAAATTATTACCTTTTTTATCAAGATACCATTAAATTGATTCAAAATATAGCCAAGGCATTACTGGCGTGAAAAATGGCAATTTCTGCTGGAAATGACTGATTTTTAATTTATTATTTGACATATGGCTGCAAAGCCCCATTTTCATCAGCCATTCCTTCAGTTTCTTAATGGTAAACGTCCTTAGTTTACCTTCTAATTAGTCATGTGTTATTTCTAACTGGTTATTAGAGAAACCTTTGTGATTGCATTAGCACCTCAGAAACCTAAAGTTCAGTTCTAGGATCAAAGATGGTCAAAATGAAACAGCTTTCTCAAGAAATGTGTCAGTGTTGCAGAATGAAGGTTTATTAAATATGACAGCTTGCTAACAAGCTGAAGATTTCACACAAAGGTTGTCTGTTTCTGCCTTGAGAGACAAAGAAGAGGGCGAACTTGAACTAACCAGGATAGAAAAAGAAGGGGAAGGCCCAGATACACAACTGCATAAGAGGAGCAGGACATTGGAGTGTGTGGTATGAGAAACAGATGCCTTGTATGTCCTCAGTTCACTAAATATATGCCATATACCAATGTCCTCTGCAATACAAACATAGTTTTGATATTTTTAAATTAATCTAATGGTATCTTGGTAAAAAAGAACGATTTCTATCAAAAACATGACATTTCTGAGAGACCCCAAACTTTTGACCAGTAGTGTATATTGAATTGTATTGTAGATGATTGTAACTGATATTTAGAGTCTTGAAATAAGTTCACAATTTTTTCAAGTAATCTTAACATGTTTGTGATCACCTGGGGGTGCCTCAGACCCCAAAACCACAGACATAACTTCACCAGCACAAGTCCCAGGTTCAAAAAGCAAATTTTTATTAAATAAAATACTTCACACAGGCTTCTTCACAATAAACAATCCTCATTCTGTTTTTTGTCTTCCTCCAAACCTGACAGGTGAGTGTTGTCCTTCTCCTCTCATGGCTCCAACTCACCTGAGTAAGGCAGAGGGCTCCTTTAAATCTGGACCCAGGATGACTTATGGTATGACAGCACTGTACTGAGGAAGCACTGCTTGGTCAGGTAGAACCTTCACTGCCTCTAGCGGCCCCCAAGGACACCACCAGGGCTACCCTGAGGAACTACAACTCCCACGCAGAGGGATGCAGCCACCCAGTGTAACAGGAGAACCCACAGTCACCCCGTCCTTTCATTATATCATCCTCCTCACCAAAGAAAGGGAATAGCAATCATCCAGGACAGGATACACATCCATCCCTGATCTCCTGGCTGGGTAAGGGTACACCATACAATTTTTTTGAGACATCTTGAAATAAAATTGGACATATCATCAACTACCTTTTAAGAAATCTGAAATGGAGCCGAGACCCATTTTAAGATATCATGAAATGAATCTGAGACATCTAAAATGTATCTTAGACCTCTGAAAACTCAGGTGATATGAAGATATCTGAAATGTAGTTTACGATATCTTGGCTACATTTCCAGATATCTTAAAACAGCATCCACAACATTGTGAGATATCTTGAAATGCATGTGTCAAATCACCTTCCCACACATTTTTGGATATTTCAAATTAATTTCAAGGTATCTTAGAATAGAGAGTGTCACACACGTGTGCTTAGGAAGCAGCCATATGCACTGATGTCTCTCTCTCTTTGTCTGCAGAAATAAAAAAGAAAAAGCACAATCCACCCACCTTACTTCCGATCTCACAAAATGGCCACGATCTCACACAACAAAACATCTGATAACATCACTTCCGGTACCTGAACAGTGATGTCACTTCCAGCCATCTCCGATGACATCACTTCCGACTCTGCCATAATGATGTCACTTCTGGCCATTCCAGATGATGTCTCTTCCATTGTGTCACTTCCTTCCACCATGTTTTTTATTTTCGCTATATAAACGCCATGATTCTGACTGTATGTGTCGATTGTGATCATTTTTTTATTTCTTTTTGGCCTTATTTTCATCTTTGTCTGTCTGACAAAATATGGGGACATTCCCCAACTCTTTTTGAGTATTTTCTTGTGGCATATTTCACCACAACAGGAAATGCCACTGAAAACACTGACAATTTTGCAATAATTAATTTTCTGAAATTTCAGAATGAATGTTGTATATCGGGCGGCACGGTGGCGCAGTGGGTAGCGCTGCTGCCTCGCAGTTGGGAGACCTGGGGACCCGGATTTGCTTCCCGGGCACTCTCTGCGTGGAGTTTGCATGTTCTCCCCGTGTCTGCGTGGGTTTCCTCCCAAAGACATGCAGGTTAGGTGGATTGGCGACTCTAAATTGGCCCTAGTGTGTGCTTGGTGTGTTTGTGTGTGTCCTGCGGTGGGCTGGCACCCTGCCCGGGATTGGTTCCTGCCTTGTGCCCTGTGTTGGCTGGGATTGGCTCCAGCAGACGCCCGTGACCCTGTGTTCAGATTCAGCAGGTTGAAAAATGGATGGATGGATGTTGTATATCATTAAAATGCATGTAACATCTCAAAATGTTCTGGAGATGTCTTAAAATGTAAAGAAATGTATTTTGAGATACTGGATGTGGAAACACATTTCTGATGTCTTTAAAGGCGAATGGCATTCTAAGGTGCCTGAAATTTATTTTTGAGATGTTTCTAAATGTTAACATCGGCTTGCCATACATCTCTGTGTGTACAATGAGTTCATCTGACCAGTACTGGCAGTCGTGTGCCATTTTACTTCACAGGTTTAGATTCCAGCTGGCACTCTGTCCTCCACGATTTTGAAACAGTAACAAAAGAGGGCAGTTGCAGGAGAGGCAGGCAGCCCTGCTTGTGGGGAGTAGCCATGGCTGGAGGCTTTCATTGCCCTTCCTTTTTTGCACTGTGCACAGTCCCTACTGCATCTGGTTGAATACCTTAATTATGGGGTAGGGTGGTATTTACACCATTATTACAGCATTTGAACAATTTAGACGAGGACAGGCCATTCAGCCCAATAAAGCTCACCAGTCCTATCCACTTATTTCTTCCAAAACAACATCAAGTCAAGTTTTGAAAGTCCCTAAAGTCTTACTGTCTACCACACTACTTGGTAGCTTATTCCAAGTGTCTATCGTTCTTTGTGTAAAGTAAAACTTCCTAATGTTTGTGCGAAATTTACCCTTAACAAGTTTCCAACTGTGTCCTCGTGTTCTTGATGAAGTAATTTTAAAATAACAGTCTCAATCCACTGTACTAATTCCTTTCATAATTTTAAACACTTCAATCATGTCACCTCTTAATCTTCTTTTGCATAAACTGACAAGGCTCAACTCTTTAAATTTTCCCTTATAACTCATCCCCTGCAGTCCTGGAATCAGCCTAGTTGCTCTTCTCTGGACCTTTTCTAGCGCTGCTATGTCCTTTTTGTAGCCTGGAGACCACAACTGCACACAGTACTCAAGATGAGGCCTCACCAGTGCATTATGAAATTCAAAGGGTGTTTTTTGTTTTTTTACTTCATTGAGTTTTAAGATTCTAGACTCCTAAAGTCTTGTTCTTTTCAATAACAGATACCTGACAATGTAATGCGAACAGAAAGTCAGCCCAGAGAATTGGTACAAGTTGCATGATTGTATTTATTCTGAAGTTTCAAGTTTAATGAAGAAAATAAAAAATGTTAAAAAAGCAGGTTTTTAGATACGGGGAAATCCTTCAGTCCTTTGCCTAACATGGTCGGCCCAGTACCTTAAAAGCACTCTTGATCTCCTCTTCATCTACAGCACTCATTGGTTTGCTGCAGATTTCCAACTTGACTGAAGATTAACGGGCGCATACTGGATTCACTGTCCAGAAAATATCTCCATGATTTTCTCAACAGAATAAATTGTGTTCTGTTATGAACACGTGCAGCTACAGAATCCTACAGTCAACAAGACAACCCAATGCTAAATATTAGTCTGATTCACACTTAAATTAAACACCAGGTTTAGCAACTTCATTATCAATAATAAAGAATGTTCACTTTGTGACTGCTAGGGAGCACCTGGAGAACAATGCGTTCCATACTGTTCAGGTTTCCTTGAGCCCGGGCATTCGGTCTCATTTATTTATGCAGTGTGTGCCCCTCACTCTTGGTGCAGCCACTTAGGAGAGGTCCCGTCTCCTTAAGGAGATAAAGCAAACGGTCATCCACTTAGGCCTGTTGCCTTTTATATTATCCACCAGAGACTTAACTGGAAAGTGTGGTCCTCTAACACCTTCCAGGATCTTCCTGGGCCTTTCCAGGCTCTCTGGGTTTCTGGTTAAGAACATCGAAGAGCACAAGAAACTAGCATAGCAAAAGGCCCATTGATTAAAACGGGCATAAAATGTACAGTCTGTCTGTCGTGATCATGTTCTGCATTTAGGAACCTCTGTTCACTGGATATGCCAGCCCTTATGCCCTTCTTTCTTTGTGCATCTTTGTGCACAGCAGCCCTCTTGTGGGCACTGAAAGATATTACGCCTGGGCACAGACATTTTATATGTATAATGTCACAATAACAGTCGAAAGACACTGAAAAAGGTTTGGGGCAGCTGCCCATATATTGTGCCCTGGCTGCAAATGGGTAATTTTGTTGAGATGTTCACAGGTTTAAGTGCAAAAACAGAACTAACCTGAGTGTGAGAATATGGCGGCTTTTTAGGCCCGGGCAGAAAGTAACATCATCGGGACCGGAAATGATGCAATCAATAGCGCCAGGACGTAGCGGGATTTCCCATGGATGGTCTGCAGAGGATTGAGAGAGAAAGTCAGTGCAGCTTGCCACCCCCTGGTCTGGAGTGGTACTACTATTATTCAGGCCCTTTAGCTGCCTCCCAATCGCACGTGTGTGACAATAGATTTGACCAACAAGAGGAGACTCTTCAGTCCATCAGGCTCATTAGTTTAGCTACTAGCTAAGCTATCCCAGAATTTCATTAAGAGCCTTCTTAAAGGTTGTCAAGGTTTCTGCTTCAACTACATGGCGCAGTATGTTGTTCACGAATCCCTTCTGGCTTCAGTCTTAAATGCATTTCTCCTTAATTTCCGCTGATGCCCTCAAGAATGTGATTAAGCAACAAGCTGAAAGAGTTCTAACAGATCTACTTTACCTTTGAGAATTCCGAAGACCTGGATTAGGCTCCTCTGCTTGAGACTGAACAGGTTTAATTCTCAGAGTCTGTCAAAGTGCAACGTCCTTAAGTCCTGGGATGCATAGCTTCAGGTGATTCCTAAATACGTCTTGGTGTTGACACATGAAGTCAGTCCTTTGGACTCTGGGACTTCTGGACTCCAGCATGATTGGAGTAAGGAGCACAAAAGTGGCCCTGAGGCTAAGGATCTGTGTTGGTATCCAGAGGGTTGTTGGTTCGAATCCCTGTCACTGCCAAAAGAGATTCTACTCTGCTGGGCTCTTGAGCAAGACTGTACAATGGCTGACCCTGCGCTCTGACCCCAAGGGGTATGCAAAAAATAACAAATTCCTAACACAAGAAATTGTATAAGGCGAAATAAAGAACAAACAAAAAAAAGAAACCGTGACAAGTGAAGTAAGTCAAGCTCCTTGTGGCTTCCCATTTATATCAAATTATTAAAAGGGCATCAAAGGAGCCCCCATTGTCAAATGAAATTTTTAAAAGCAATACACAGTTTCAAAGTATAAATATTCAAAAAACTGATCCAACACTATTATCGCCTTTAGAAGATAATTTTCAGTCATTTGCAGTTATTTAAAATGTGTAAAGAAAATACGTGTTGTGCGACTCCATCGACCCACAGTTGTCACATTTCAAACTTTCACAATGCAGTGACAGAGAGAAATGACATTTGACACCACGGAAAGAACAAACTTAACAGTTACTATGCAGCTAAAATGAAACTTCATATTTTAAAAAGTTACACCCAAAATATTTTGTGGTTACAGGGAAACATTTTTGTTTTTATATGCTAATACCTCAGATGGGCTTGCTGTGCTAGATACAAAGATAGCAGAGATTAAGCACAAGGTGTAAGCAGGGAATATCAAAAGTGAGACCTGCAAAGCAGAAGCCAGTCTGGGCAGATTGAAAGTCCATTTGTACAGACTTGGGTTCACAAGCACACTCACACACACCGGGACACATTCACATTAACAGTGAAGGACCCCCGGGATGGACGTGCAGACTGACTGGGCCAGAGTGCAGACACCATGGTAGGGTTGTGTTCGTCATTTTTATTTACTGCAGGTGACCCCAGGAAAATGAAGTAACAATAAAACAGAACAGAACACAGCCGAATATTCACAGAAATTGTGCATCTAATTTCAGGGTTCTGGGAAGGCAGGACGCTAAACTCACCAACGTCAAACACAAGCCAGTGTGATTCTGGGGTTTTAGAACATCTAAAGTGTGGTCTTACATGTGTTTTGTATGTTTAATATCTGGGGCTATGATATGAGGGCAATCCCAAAAGTAAGGTCTCCAAAGCGGTGGGGACGTGGAGAAACTGTTCGTACAGCTGTTGGCCACACTGTTGTGATTGGTGCTTCCTCCACTCCCAAACAAGCATGTGTGGCTTCACTGGGATGCTCAATCTTGGCTTGGCAGCCCTTGAAAATGGAGCTCCCGTTGAACGCTACCGCCAAGTGCGAAGTTCGCGCAGGAGACCGTCAATTTCCGACGAGACAGTTGCGGTTGAGACAGATGAGGTTCAACGCTTCCTGAAAGACTTGGCGGCAAGCTGGTATGACATGGGCATTCTAAAACAACCACAGCGTCTACAAAAATGCATTGACGAAATGCCAATTATGTAGAAAAACAAATAAGTCTTTAACCTTTAAAATGATGTAAACATTATAGAAAATAAACTTTTGTTTGTATTTCTAAAAAAATAGGAGACCATACTTTTGGGATTGCCCTCATAATTCTATTTTCATTATTTTACTTACACTCACTGGGCGGCATGGTGGCACAGTGGGTAGCGCTGCTGCCTCGCAGTTAGGAGACCTGGGTTTGCTTCCCGGGTCCTCCCTGCATGGAGTTTGCAAGTTCTCCCCATGTCTGCGTGGGTTTCCTCCCACAATCCAAAGACACGCAGGTGAGGTGCATTGGCGATCCTAAATTGTCCCTAGTGTGTGCTTGGTGTGTGTGTGTGTGGGTGTGTGTGCCCTGCGGTGAGCTGGCGCCCTGCCCGGGGATTTGTTCCTGCCTTGCGCCCTGTGTTGGCTGGGATTGGCTCCAGCAGACCCCCGTGACCCTGTGTTAGGATATAGCGGGTTGGACAATGACTGACTGACTTACACTCACCAGTCCTTTATTAGGTACACCTTGCTAGTACCAGGTTGGACCCCCTTTTGCCTTCAGAACTGCTGTAATTCAACAAGGTGCTGGAAACATTCCTCAGGGATTTTGGCCCACATTGACATGATAGCTGCAGATTTGTTGGTTGCACATCCATGATGCAAATCTCCCGATCCACCACAAATGTGCTCTACTGGGTTCAGAATGGTGACAGTGGAGGCCATTTGAGTTCAGTGAACTCATTGTCATGTTCAAGAAGGCAGTTTCACCCAGACACCTGCCACTCACTGGATATTTTATCCTTTTTCAGACCATTCTCAGTAAAACCCTAGAGATGATAACATGTGAAAATCCCAGGCCTTCAGCCCATCTGGAATCAACTCCCATGCCACGTTCAAAGTCTCTTAAATGACCTTTCTTTGACATTCTGATGTTTGGGTGGAACTTCAGCTGGTCGTCTTGACAATGTCTACAGGTCCAAATGCATTGAGTTGCTGATATCTGATTGGCTGATTAGATATTCAAATTAACAAGCAGTTGAACAGGTGTACCTAATAAAGTGGCCGGTGAGTGAGTGAGTGACTGTGCCGCATCCTGTGGCTGCCAGATTTGGATTCTGAAAACAAAATCATTTGTGCATACAGATTGTAATCAAAATCATTTCAGGGCATATTTTTCAACTTTGAGTTTTGGTTTAGTAAATTTGGCAAATGTTTATTTTCCTGGTTTAGTTCTTTGCCAGTTAAAAGACCTGCTGTTTGGAACATGTTTTTGAGTAAATTCTTTATCTCTTAGTAACACTAATTGGCTGTTTTTACATATGATATGGGGTGGGAGGGGGGGGGGGGTCTAGACCAGGGATCACTTTGGTTTTCAGTTTTGTGAGTTGAGGCCTGCTTTAATAGTTGATATTTTTTGAGTCATTTATGAGTACCACCATTTTGTGTCTCTAGCGAGATGTGTTATTGGCAAGGATTTGCTACTAATGAACCAATTGGGCTGGAATAAAAACCTGCCATCACTACGGGGCACCAGGACTGACTTGCGGACCCCTGTCCTAACACAACTAGTTCTACTCTGCCCCCCTCATAACCTCCTGGCAGCATATAAATCTACTCACTGACCTGGATGACTGTGTCATGTCTGCTCCACAATGAGATCGCTGGTAAAGCAGAGTCTGTCTTCACCAGAAATCTTATTGTTTGCATTAAACAGGGCTTTAACCAATCCTTCTTCATCTTTTCTGAGCATTTTCTTTTAAACTATACATATTATTGAGACAATTACCATATTTGTAAATGTTCACATTGATACTTAAACTCTGCCACTTTTCAGAAGGGTAAGTACCTCACAGATAATCATGAGATGATACAAAGAGGCAGCCATAGTGCCGTATCTTTTATGTAAAGACTCTAAGATGTCATATCCTGAGGCTGCTTGTCTACTTGGGTCTGAATCCAGCCTGGAGCTCACCAGTATGGTTTGTTCATTGAATTCATTTAGTGTGGTTCTTTAAAGTAAAGTTTTAAACTTATCTGTTCAGGAAGGCTTTTAGCTCTACTTGACTTTATTCTCTCAGTTTACTTCTCTGTCAAGATGCTCATGTAACCTGTATGTGTGTGCGAGACCATCAATTATGTTGTCTGTTAGGCTTTTTCTCTGAATTCTCTGTTGTAATCTTTATTTATTTATCTGGTTTGTACAATGCTATATACTGTATACCCTGCCGTTCTTTCTTATATTCTATAAGTGCCTTGAGCATGGGAAAGGCGCTATATAAATAAAATGTATTATTATTATTATTATTATTATTATAAAGCTGCTTTGGCTTCCTCTTCAGATTCGGTTCTAACTGGCTCTGCTAATTATAATTCAGTCACCTAGCGGCTTTGCTTGAGGATCGTTCTCACTTTGTGTAGTCGACTCGTCTGCTTTTTAATCAAGTCATTTACTTATTTTTATGGCTAGTTTGATAATATGTCCTTAATTCTTATTTGGTGTACTGCCATTTGTTCTTTTTTGTTGCTATTTTCTTACTCACGGTAAAGATAATTAGATCAAGAAGTTTGACTGCTCGGAATTAATCTAATTATGGTGATCTGAGACACTTAGGCTACATCTAAACTACTACATTTTCATTTTAAAAAGTGCAATTTTAAAAGAAAACAATCTCAGACCACACCATTTCTCCCTTACATTTTACACAGTTACCTAACTCTTGCTTCAGGCTATGGGCAAAGCGTCCCATGACCACTGAAGGTGCTCCCAGTTTTCAAGTTTTTAGGACCCACCACTTCAATGCGCACCTTGACATTGCTTAAGCTTCTTTCCCACACAACCCTCTTCTTCAAATGTTCCTGGTTATTCAGCCCTGGCACCATTGGGTAAAATCCATTTTCTGTTAGGAGCATCAGAGTCAAGATAGTGCATGGGGTGTCAGGCCAGAACATTCCAGTAACTGTGATAAGAACAGGCCTTTAGCCCAACCAGCTTGCCAGTCCTAGTTACCTGACTTCTCTAAAATAACATCAAGTCGAGAACTGAAGGTCCCTAAAGGTCCACTCTTGACCACACTACTTGCAGGGCACATTTAGCTCAAATTGAGTTGCCAATCTAAGGCACATATTTTTTCAATGTAAAACATCTGGCAAAGTATTACTAGGGTGTTGTACCGTGTTAGCCATTATGAATGTAGTGAAAAGTCAAGCAAAATGACACCTTTTATTGGCTAACTAAAAAGATTACAATATGCAAGCTTTTGAGGCAACTCGGGGCCCCTTCTTCAGGCAAGATGTTCGGACCAGAGTTTGACCATCTTGCCTGAAGAAGTAGCCTGAGTTCCCTCGAAAGCTTGCATATTGTAATCTTTTTAGTTAGCCAGTAAAAGGTGTCATTTTGCTTGACTTCTCAAGACATCTGACAAAAAAAGAATAATAAAAAAAAAATCTTCTCTCTTCATCACCTGCAGAAGCTCAAACCCATGAATCAGAGAGCTCAGTGTAGAAGAAACTATGGGAGAAATACGTAATAAAATAATAATAAAGCAGAATCAAACCTTCACATCACAGAGCATTGATTCATTAAGACAATGGCTCGTTTTTCTCTCCAAGTCTTTCATTATCCACGCAGTACATAATTGCAGCTCAACGTTTGCCTAAAATTACAGAGCCTGTGGAAGGGGTTATTGCGTATTACTGCTTATGAAGCACACAAAGCCTTTCCTCAAATGCTATAATCAGCCCACAGACAGATTTGGCTAAACATCCCCTCGCTCCAGCAGACACCACCAGGCACTCCGAGCAGGGAGCGGGCCACCGTCAGTGCTGATGGACTGTCACCAAAACCAGGCCCTGCCATTAACAGCCATCAAGCTCCACTCTAAATATTGTTTGCTTTCTGTTAAAGGCCAATGAAAGTCATCACATGACGCGGGCCACAGTCGTTCTTTATTTCAGACTGATGTTCTTGTATTCTGGTACTTTCATTTGAATAATATTAATTTAGCGCCATATGCTCTTTTATTGTTCTGTTTATCTTTAGGCAAGTCAGAAGTGTTTGTGTATTCTTTTTGTGTATTTCAGAGGAGGGTTGTTGTTTGATATTATATTTATTTATAGAGCTTCTGTAAAAAGCTAAATGTTTCCCTGGGCACAAATAAAGTGCTGTCCATCTCTGAAACATGCCACTGTATGCTAACAACATGCAATAATGGCTAAATGGTTTTATTCATAGTCATGGAGGTCCTGTCACTTAGTATATTGACTATTGCTCATCCATGTTCACCAGCTACTGGTACTCTCCTCCTGAATTTACGACGTTTTCGCACACATCCATCCACACTACTCTGGCATTTCTTTTGAAAATGCCAGGTTGGCACTGCAGAGTGGATGGTGAAAATGTAGATTTGTGAAACTGCAGATTTGAATTGTTTTCTGACCGGTTTGTGCTTATTGTGGAGCGTTTTCCCTGATTGGATCCTGTGCATTACAACATCTCATTCCCCGACTTATCATCCTTCACAGACAAAAACCCTACTCCGACATATTGGACATGGAGGAGTTGCTTACCCATATGCATCTGAATTGCATTTTGTACGGTTTGAATTCTTCATACATGCACCGGTCGCTACAGTTTTGCAATAAATCCCATGGCATCACTTCATGGGTGACACTTCCTCTCTCTGATTCCGCTGACGTGTGCGTATCTAGTGTAGGTGAGTAGCCACAGCTTATGCATGTTTGGCCATTTCGGTGTGGACAGAGATGCTTTCATGAATGATTTGAAAACAATAATGTGGATGGAGATCATTAAAAACGACATTTTTAAATGAAAACGTAGTGTGGATGTGAACTTGGACTCCATGACTGCTTAGCCTTGAGGAGACTCCAAGCCTGCCTGCCATGAGGGTAACCTGCTGGCCAAGGTCTGTAATCCCTTGTGGGAACAGGAATACCAGCCCAATGGCTTCCTCTGACCCTGGAAGGTCAGGTTTCATTCTAATCACTTTTTGGATTGGTAATCAATTACCGTTGTCAATGGAACAGACTTCTTTTGCCTTCATTTTAACTGGCTTGCACTTTTTGAATTTAAACCCTTTGTTTCCTTTTTCCTTAACCAAGAGCGAGATAATAATGAGATTCAAAGCAAGTCAACTGATGACCAGCTACCTCAGCATTCTCAGACTCGGTTTCTGGAGGACCACCATTTTCACTCCGGCCATCTTCCTAATTAGATGCAAATTAAACATATTATTGAATTGTATAATTTGTTGGTGGCCTAATTCTGGTATGCTGGACATTTCTTCTTGAAATTGATTTTTTTTTTTCCCTGGAGATCATTAAAAAATTTTTTTCTGTAGACCAGAATAGATAAGATATTTATCATGTCTTCATTTTCTTTCCAAATATTCTCTTCAAAATCAATTTTGTGTGAGGAATGCAAAGGTGAAATTCGGAATCCGGTTAGCTGGGCAGCTGTTGGCTTGCTTTGTATTTCATTCCGCTTTGGTTGCTGGTTAAGGAAAATCAATTAAAATTTGGACAAAGGAAGTTTGCTCCATTATCAGCAGCAACTGGTTACTAATCTAGAATGTGGCTGGAATGAAAATCTGCAGGCACTGCGGCCCTCCAGGAGGCGTTTCTCCTCCATTCTTAAAAACACTGCTCCTTTAACAGCATGTTGTGTTCTTTACTGGATTGTTGGGTTCTTTGCAGAACTACCACCTGATAAATCTTTAATGTATGGTAAGCAACCTTAGCAGGACAGTAGCAGATTAAGAAAACCAGAGCCTGCGCTACTGTATGCAACAAGAGTCCTTCTAAAATCAGGAACCCACGGGTATTTCACAGATCAGTTCCCAGCTATTCATGGTTATCTGCTGTATGGAGCCCATTATGGATCTAAACAAACAAAGGGAACTTCAAGTGGATGATGGGTCTTTTGAGAACCAAACATGGCTCCAATATGGCATCGCTCTGAAGAACCACACTGGCTGCTTTATTTTAAGAGCGAATAAGGGTGTCTAAAGTCACCTGGGTAGAGTTTGTGGGGTTTTTTTAATTTCCCAGTTAAAACAAATCATGATAATGGTGACTCTAAACTGGCCCCATATGTAAGCAAGTACGACGTGATGGGACTCCAGTCATCATAACCCAGAAATGGAATAAATTAAAATATAATAAAGTATATCCAATTAAACCCACACCAATACTTTCAAGGAATATGTACATTAAAAGATCATGGATTCAAGAGTATAGATAAACATTTGAGCAACTGTTCACTGGGGTCTGACACTAATGCTAAGGAAGCGCTCTGGGAGCTGTACAGATCCATCCCAGACATACAGAACACACACCCGGACAGACTGGTTTTTGTCGCAAGAGATTTCAATCATGCGAATCTCAAGCAGTGCTCCCTAAATTCCATCAGTTTGTGGATTTTGCAACGAGAGGGACGAACATGGCAGATTTTACTTATACAAACATCCCTGCCGCATACCGGGCAGAGCCCAGCCCCCACTTCGGAAACTCAGGTCACATCTCTGTCATGTTAATTCCAGCATACAGACCGCTCGTCGGACACACCAAACCGGTTCTGAAGCAGGTGAGAACCTGGCCAACAGAAGCCATCTCTGCTCTTCAAGACTGTTTTGAGTGCACTGACTGGGACATGTTTAGTGAGGCTGCAACCAACAGGGACTGTATAAACTTGAAGGAGTACACGTCATTAGTGACCAGCTACATCAACAAGTCCATTGATGACGTCATTGTCTCGAAGTACATCATTGCATGCCACAACCAGAAACCGTGGATTACAGAGGAAGTGCGTGTGCTACTGAAGACCCGGGACTGTGCCTTCAGGGAAGGTGATGAAATCGCCCTGAGAACAGCGAGGGCCAAACTATCCCGCACCATCAAAGCAGCAAAGCGCGCACATGCCCAGAGAATCCATGGACCTTTCCTACATGACAAAGACGCACGGAGCATGTGGAAAGGCATCCAGTCTATCACTAATTACAGGACACCACCACCTACTTGTGACAGTGACGCCTTCCTTCCTGATGTGCTGAATAATTTCTATGCACGGTTTGAGGCACAGAACAACGTAGTGATGAGGAAGACCACCTCTCCTCATAGTGACCAGGCATTAAATCTGAATGTGGCCGATGTGAGAAATACTGTACGAAAAGTCAACCCATGGAAGGCTGCAGGACCAGACAATATTCCTGGCAGAGTACTAAGGGAATGTGCAGACCAGCTGGCAGACGTTTTTACGGACATCTTCAACATCTTCCTGAGCACCGCCATTGTCCCAACCTGCTTCAAAACCACCACCATAGTTCCTGTGCCAAAAAAGTTGCAAGTGTCCAACCTCAATGACTACCGTCCCGTTGCACTCACATCCATCATTATGAAGTGCTTCGAGATTCTTGTCATGAGGCACATCAAAACCCTGCTGCCCCCCTCACTGGATCCCCTGCAATTTGTTTACCGGCGGAACCATTCAACAGATGATCCAATAACCACCACTCTCCATCTGGCTCTCGCTCATCTGGACAATAAGGACACATGCGTTCAAATGTTGTTTATCAACTTCTGCTCAGCATTCAACACAATCATTCCTCAGCAGCTGACGGAAAAGCTGAGCCTGCTGGGACTGAACACCTACCTCTGTAACTGGATTCTGGACTTCCTGACTGAGAGACCTCAGTCAGTCAGAATTGGAAACAACATCTCCAGAACCACCACACTGAGCACTGGAGCCCCTCAAAGCTGTGTGCTCAGTCCATTACTGTTCACACTACTGACTCATGACTGTGCAGAAATGCACAGCTCTAACCACATTATAAAATTTGCCAATGACACGACTGTGGTGGGTCTCATCAGCAACAACAATGAGTCAGCATATAGAGAGGAGGTGCAGCAGTTAACGGACTGGTGTAAAGCCAATAACCTGTCTCTGAATGTAGACAAAATAAAGATGATTGTTGACTTTAGGAAGACTAAGAGTGACCATCTGCCACTGAACATTGACGGCTCAACTGTTGAGGTCGTTAATAGCACTAAATTCCTGGGTGTCCACCAGGCAGAGAACCTCACCTGGTCCCACACCGGCTCTTCAGCCAAGAAAGCCCTGCAGCGGCTCTACTTCCTGCGTAGGCTGAGGAAAACCCATCTTCCACCAGCTATTCTAACAACATTCTACAGAGGAACCATAGCGAGCATCCTGAGCAACTGCATCACTGTCTGGTTTGGAAATTGCACAGTCAGGGATTGCAAAGCCTTACAACAGATAGTGAAGACAGCTGAGAAGATCATCGGTGTCTCTCTTCCCTCCATCATGGACATTTACACCACACGCTGCATCCGCAAAGCCACCAGCATTGTGAATGATCCAACACAGCCCTTATATTCACTGTTTACACTCCTGCCATTGGGAAAAAGGTACCGAAGCATTCGGGCCCTCACCACTAGAATGTGCAAAAGTTTCTCCCCCCAAGCAGTCAGACTCCTGAACATTCATGGACTGGACTGATATCTGATATATTTGTTCTGTTCTGCAGTGTTGCACATTTTTGCACATTTGACTCACATGCACCTTGTTATATGTCTTTGTTATGTCTTGTGGATTCTTCATTGTCCTGTGTTTTATGTAGCACCATGGTCTGGAGGAACATTGTTTCGTTTCACTGTATGCTGCACTATTGTATATGGATGAAATGACAATAAATACTCTTGTCTTGTCCTCAATCTCATAAACCTCAGGGCTCCTTCAGCTGCATGTGCCAGAGAGACTGAAGGAGATCAGGTCATCTAACATGGTGGCCTTTTTATCAAGAGAGCCAGCTCACCGAAAAAGGCCATCATATCAGAACAAAAGGCAGTGGTGTAATCTGTGAAGAGCAGTTAAAAGTATTTATTCATTCATTTCAGCTGTATTTTCAGTGAGGAGACTGGACTCATCTTTGATTGTGGTAAATGTAGCAGCAGAATCATTTGGTTGAAGCTTTAGTGCCTTCGCAGCAGACCCATAGCAACAAGCTGGCCACATCATCATCTACTAACTTGCTTTCTTTTAGAAATACTAGATCTACAGTATTTTTCTGGCATATATAATCCAGCACATTGTACCTTTTGAAATTTGAATTACATTAGCTGAGGACGCTCCCCACCACCCTTTCCAAGACTTGGAGTGAATGTTTGTGCAGGCTTGCACAAACATTCACTCCAAAATACTTGGCAAAACTGCTGCTTATGCAGGCTTATGCAGCACATCATCCTCTAAGCCCTGCCACCCAGGAATGTCCATAAAAAGGAACAAAGTAATAAACACAACTGTAAGAAGTGGACAGTAATAGTTGTGTTAACAGGAGGGAGGCGGCCATCTTGGGCAGGTGGAATTATTGAGTCTATGCACAAGTGTGTGCACAGTATGGCACCTCTCAAAGATGGGAGAGATGTCCCTGACATGTGCCAATATGACAAGCCACAGCAGCTTTGGGAAGTGGAGTGAGAGTCAACTGCAGAACTCTTTTCAGTGGTTTTCTTAACCTCTACATCATGATGAAGCCAATGCTGGCCTTTTGAATGCTTAGCTGCATGGCATCTTTTGTCCCTCCAAGTGGTTCAGATGCACTCTTGCCTCATATCTTTGGAGAAGGAGGAAACATTTATTTTAATTGCAGAGACGGAATTTTATTTTAACAGGGCTGGCCACTTCAGAATGTAGCATTCTCATCAAGGCTGACACTTCGATGCTGGGAATAGCAGGGAAAAAGAATCAATAGTTGGTTAATTACAAGAGCTGGAAAAAGGCTAGGTGTGGAATTCAGTTATCATGTGCAGAGAAATGTGAGTTCTGATCATTATGGGTTTAAATTCTGGATTACTTCCTCAGGCCCTTCTCATCACTATCTTAAAAAGCTGTATGTATATTTAGGTTTACTAATTCTGTCATTGAGACATACTGAACTTTTATTTTAGCCAAGGACATGTTGTTCTTATGAGGAAATGACAGGTACAGAGGAGTAGCACTGGCCTTACCATAGTGATATGAGAATCGGTGACTTCATGATGGGACCCAATGAGGACGTGTACAAGGAGCGGAGCAGAGTGCGCCCAGGGCCAATCGCTGCGGCATTGTGTTTACCGGGCAAAATTTTGACACCATCTTCTCCATGACACCCAACAGGATCTACGTAAGAGGTAGGACTTGACCCATCTAAGAGCAGTGCCAGAAATGAGTAGTGATGTACAATTATGACAATAAGACAGGTTTGCATTTTTTCTGTATCTTTACAGAAGTGAAGTTTGCTTTCTTAATTGTAGCGGACTACAGACAATTAATGCTGAGCAGAGCAGACACCAACACAAATGACTCTGAAAGGAGCAGCTACTTCAGTGCTACCACTTGTTGAAATATTTAAATAACCAAAAAGTAAAAAAAAAATAAATAAAAAAATAAAATAATATAATAAAGGAAAATATCTGAAAGGAGCAGCTACTTCAGTGCTACCACTTGTTGAAATATTTAAATAACCAAAAAGTAAAAAAAAAAAAAAATAATAATAAAATAAAGGAAAAACAATTCTTCCCGCTCAAGCACACACATATTACTGCTTAATTCAGTAAAAGTATAGCATATCCAGTTTGTAATTTCCAGATGGTTGTAAAAAACATAGAAACTGATAAAGAGCAGCTTGCTTAATTAAGGTACGAGTCTAATCACTGTGGAGCCACTGAGGGCCACCGCACTGCTCTAGTCTGCCATAGCGCTCTGACAATGGTCAGCACAGCAGTCTCAGTGGAATGCCCCACGTGAAGACTACTTTGCAAGTGAATGAATTTTTATAGAGAATTAAGAATTTTTTTCATGGTCAGTGTAGTGTGGCCGAGCTGTGGACCGGGGCCACCAGTTGCACTGGGTTGGCAGTGGCATGGAGCCTTCCCGTGCAGCTGAAGGCTTAAGGGCGGTGGAATGTGGTATAGCGGGTCCACAGCTCCCATGAAAGACCAGTTTTAAATAAATAATCGCCGCACCCGCGGCTTAGTGAGGGGGCATGATTGTGTGGCTGAAGCAGGTCCCGGGGCGATTCATGATGTGGCCGTTTCTCACCTAAGTTCACAATTGAGAAACCGTCCGCAGCCATGATCGTTTCCGGGGCTGCTGATTTGCCACAGCTGCCACGTCCTCTTCATAAATAGAAGCGCGAGGCAGCTGAGGAAAAGGGTAAAAGAGTAAAAAGAAACAGAGGTTGCGGGAGTGAGGAGGAAGGCAGGAAGCTGAAGGAGAACCGGTGTGAGTGAGTGAGCGAGCGTGTGCTCGCATGCAGTCAGCTGGACAGTGAGCCCTAGCAGTGGTGTTTGACCGACACTCGGTGAGGGAGAAGGAAGCGGTCACTCCAACTGAGTGAACAAGGAGCTGGAGTGACCGGGGATGAAGGATGGCTGGCTGCGTAAGGCCGAGATGGCAGCGGGAGTCGTGGAGTCTTGGGAAGGTGTGCCTCAGCGTGAGAGACCTGGCCGATGAGGAACCCAAGTCTCAGTCAGGTAAGCAAGCCATACAGAGCCAGGGAATGGAAGGCAACCGGACAGTAGAGAAGGTCAGCTGCTGAGAGGGTGACTCCCCTGTTGAGAAGCCTGTATGGGAGAAGCAGGAGAGCCGACAGATAAAAGACACCGGCTTGTTTTTAAAGAGACTGCTTCCAGCATTGATTTAACCTCGTTTTAAAGGATTGTTTTTTTTCTATGGTGTTTTTTAACCTCCACTAGTTCACCTATTTTATGGATTATTTATTTAATGACTAGACATTAAGCCCGTTACAAAAACGGGCGCTAGAATAGTAGTGCATAAACATTAGTAGGAACCGTTTATTTTCTATTACAGTCATACTGACTTGTATGTGGCTGTAATATGCGTTACTGTATTGTGTGCCTTTAATTTTCTCTCACAGTAATACGTCTCTCCGGCAAGTATTTTAATCTGTGCTGGCGTGCAGCTGATTATTGTATGTATGGTGTCTCCCCAGCAATGGATTTTATGTGCGCGAAAATAAATCTACTTTTAAAAGTCATCTTATTGTAATATCATGTAAAATTCATATATTTAGGAAAACACTTTACACTTTACCGGGCCAAGTTTGTTAATCGCAAATCTGACATCCTCAGAGTGAACACTTGCACAACAACAAACACTAATCCCACCTCCTTGGGGAAGCTGGTCTCCGCGTCTCAGTACCCAATTGGATTTTTCGTGCGTTATGTTTTAGGTCTTACCTCATTTACCGAAATCCGATTGGATCGGCCGCGCGATATTTTATAGGTCCCGTCCTCTGTCTTGTGTGACACGTCAGGTGGCCTTTGAAGCATTGCACCATGTCCCACGCATGCGCACTTCAGCAGAAGACACACACACACGGACACATGGACGCACACAGGGATTTTATTAAAGAGGATTTGAAGCACTGCACTGTATTTAATTTAGATACTGTTTCGTTGTTGTTTTAAATAAAAGCACTTTCCACTATTACACCATCCCCTTGCTCCATTGTTATGCCTCACTGCCAAGCTCATTGGTAACATTACCGACGGTGAAGGGTTCAAGGGCTCCCAGAAGCTGAAAGGGAGCGTGGAGCGAACCCACATTGTCACAGGCTGTGGCTTGTATACACACACACATACATACATACATATATACATACATACATACATACATATACACACATGGTTTCTCATCACTATTTTCTTAATCTTAAAATGAATTAATGTTTCTGCAAGTAGTTTTGCCCATAAATAAGAACCCTGGTCTACCTGATCGTTGCTACAGAAGCAGACTACTTAACATGGAGGGTAAAGCAGGCGTAGCCCTGGCTACATTTGTGATGTTGTTATGTCCTCTGGAGTATCACATGCTGTGTTAGGGGGTATTCTGTTGACAGACCCTGATAAACAACACCCACTGTAGTGCACTGGCATGCAGAGGTGTTCTGTGGTTGCCAGTGCGAGTAACTCCTATCTCCAGCTTTAACGGAGGACTCAGCCCTGCCCTGTGCTCTGCTGTCCAGACGCTCCTGCAAGCTCATTTAAGGTTTTACTTTTTGAAACATGGCGTTTTATATTCCAGATGTCTTAGATCTCTGACCAAATCAGAATGTTCCACTTACCTTCATACAAGAATATATCAAAATGCAAGAAGCATCTCTTCCGTTACGAAGATGGTTTGTCAAACGAATATACCTGAAATATCTGACATCAGTAAAACAGAACTTAAACATACAGTATGCCCTAGTGGTTGAGAAAACTAGTTTCATACCCTTGCATTGTGTGATTATTATAATTAAATTTGCATGCCTACCATTCTGTTTATAAAAGTGAAAAACGGACAGCTTTGACACAAAATACCTCACTTGTGCTCATTTTTCCCCCAAAAGTTTATTTTCAGCATTGCTTAGTTTTTAACAGAAATAGGCAAAGTTGAGAAGGGAAAAAATAAATAAGATTTCCAAAATGCAACACGGAAAGAAATGACTTATTAGAGTGAAGAAAATATAATTTGAAATAATAAAAACAAATGTATCTTGTCAACAAGTTAATATTCAATTCAGTAAAACAAACCATTTTAATATGTTCCCAGAGCAGGAAGTTACACATCAGAAATATCTACAGCACATGGTTATTGAAAGGGAAGAACCCAACCCTGACAGCCACATGCACAGAGCACAGCTCAACTGGGAATGACGACACAAATTTGTGAAGCCGAGAATTTAACCAGATGGTACAGTCACCATCTTAGACTTAACCAAAGTGACTGATAGATTGTTGAATATTTTAAATGACTATTTCAATAAAACTAAAAATTGGAGAATGCGTGATATGTTCAGTCCATGCCACTGTGCCAGGCAGGGGCTTAATCTGACTGCCATTTCCCACTGGCTTATGAATCCTAAGCCTACAACTAATGAGCAGGCTGGCATTCCATACTACTGAAAACTTAGAAAAGCAAAGTACTACGAAAAACACAATACAAAAATATAACTTGAAACTGAATATTGAAACTGGGACAAAGCATATAAAGTCTCACCTGCTGGAATATGAAAAGCTGCCAGAAGTAATTTACCATTTCTGACAGATCTGTGAATGTGCAGAGTTTTGAGGACAGACTGTGGTCACTTTTAGTTGAGGGGTTTTCAGGGGAAACCATTTGTGCAGTTTCACACTTTTAGGCCCAAGATCTGATTAATTTGGTTCTTTGTTGTTTCATCTATTCTAACACAAATGAAAACAAAGCAGAGAAAATGAAATGGCATTGTTTTAACCTGCCCTCCTTCATCAGAACCAAAATAAAAATACCATACATTTTAGGCATTTGGGAATTTCATAAACAGCATTTTTTCAGAACCAAAATAAAAATATAAATACATTGTATGGATGCTTTTCATAAGTCATCAAATTAACTCAAAACAGCATTGAGCTTTCAGTTCATCCTGAAAAAAAACAACAAAAGGCATCTAACATTTAGTTTAACTCATAACTGAAAATAAAGTCTATGCTGTAGCATTTTAACTAACTAAAGCACTGTAAATATACATCTCTATTTATTCGGAACTTCACCTGCGGCCTTTTCCAACATTACCAGTGACTGGTCAGAACTCAAGACGTAAAATGTAACATCTCATTTGTGAGAATATTCCATTCAAGTACACTCTCTAAAAACAAATTCACAATAGTCGTTACTGGAAAAAGTGCTTCGTAATTAATACAGACCAAACTTTAATTCTATACAGTAGGATACGAAATTAGTTTTCACTTCTTTGAAAAATTTGGCACTACTTAATAATCATTTGTTTTGCTTTAATTTACAAATGTTCTCACTCATACACAACACTCACACATAATAATAAATACCCTCAAGATGCAGCAGGTAACAGCAGCAGGACGTCACATTTGTATCGACGGGCTTCCTTATTATTATATTTATTTAGATTGTATTTGCAAGGATGGCTTTTAATGTCTTGGATGGTGGCTCACTGAGGCCCCATGCCACTCCCAGCGCTTCCTCTTGTGAGGCCAGTCCTCTTGGTATTTCTCTCGCTTATCTTTATAGAAGTGCTTCTTCATCCCATCTTTCTGTTTTTTGTGTGGTTTGTTGTGATGCTGCTGCTGCTGCCACTGTTTCTTCATCTTTACCTTCATGTTGTGCCTAAAAGAAAAGAATTTAAGACCTGTTGCATGTTAGTAAGTTCTGAGTGATTTTTATGTCTAATATCTACCAACACTAGAGACCTCTATGACAAAACTAAAAGGTTAGGTCACGTTAAGGCACTTTTCCAGTGATTTTCAGTTGCTGCCTTCATCTATGTGCTTTTAAAGAGTTGGCTGCAGGTGCCAGTGCAGTGCCATGAAGCCACTCACCTAATGTTATATGCCTGGCAATGCAACAAAATCAGACATATTTGAGTTGTCTTTAGTCATTGGGGTGGGCTCTGTGTGCATGAGAGCTGACAACCAATGAATGCTGCAACGTGGAATAAGGAACATTTGGAGTTTGGACCCTCACAAACAAGAGTAGAAGTTCATCTGTCTGCTGTCTCATGTTTGACATACCATGACAGAACGGAAAAAAGAAAAGGGCTGAACTCACAATAGCTGTTAACCCTTCACACAGTGACATCAGGCAGCACACTATTGGCTGTCACAAAAAAGTTGTGTCCACAATTGTGCTGGGAACTTGGCACATAATTGGTAAATGTGACATGGTGAGCAATTTTCAGTTGTTTACACTGACATGGTCTGGAAACAAGATCTGCAACTGCTGTTGGGAAAGTCTGACATAGCCCTAGACTTCAATTTGTGTAATGTGACATCATCTTTAGTTGTTTACATGATTCCTATCAATAAAAGTCAGTGAAGCAAACTGCTAGGATGATTTTCACACTCTTTTGCTTTCAATAAAGTGAAAAGGAAGCACATGCTTTGGCATCTGTGAAATAACTTTGTGAATTATATCAAATCTGCACCCTCTGGAGGTAGGCCAATGTACAGCTTCTTTTACTTTTCACTTGTTACAGGTTTTTTTTTCCCCAAACAGGATCACAATAAGTACAATATTAATATAATATGTACTCTTCCGCAGAAGGAAAAAAATTCTTTTCATGCCTGTTAAACATAAAGATGCTGTTTTAAGAATCAAAGGATTTTCCTTCCAATAAAAGTGAAATCCAAGACTTTGAGTATCAAAAATGAACGCAAGTATACAAGCAAAGACAAGTGCAGGTTAGGAGTGCTTCGTCACTAATGTATGGGCACACCAGATGTTTTAAGGTAAGGGCCATGTTTGATTTGTATTACGTGATGTGATGACCAGGACGCTGGAGAGCGGTGATGCGTTACAAGTTGATCAGATATGCAAGTAAGAATTCCACTGTACAATAAATTGAAAAGATGCACTAGCTTGGAATGAATCCCTTCTTCATATGTGCTAAGATCATGGCCTAAAATGCAAATACTTAGTCAACTTGTACAACCTCAAGGAGCCCATTTTAACTGGGTAACCCATTCAATAGGATTAAAAAAATGTAAGTACTGGTGTGGACACACATTCAGGCAAATAAAACTTGCCAGTCCCTTTATGTCAAACATTTCAGAATCTCGCATCCCCTAAAACCAATCCACCACTTCTCCTTAACTATGGCTGTCTCTCAGTAAAGTGACTTATCATCACATACTAGTATCTTCTGCTCTGATCTAAGCTTTCATATTCACCCTTAGGCTAAAAAATGATGTTTTGCAGAAAAACGAGCATTGCTCATTTAACAATAACACAACTTAATCCAGTTCCGGATTGTGTTGGACTGCAGCATATCCCAACAGCACAGGGCCCGAGACAGACAACGGACTTGAGCAGAGGGTCAGTTTTTTTGCAGGGTACACTCGTGTACACACCTGCACTCACACTTTGGATCAGCCAAGAAAACATTTGCTTTAAAATTGCAGCCTACAGCTTTCTTGTTTCATAAAGACACAATACTGCTCATTATATGTATTTTTTATTAATACTCGACTTTTCTCTTATAACAGGTGCCAACAATCCTTGAGCCCACTGTGTGTCTGTGAGTGGATATATAATACTGATAGGAATTAGAAATTCACACTCACTGCTGGACTGTAATATCCACTTTCATTACTGGAATAAATATAAAAAGCAGAGTACAGTTAGGAAAACAGTACAACAAGAAAAACAACAGGACAAAATATCAACTGTGAACCTAAACAACCATGGTCTTACAGTCCTTCACTATCTTGTCCCATGTTTGACACGTGTGACACACTCATCCAATGAGCCTCTGAATCTGCAGCTGTGGGATGCTGGCCATTAGGAGGCAGAGGGTCACATCTATGGAAGTTGCAATTCAGGGCATCCTAAAGGTGCTCTACAAAGTTAAGGTCAGAAACAAAGGCAGGCCAAGTGGGCTGTCTTGAAGGGACTAAATTATATGGCAGGCAATAATTGGCACAGAAAGGACCAGGAGATGAACTGAGGAATTGTTAACCAGAAACAAAACCACAATAATCAAAGAAACCAAAACACCTGAGCCCAATACAGTAATGAAGTTGAAAAGTACAAGCAGGATTTCTGACTACCAGAACTCTATGGATGCCAAACATTTTACAGATTTTATGCTAAACCTGGATACAGCTAAGTGGGCCTCTCCATTTTTTTTTCTATCATTATGCACCTCTTAGATGGACCAGTCTGATGTGATGCATCGATACTGCTCTGGAGTGGTTATTTGAGTGTTGACAGATCTTGGACAGTCCTCGGTTTATTGGTCTGCTGAAACGCTGCCAGCAGTCAGGACACAGACAAACTGCTTAATACAATGCGTCTGGCAAAAATGGCAGGTCGCCTCCTATACTTTTGATAAAAACATTTGAGTCATTACTGAATATTCTAAAATAACTTATTGTATAATAAAGTGTATTTTATTATTTCTGCAATAACAAAATTGAATTATTACGTATTAAGAAACAAAAGCTGGTAAAAAAATCATGTGGCTCCATGATTGAAAACTAATACAGGTAAAATTCCGTTACAACGAATATCTTTAATACAACAAAGTATTTTTATGGTCCCGACAGTTTCCCCATATGACACGAGTCTATAGAAATCTCATTACTACGAAATACATTCAGCAGATACTTTCATTATAACAAAGTGCCCAAAAGACATTGAAATGCCTGAATGAATCATCCACAGAGCAGTTAGTTCTGTGGCCACAGCTCAGTTGTGCACAACGATCCCCAAACAGAAACACTGTACATTTTGTTTCTTTCTTCGAACTTTCCTCGTACTGTTTTTTTTTTTTTGCTGTTTTTGTTTTCTGTGGTTTTCAGTGATACCTTTGCTTATTGCTCGTCAACATTTGAAAAACATTCATTGGAATTTAACTCATTGTCACCCTCCTATAGAAATGGCAGACATGAAAAAACAATAACAGTTCATATTAGAAAAAAACAAAAAAATGTACATTTTTGCTGCTCTCAATTGTGGCAAAAAAAAAAAAAAAAAAAGACGTTGCCAGTGAATTCGGAATTTCGCTATCGCTATCAACTTTCTTGAAAGACCAAGCAAAAAAGAAGAAAAATCTCGGGTTGCAAACGTATGTGAACTGCTGCATTTGAAGGTTCAGTGATGCTCGTTCAAGAAACATTCCTATTAATGCGGCACTCATTCAAGAAAATGTCAGGTTTGTAAACTCTCTTGGGACCTCCCTCAACTAGACAGCATGCCGAAGAGCATCCCGAAGTCCAAACTCTGCGTCTATGGAAGACTTTTTATCTGTTGTTGGGGCAACATCCAGCTCAAAGCTGTGCTGCGTCTCTCCGCCAAAGTAAACAGAAAAGTTCTCGATGGGTGATATGTAAGGTACATTGTAAATGCAGGCAACAGGATTACTTGATCACTGAACTGCTGTGTCTGTGTATAGCAGAGTGGCAGATCCCACTACAATAAATAACCCTGCTGTTCCTGTTTCAAGCTGAATAAAGCTGGTTTTGCTAAAGTACTGAGACTTGGCCTCGTGTTTTGGGGTGCAAGACACTTATGGCGCGGCCCCGATCTTTAATGATTTGCTTCTGTGTCGCTTCACTGCAGCTCTATGAGCCTGTTGTTACCCTGCCCCGGCAACGGACAAACAAGCTTACACAGACGCGGCAATCTCGCTTCGGGATGCACTTCAGCATCTTGTTACCGTTGGGTGGGGAGTGGGGGGGTCTCAAAAGAGTTCAGAAACCTCACAATATGAAGAAGAAAAGGATGATTCAGCTCCTGATTGATAACTGTGCTTCCAACATTTAGATAATGTTTGTGTGGAATTCCTCCCACCCAATTGCACAGCAGTGCTTCAGCCATTGAATTTGGCCATCATTCGCACCCCTGAAAATGTATTATCGCAAGGACATGCTGAGAAAAATTCTCGTCAGCATAAGGAGGAGATTAAAATTAACGCGAAAGAAGCTATTGAAATGATTGCAAACACCTGGAAGTTAAAGAAAGCACTATAGTAACAAATACAGAATCTCATTACAACAAAATTTTCGTTACAACAAAATATTTTTTAGGTCCCTGGGAGTTCATTGTAACGGAATTTTACCTGTATAATCAGACATGTTCTAGGATCCACATGCAACATAAACTTTAAAACTATATATCTACGTACAGTATCTTAACATTTACCGTATACCTCTGGTCTCCACCCACCTGTTTTTGCCACGTTCAACACCAAAGAAATGGTGGAAGACCTCCTCGTCAAATTCTTCAACCTCATCATCATTCCCTCCCTGTCTCTCGATTATATCTTCAAGCATTTCCTCAACGTCTTCAACAAAATCTCGGAAAAACATCCGATCGTGAACAAAGACACCATTCTCAAAGAATCCATCCGAGAACTTCTTCAGCTCTTGTCTGCTGATTTGATCTTTCACCTTCTCAAGATAGGCACCAAGAATTTTCCCAAAGTCTTGTTGTTGGACAGGCTTCAGTGAGGTTTTGAAGTGCTCCATGCCTTCCTTGTGAGCACATTCCTCAATGCCTGTGCAGCCTTCTGGTGCTCGATAATGCTTCTTGCGCTCTCCATCATTTTTCCAAAACTTGTTATGCTCATGATGACGATGATCAGGTCTGGCTGCTCCTTCTCCAGGAGTTTCCCAGTGCCTTTTAACTTTATGCATGTCACCCTTGTCCTCTCCCTGTGGTTTGTTTTCTTTATTCCATTGTGAATGTACATGTTTATGCTCAGTTTTGTGCAAACTATATTCCTTTCTATCTTTCCAAGTTTCCTCATCTTCTCTCTTTATATTCCTTTCTTTCCTTGTCTTCCAATCCCCTTCTTTCCTCATTTTCCATTCCTCTTCCTTCTTAGTCTTCCACGTGTCCTCTTTTTCATTCAGCTGGCCTTCTACATGCCCTTCTTTCTTTCTAAAATCTTTCTTGTCTCCCATTTCCTTCCATTCATGCACTTTACCTGCCCCAGCCATCTCAACCTTATTTTTCATCTCTTTTTTCTGATCTTGATGAAACCGTGTGTGAGGGCTATATTTTTTATCCTTCAGTTTTTCAGAATGTTGGAGCTCCAAAGCCAGTCTCTTCTCCAGTTCCACTAAGCTCTCTCTAATTCGTGTTCCTCTAACCGTTCTTTCGCCTTCTGTGTAAGTGCCATTTGAATTTCCAACCAGGCCTTCCAGCTCTGTTCTCATGCTCTCTAGAAGCACTCTTTGTTTATCGAGCTCTTGTCTTAACATCAGTGTCTCGGCCACCAAGGTCTCCTTCTGATTCAGCAATGCAGAGGTTTTTCCCTTTTCAATCTTTAGTTCCTCTGCCAGTCTTCGGTTCTCAGACTCCAGGGTTATGTTTAACAGTGAAGAAGTACTACCTGTGACGTTAAATTCGGTCACCTTCTGTCGTAGAATCTCTACCTCCTCCTGGAGGGCAGGCAACAACTGAACTTTCTGCATGAGCTGAGTGTTCTTCTGAACAAGTTCCGGGCATTGCATGGTGGCTTCAGTTTTCTCCAGCACAGTTTGTAGTTCTTCCTTCTCCGTCTGAGAAAAAAAGAAGCCAGCACATCAGGTATTTAGGCTATTCTGAAGTTTAAAAAGTTCACACTTAAAAAATTTAGTTAAAATTAAAATTAATAATCTAGAAATCAGTTAAATATTTGAAGCATGACAAGAGTACACAAAATGGTATATGAGAGTTAAAAAACAAAAATGTCCAATCAAACCTTTTATGGGGGAGGGAATCTTGAATTATCATTATTATTTTTAGGATTTGTTTGCAAATTTAGTTTTCTTTGGAGTAATATTTATTATGTTTCTATGGACTTTTTATAGTCAAAACAGATTTTTCAAACAAGATCTGTAAAATTTACATACATTTTAACGACATATTTATATTGAAATGAACAGAAGGGAGGACTCGTATAAATGTGGACTTATCAAAATTTGCTCTTCATTTACACAGTATCAATTGATAAAGGAGATAAATACAACAAACATCATACCACATTTACATTTTGCGGTATAATTTAAATAAACATAAATCCATATGTGTAAATAGCACAACCTCTACATGCATCTCTACCTAAAATGCCTAAAATTAGAATCAGGTGCAAACGATTAGAACAAGATCATTAGCGAGGATCTTGGAGGAGATGGTCTCACTTAAACGTCAGGCATTTAGTTTGGTTTGTTCTTAGTTGCTGAAGTGTGCGTTATCACCTTGCCTAGATCACAAGAGCTCTTTGTGACCTTCACAACGAAAGTTATAGATGCCTGTGAGTTTAAGAATGGATTTAAAAAGACCTCAATTCTACTATCCAGGAGATATCTATAAGGGGAGGAGATTTCAAACAACTGCCAACGTGTCCCGGCCAAGCTACCCCAGCAAGTTCAGCTCGAGAGCAGAACAGAAGATGCTGAAAGAAGCCTTCATCACAGGGCCCCCTGGTAGCTCTTGCCACCGCTAATGTCAATGTGCAGGAGCCTACTATTAGAAAGAGGTGGAACAAATTAGATCTACATGGGAGGTGTACCAGGAGAAAACCTTTGCTGTCCAAAAAGAATGTTTTGCCCATGAACACATAGGCAAAGACCAGGACTCCTGGAGCAGTGTGCTCTGGACAGATGAAGTGAAGATAAAAGTTACTTGGCCACAGTGCCAGAAGGCAGATTTAGTGAAAACCAAAGACAGCATCTGACCAGAAGAAATTAATATGAACTGTATTGCATGGTAGTGGAAATGTTATGATTTGGGCTTGATTTGCTGTATCAGAGACTGGGCAGCTTAACATCACAGAATACACTTTAAATTCTTCATTTTACCAGAGGCTACTTGAAGATAATGTGAAACCACTGTCTAAAGACTAAAGCTCGACTGAAAGTAGACCTTGCAACACACCGTAACAACGGCCCTAAACATATCAGTAAATTCACCAATGAATGGCTGGAAAGAAAAAATGGACTGTTCTTGAATAGCAAGGTCAAAGCCAAGATCTAATTTTCATCAAGATGCTAGGTGGAGATTTGAAACGGGCTGCGCACCCAACACACCCCACAAACATCTCACGGTTGAAAGCATCCTGCAAGAAGGAGTAGGAAAAACTTTCTCCCAGTCAATGTCAAAGACTGCTAGACAAGTTACAGGAAATGCCTACTTGGTTCTTTGTGCCAAATGGGGCAATACCAGCTATTAGAGTCAGGGGTGCACTTACATTTGCCTCCAAGAGAAATGGAATATCTGTTCCTTTTAAATTTTCTTATTTTTGTTACATAACCTCTACTTAAAGAAACTATAAATGAAGATCACATCTTGACACAGCCAGATATGTTAAAAGAGAAAAAACATTTCATGGTGTGTACTTAATTTGTACACGACTCTAAATGTTAAGTGTTTCAAAAGGCAGATTTTTACAAAATTAGACATTTACTTTCAGAAAAAATGGCTGGCAATCATGTACAATTATAAACAATAAAGTTCATACAGCCACTCCTCAGAAAAATCAGCCTGCTTTTACTTAACTGCACTCAACTGTCCAAATACTCCAAACACATGCACACAGTAACAATATTGTCCATCAAATTAGCAATATGCCTCTATAAAGAAGTGGGGTGAGATAAAGCACCAACACAATCAGACGCAGAACTTACAAACATACAAGATGTGGTTCATCGCAAAATCTATCGTACTGTAATATAAATGTCGCTTTTAAAAAATGTCACCATTACTGAAGCAAAATCTAAATCACTTGATAACCAAAGAATAAAGAGTTAAAATCAGATTCTCCACTAGGGGTACTGGTATTAGCAACTTAATTCACATTAAAACAAAAAATATAACAACAGTACAGACAAGTCTTTGCAGTTTAAAATGCTTCTTAGTAAACGGTATCGTTGAGCAAAGCAGCTTTAAGTACAAATCTGATTGGTCACTTCTCATTGAATCCTGTCTTAGTAATTTTGACAATACTCCCTTAGCCAAGACATCACCAAATGGTTATACACTCCTTCACATATCAACAGAAACCGTTCAAGGAGGTGGCCTTGGGTTAATTCTGTGTGATGAACTGCACACTGCTAAAAACTGAGGTAATATTTTACATCTTTCCTAGCACTCGTATTAGATATTAAAACAGATTCCAGTACAACTGTTTTACTAGTCTATAGACCACATACTGAATTTGGCAGCCTTTTATCTTATTAGATTAGACAGATTTAGCCATAAATTATGATCATATACTGATTAATGTTTGATTTTAACATACACATTGATGTGGAAACTAGCACTTTTAGCAAGTGTTTTACTTATTTACTTACTCTCAGTAGAGTTTTGCTAGATTGTGAAAGACCCAACTCATAGCCATAACTACACATTAGATCTAATTACAGAACTGAGATTCAAATTTAAAATTTGATTCCATTAAATAAAAGTTATTTCTGATCACTACTGAATTAGGCTTCATTAGGCTTTGCCCTTAACCAGTAGACTTGCAAATTAAAAACAACAAAGAGGATACAAAATCTAGATTGTAACTATGCATCAAAATTTGTAGATATTTTGAGAAATGTAAGCATAATTGTGAAAAATAACTTAGATCAGATAACATCAAATATTTGTGCAACTTTGAAAGAGGTTTTGAGTACAACAACTACAATTAAAAGAAAAGTAACTTACATGCCTAGAATTTGGTGTAATAAGAGTACTCAAGACCTTATAGTAGAATGTCGAAAATGGGAGAATAGATGGAGAGCAACAAAGCTGCAGTCTTCGGATTTGCACCACATAGGTGGCCCAGTGGTAGCGCTACTGCCTCACAGTAAGGAGATCATGGGTTTGCATCCTGGGTCCTCTTTGTGTGGTAGTGCTTTGACTAAAGCACTATATAAATGTAATGAATTATTATTATTATGGAGTGAGAGTGTTTAAAAATATTTAAAAAAAGCTCTGCATAGCCCACTCGGACAACTATTCTAGAATAACCTCCTTGGTGTTAACCTCCCAGTATGACTCAGTTCAGAACTCTATGTAATGGATAAGCGAGAGTCAGGGAATGACTTTAATAATCCACTTTACAGTGTAAGGACCAAATAACTCTCGCCGTAGTATTCTGCTGCCAACTAGTGGATAAAATAACGTTTATGCTACAAAAAAAATCATGAATGTTTCTGTGTATTTTGCCACTCTAAGGTAACTCGTTAATACACATGAGGGATAGTGGAGCTTTCAACCAAAACACAACGGCAGGCAAACAAGAAGCTGTAAATCCAGTTTTAAAACAGACTGAAACTGAACCATTAGTTTGCTTTACATAGAGAGACATCAGACTCTGGTTGAGCAGTTTAAGAATACAAGTTTAAATAAGCAGCTGATACAGCTAGGATGTAATGGACAGGACGACGGTGATGATTAGTGTGAGCCAAGTACCCAGGCAAGGCTCTGAAATAACCAGTCAGTATGTATGTTCTCATCCTTATTTTTCCACAAGATTTAAAGTACTAACTGAGTAAGTAAGGACGGAGTGGTGGCTGAGGCATGGGATCTATGCCGGCAATTGGAAGGTCGCTGATTTGAATCCCGTAAAGGGCAGAAGTGACTCTACTCCATTGGCCCTTGAGCAAGACCCTTAACCTGCAATTGCTTCAGCCTGGGTATGACTTGCTTGCAGGGAAAACTTGGGGGGTGGTGGCAGGATTGGCACTCCATCCACCGTAAAAAACCTCACACTGTTCCAGGGTCTTGCTGAGGTTTCACCTGCTACACTCGGGTCCCAATCCAGGTGCTTCGTTGTGTGGCGGGTGCGACAATGCGCTACCAGTGCGAGCTCTCAACCTCCTATGTAAATAAAATCAGAACTACAATTGACCAGCTATATCAAGGATGCTGAATACACTCTCCAAAAGTGGGTGAGGAGCTCAGCCATCCAGAAGATCCTTATAGTAGATGTATAGCTCCTTTGATCTATAGAAAATTCAACTTGATGATTTGAGCATCTAGCAAGAATGAATGCCCACTGGGTACCACCCATAGGGATGCAGTGGGCACAGAGCACTTTCTGTACCTGTAAATTCTCTATAAATCTGGTCTGCCTTGTTTAGCCTGTTGATACCATGACCCGTATTAAAAAAAATGACAAGAGTTTTGTTTGGAAAAAATACTTGTGTATAATCACTAGGATTGCAGAGTCTTAAGGCAATCATTAGCCTTCTTTTTTAATGTCTTCTACTGACTGATACAAATGCAGTCATTCAAAATGTGAAAGAAGTGTTGTGTTATGGTTATGTTATGGTATGAGATGGCACTGTTGCAGAACCTTGCAATAAAGTGACTGCACTACCTTAAAAAGACCACCAGGTGGTGCAGTGGACACTTGAAATGGGGCATGGTGCATCTGTACTTCTACCAGAGTAAAGCTCACACTGGCATCCCAGTCAAGATGGTTGTAACACAATAAGTAAATACTCAATGAAAACACACACAACAGTACATCCATGTGACATTTACATCCACACAGAAAAAAAAATCTGAGTATATTTTTATAATAGAAAATAAAAACAGCAGCTGGTTTTTTTTTTTTTTTTTTAATTGTGCCTTTCAAGACATTCAAAGTATAACCATAAATGCTTACTGTAACAACAAAAGATAGCAACACTGGTTAAATCTTCTATGAAAACGTAAACAAACTATGCATCAGAGTCTTTAACCTGTTAAGTTACAGTACAGTAGATAGTACTAGGGTGTTGTACCGTGTTAGCCGTGTTAGTACAGTAGATAATAATTTTAATATGTTTACTCATGTATTAAAGTCTACTTTTTGTACTTCATGAAAGTACAATATAATGGTTGATTCTTTCTGTTATTCTATAAAAGAAAAAAAACACAGATTTAAGACTGCTTGATAGTAATACTAATATGAAATTGTGCATCTGAGCAGTTAAAATATATCACAAGTAGGTTGTTCTGGGAACACGGACATTTTTTTTCTTTCTTAAGAACTTCTATTATCTTCACTGTGGTAATTGCTATAAACTAATATACTGGTGTGGCCAGGTGGTTCAAAGACAGGTCAAAGGATTCTCTTTTGCTTTTTACAGTGCACAGCAGCAAATCAGTTATACAGTGCAAATGTAAATTGAAAAGTCAGTGCTATTGTGTTTGAACAATGACCACAATTGTTGTCCATTGTTAACCATTTTACATGTTCTCTGGGTGTCTAAATAGGTTTTCCTTCCACATCCACAAGGACATTTATAATTCATATACCGAATTAAAGGATAATTAGCGCTAGCCATCCACAGATTATTAGTGTGAATGTTTGTTTTAGAAAAAAAAATATTTTCCACACATGAACTTTATTGTGGTTTCAGTTGAAGTCAGGTTGTATGGCTGAATAAGGGTAATGGTGTATGGGGTAATTATGCCCCAGGAAAAAAATGGGACACGCTTTACACCCGACAGTTTTGTGCTAAACTTACAATGGATATAGAAAATGGATGAGCGAGTGAGCAGCATTGGACACAAGGTAAGCAACATCCCTGGACTGGGCAGCAGTCTACTAAAACATGGAAACAACAGGCTCCCAGCCCAGGATCATGGGGCATGTATTTTTGAATGAGGACTGCTGCACATACAAGAAGCAGAAATCTACAGATAATTGTAAACACCTTTTCTGAACGTTTTGTTTTAGTTTAGGTTAAGGTCCTTATTTTGGTTTTGCAAAAAGAGGGGGAAAGTCTAGAAGTTGTTACTCTGCAGGTCTTTTTTTTTTTCTTTGACGTTTGATAAGAGACTAGCATTGCATTGTTGCTAATTCAGTATGTTAGTATGTTAATTTCATTTATTGATTTTATGCTGTATGAAGATACAGAAATTGAATTTAATAATTCAAAGGTGTCAGTGAATACTACGCAAGTGAATGGGAGCCCCATCCGTCCAATAGTCTTGGAGATGTTAATCCAATCAAGTCTAAGGTGGGCAAGCCTATCCCAGCTTAATTGGGCGCACAGGAGAAATTACATCCAGATGGTGGGCAGGCTCACTGCAGACCACACACATGCACACACCAATATTGGGAAAGTTAAATCATTCTAAAATACTAGTCCACATATGATTAAAGGGATATACAGGACTGAAATATCTGGCAACTTAAAAGTGAGGAAAACATAAAAGTTACAATAAATAAAGGACTTCTTAAAGAAAAATTTACCCCAAAGGCACTGTTTCAAAAGGGATTGCAATGCTGCATTTTTCCTGATTAAATTCAATCTATTTCAAACCCTCACACTCTACAATATTTATATGGCTGAGGTTTACTTAATGTTTCCGGTTACTTTTCATTTAAAGTGTAAACAGTGGATCCAGAAAGTATTCGGAAGCCTTAACTTTCTGCACACTTTGTATTGCCTTTTTAATTTTAAATGGATAAATTTACCATTTTTACCCAGTAATCTACACTCAATATACCATAGTGACAAAGTGAACACATTTTCAGAAAAAATTGCGAATTTATTACAAATTAAACACTGAAATGTCTTCTTTATAGAAGTACTCCGACTGTTTGCTGTGGCATTTCAAATTGTGGTCAGGTGCGTCCGTTTGCTTCAATTACCCTTGAGAAGTGTTTAGAAAGTGACTGGAGTTCATCAGTAGACTTGGCATTTAATTTGGCTTTCAAATCAAATTAAAATAAAATTACATTTTATTACTCACATACAAATGACATACAGTGCAAATATGTAGTGCAATTCTTAGTATGATGTATTACAAGATAGTGTATTTAATAAATATATTTATGATCTGCTATATTTAATAAAAATATAAACCATGTAGTAATCTGAACGCTTTTCACTTTTTCAGCACAGCTTTACCTAGAAACCCCAAATCATCACCATCCGCCAAGCAAACTTCACTGTACACTTCACAAAGTGTGACAAACTTAGCATGGGGTTAATAGCATTAGCATTTGTGATAATAGTTTGGGAATATTAATTGTAGGCTGAATTAGGTCAGCTTCAAAATAAGCAAATTTGTTTCCAGTGACTGGTTGCATTTAATTACCAGAAGCAAAATACTGCAAGCTTGTAATAATTGATAATAATTTTTACATTTCTATAGTGCTTTTCTCATTACTCAAGGGCTTAATCGCAAATAAAAAAAATGTAATTTGTAAACCGTAGAATGATTAATACTGACAAAATATAAGAAATCTGTTAGTTTAACACATTTTCCTTTTTGTTTTTTTCAATAAGTTATGAATGAAGTCTCAGTTTGTCAGGTCGAAGATGAAGCTCTCACTGTACTTTTTAGAAGACAACATCCAGTGTGAGAGGCAGAGTGTTTTCCTGTAGCTTATTACTATGGCTCTGTAGCAGATATCTGGGCTTTAGTATCGCAGATACTAAATTGTGTTTTTTTGAACATTAAAAAAAATCTATCATTTTGAAATCTTCAGAAATTTTATGCATTTGAAAAGGTCTGGATTTACACAGTAGTGTGAATGGGGAAAAAGGAGAAATTTGATAATGTTGCTTTTCAGTAATGCTGATGTATGTTTTCATGTGATCAGACACTGACTGTGCGGACTGTTATGCTACATTCACTGTATGGTCAATTCCTAACCTCTCCGCATCAGTTGACTTTGGCAACCATACCTTTACAAGAAGTTATATTTGCTTGTTCACACAAATAAGTTAGTCCGTCAGTCATTATCCAACCTGCTATATCCTAACACAGGGTCACGGTGATCTGCTGGAGCCAATCCCTGCCAACACAGGGCACAAGGCAGGAACAAATCCCGGGCAGGGCACCAGCCCTACCGCAGAGAAATAAGTTATTTTATTTAACCTGTACTTATGGCATTTCAAATTACTCCCAATAAGAAAGATTTACCCATTTTTGGCATTTCAGAGTCAATGATAAACTTTTAGAAAATAGTTTTCTGAAAACTCTTGAAATGAAAATGGCATTTTCAAAAGTATCTGTGTTCTTATGAGGTACCCCCAAATCCCCTGTCTGGTTGTTGCCTTTGAGGACTACTGCAGAACAATAATGAACAAGAAATGGGTGAAAATACAAATACAGTAGGACAATAATAAATGTTTATTAAGCAATCTTTGTTTGTGAAAGACACTAGCTGTACTTATATTTTAGATGAGGGCCTAGTCTGCAAGTCTTTAAGAAACATCAAGTTCCTGATGATTTATATCTCAAATTAATAGACACTTCATATCTATATATCTATATGTATATATATCTATATACACACACAGTACATACATACATACATACATACATACATACACACACACACACACACATATATTTAATTATATATATTATATACATAACTGAATTACATTTACACCTGCCATTAAAATGCATGTCCACATAGTGTCTGGGTAAATATCAGATGTACAACACTTTTGCTGTGTAAGACCTGGAGATTTTGTGGTCACTCATATTTATCAGCACAGCACAACACATCCTCAGCTCAGCATCCTAGCCTGAAGTTGGAATGGAAATCCTCTGTCTGTTAAAGACCCAACACAAAAAAGTAAAAATTTAGTGACATACCACATTGCCATAAAGAACTTTAGTGTTTTAATGCAGCACCAAAGATTTGACAGAGTTATGAAGGAGAATGGTAGTGTGACATCATGCATGTCACTACCACCAATCAATTCACTTTCTAAGATCTCATCCACTCTGTGCACAGCTGCTGCTCTCACATGGCTGGTACCCATCTGCTGCCAACACCTCATTCGGCTTACTTAACTGTTCTATAATGACAGAAAACACATTTTCACTCACAATTGTATTTAATATGGTCACTGTTAATTTCTGACCAACTCCAAATGTGGTGCGAGAGCCATGCACAATCTGTTCAGAAATGTATAAAGCAGCCAACTATGTTTATGTATTCCGTAAAAAAAAAAAAAAGAAATGCACTGAATGTTAATAATGATGCAACAATGGCTCATTCATTCTCTAAGAGGGGTTCCCATAATACTTTAGTATTTTATAGTCAAAAACAAAAAAGAAAAAACAATACAAACCAAACAAAAAAAAAAAACCCTTTCGGCGACCAAGAACACCAGTCTCTCCACTATACTATTACACTTAGTTGAAGAGTAACACGTATATACAAAGAAAACAATTTACGGTATCATTTTAAGCAACAGAGCTGTATAAATATACACTTCATGTACATTCTTACAGTTAGTAAGTTTCTCAGATTGTTGTTTCCATATTATATACTGTATACTATTAAGCAGTTTCAATAATGTATGTTTTTGTAGAATACATATAAACATACAATGAGCCTTTATGAAGCCTCAAGAATTTTAGATATACACCTGTAGTTTAAATACAAAATAAACTAATCTCTAATACTGGCTGACTCCACCAGAACCCTAAGAGCTCACTTCTCAAAGACTTACCAAGAGGTGAAATTTTACAATGTGTGTGTGTTGTGTGTGTGTGTGAGGCATTGCAAGTAAATACGACCACTCTTAATGCAAAGACGCTGCGTGAAATACCTGAATTCCATTTCCAAAATTAAAAAAGAAAATTTAGTATGATACACCTATTAATAGAACCGCTTCGCTCAATTTAACAGAGTTAACACATTTGCTATCAACAGTGATACAATTCTAGTTTACCAAATAAAAACGGGGTAATATAATACAACACTCTGCATTAATAAATTGCAATAGTTAATACTTACAAACACAAAAAAGCAGTGATATTGTGTTGTGACCCGTGTATATTATATGGTCTCTGGAAACCATCACTCCCTGTAAAATAGTTATAGAGCTTTACCTATGTAATTTACATTATTAAATGTGTCCATTTTAGTGCACAACATGATTAAACTGAAATGGATAATCTAATTAAATGGTCAAAAATAAATTAAATTCTTGTGATAATAATTGCAGAAAAACAATGAGAGTTTGGTTGGTATAACACCTCTGTTAACAGCTCACACATTTTTACATCTCTTCCCTAGAAGACAAATTTTATAGATAACACGTGCCAATAAACATTGGACATATCTTTCTCTCACAGATGCCAAAAATGAAAACAGAACTTTATATGGCAATACAAGGTAAACATGTGAAACTAGCAAAATGATTTTTACACCTTTAGGAATTTACCATTGACCCTATTTATTAACGGTAGATTTGAAAATAATCTGTTCAAATGCTTTTAGAGAAATAACTGCTCAAACCAGTGAAAACAAAACAAACAACAACAAATCAGACACAAAAGGTGAATAAACAGATGTTGCACTCACTTGGAGCTGTGCCTGCATGAGACGTATCTGCTGATTTTCTTTAGCCAATTTGTCCAACAATTTTGTCAATATCTGCAGTGCTTGTGGGTCTTCTTGAAGTTGTTCCATATTTATGTTTTGCCAATCCTAAATATAAGCATTTATGAATAAGTTAAAATTTTATGATTGAGGCATAGTACTTATTCATTATGAATAAACAAGGCAAATGGTCACAAAATACATAGGTAGGCTCATTCTCCCAATAGACATCTCAACAATAGCTAGTTCCTTCTAAAAAATAATTATAGTAACTAAATTTTTGATACATTTATTTTAAATCAAATCGATAACCTCCAAAAACGAATACCGAATGCAATGTCCAATATCTATCTATTTATCAAGAAAAATGATTTAATTTTTTTTCTCAAAAAATTAAATTCACCAATTTGGTCAGTAATATTTAAAATACAAAGTGCAAATAAAAATAAAATCTGCCCTGACAGTGATTAATACTTTTTTTTTTTTTTTTTTTTTTTTTTTTGTTATTGAATACACGCACGGTTTTATTCAGACCTCTTCATTTTTTCACATTTTGCTATGTTGCAGGCTTGTGCTAAAATCATTTCATATTATTCTACCCCCCTATCGCGCAACACACAGTACCCCAAAATGACAAAGTGAAATAAACAAACAAACAAACAAACATCAGTTGATTGGGTGCCTCCCAATCTATTGATCTTGGCTGATGTATTTCTACACCTTGTTTGGAATCCACATGTGATCAATTCAACTGATTAAATATGATTAGGAAACATACACACTTGTCTATAGGTCCCACAGTTGAAAATGTGTATCAGAGCAAAAATCAAGCCATTAGGTCACAGGAAGCTTAGAGATAGGATTTTTTGAGGCACAGATTTGGGTACAAAAAAAATTCTGCATCACTGAAGGTACCCAAGAGCACAGCTGCCTTCATAATTCTTAAATGGAATAAACATGGAAAAGCTACCACTTTTCCTAGACTTCGCCATCTGAATAAACTGAGCAATCATGGGAGAAGGGTGATCAAGAGAGGTGCATCATGATCCCAATGACCACTCTGGCTAAGTTCCACAGAACCTATATGGAGATAGGAGAAACTTCCAGAAGGACAACCATCACTGTAGAACTCCACTGATCTGGGCTTTATGTGATTGTTTAACAGAGTGGTTAGACAGAAGTCTCTCCAAAAAGTCACCTAAAGGACTCAAACTGTAAAAAACAAGTCTCTAGTCTGATGAAACCAACTTCAGCATCATGTCTGGAGGAAACTCAGTCCTTGCAATGCAATACCATTCCATTGGTGAGGCATGGTGGTTGCAGCTTAATGCTGTGGCGTTGCTTTCAAGTGGGAGAGATTGGGAGACTAGACAGAGTTAAGAGAAAGCTGAACAGAGCACAGTAGAGAGATGTCCTTAAAAACTGGCTTCAAAGCACTCTGGACTTCAAACTGAGTTGAAAGTTCACCTTCCAATAGGAAAAATGATCCTAAGCCCAAAGCAAATATCACAGAGGAGTGGCTTAGGGATAACTCTGGGAATGTCCTTGAGTTGCCCAGCCAGAGTCCAGGCTTAAATCCAATTGAACATCCATGGAAAGGCCTGAAAATAGTTATCCAAAGATGGTCTCCATCCAACCTGACAAAGCTTGAGAGGATCTGGAGAAAAGAATGAACATCTCCAAATCCAGGCATGCAGCTCTTGTTGTGTCATGCCCAAGAAGACTCCAGCCTGTACTGCCAAAGGGGCTTTAACTAATTACTAAGTAATAGGCATGAATACATGTGTCAATGTGATATTTAAGTTTTTATTTTTAATAAATTTCCAAAAATTTCTAAAATCCTGTTTTCACTTTGTAATTCTGGGGGTATTGAGTGTTGATTGATTTGGAGAAAAAATAATTTAAATGATTTTAGCACAAAGCTGCAACATAAAAAAATGTGCAAAAATTCACCCATTCAATGGCCAGTTTCTATCTACATATACAAAATTTGTTATTGATTTTCTATATGAAATATTATATATCATTCCTTCTCACCAGAGTCTGGGTTAAAGCCTCTTGTTTCAGTTCCTGTGTCTCCAGCCCCTCATCTGAAAAAACCATCGTTTTTGGAATTTATCTTAAAGTGGATTAAACATGGCATAAGCAAGCACAAAAACAACTGGCATATTGGGGGGGCTGACATACAAAGGCCAAATCAAATCAAGACAGAAAGCTATTTAAAAGCAACTTTGCAAGGGCATTCATTCTAAGTTCGCCCTAACTGGTGCCTAGAGTGCAGATGTGTTTGACACTGAAGATTTTCTGAATATTCTGCCACTACAGTAATTTTACACAACTGAAATGATTTAAGCAGGTTTGGGAATGTTATGTCATGAACGAGTGTTAGAGAAAAAAAAAGTATCTTCAATATCTTGTGCATATTATTACAAATTAACCAGGGCATACAGTACATGGAGGCCAGCACTGTTGTGATACACCATGCAACAACTCAGAACCACAGAACTATGGCAACTTAATAACTAAGAAGACAGATTTAAAACTCAGAGTAAAGATAAAAAAACAACTTGTCAAAGAGGAATAACTTTTAACAGTGTTGAACAGGACTTCCCCCAAATACACATTACACAATATAATCATTTTTCTTCACATTATGTTAAAAATTGATAAAGTGGACTTATCCCGAGTAATATACACAATTTGTCTTTTATGATGCCGTCTTCTGTCAATTCAAATGATCAAGGTTTGCCTTTTTCTTTGGTGATTGCATGACCATTGTCAACTCATGAGATTAGGGGATATCTTTGGGGCTGACGTTATGTGTACTCCCGGCCTATAGAGGGCACGTTCGTTAACTCCCCATCTCTATCTGCCTGTAGACCTGACAAAGAATGGCCAGTAGACATTTGACATCACTTCCTGTCCAAGCCCAGAAGTCCCACCTACCGATATTTAAACATGCTCCAAGCAGGAAGTAGAAATTAGATACAGAGCCAATATCTGTGAAAGACACAGCTCCTATTCAAAAGTGACCGATATCAAGACAAGCCCTGACAGTCCACACTTATAATTTTCTCACATTATATTACACTATGTATACTTTTGATTGCTAATAAAATTGTAAAGCATTTACTATGGTTTACTTAATAGGTTGGTTACTGTTAAGCTATTCCTAAATAATCATCCATGTGGTATATTATTTTGTAATCTTTTTCTTTTCAAAAATATAATTCTGTATCATACAACTATTAAAGTAGTTGAATAATTACACTGTTTGTCAGGCATACTTTTTCCAGCATCCAATCAGAACTCAAATAATGCGCTACCCAGTTCCCAAAGCTAACTGACACAGAACTCCCCATAAGCAGAATCAGAATTTGACATAAATGGAAGCAGGAATGAGCGCAAAAGTAAGCAAAACAGCAGTTTTTAGTTATGTGGCTCATGATTAGTAAACAAATCAGACACCCCAGGATATACCACAAATACTCACCATCCTCAATTTCAGTATAAGAACCTGCAAATAAACAGAGTTCAGATAGACACAAAAGCAGGAAGGGGAAAATTATACACTAGTATGGAGCAAAATCTGATTCTGCATTTAGTGGGAATATACTGTATGCAATTTAATTTACTAATACCGAAAAAAAGGAAAATGCCAATTAATAAAAAATGTTCATATTTCACAGTTTAACAAACACAGAATGTACAAAAATGTTAACTTTATATAATTAAAATCAGTATTTTTTCCAGAAAAATACTACACTTATACAACACTCATTTCTCATATTGTGATTCATTAAACTTCATTCATGTAATTGGTTTCCCCTTGATAAGTGCATTTTTTTAAGTTTTAGTCTGCATTGCAGAGACGTACTTCTTTCTTTTTATAGTAAATCTATATTTCTGGCTGCTAATTGTCTTGTTGACCTATTTGAAGCAAAATACATAAAGCAATAAAATGCAGCATGGCTTTATGAATGTGTATTGTGTTTCAGCAGCCTTTGTAATAGTGCTGATTTGTGAATTCACAATTTCTAAAAGTATTAGTGATGAACATGGTAAATTATTTGAAAATATAAATAATGGTCCAGGTTTGTTCACTGTCTACAGTGTTCATTAGAAAATAAACTCAATAACATTATTACATTTTATGAAAATATGATCATTAGATTATTTTGTTTTCTTTCATGGCCATTTTATTATTTTTTTATATTTAGGCTACTCCTTTTCTTTTATTAAAAACTCTGAATTTAAAGGTTTCATTTTTGGTTTAAGTTTCATATGGTTAAAACACATCTGTTGTTAGCGTAATGGTTTACGTCACGATGTACTCACCTGAAAACAAAACTACTCCCAAACCAAGAAGAACTAAAGCGCCAATGATACACTTGTTCAGAGTAAGTCCATCCCACCATTGCTCCTGATCCACACGTACTTCATGCTGGCCTCTCTCAATGAAGTCGGCCCCAGTTGGGGACTTTGCTTCAGTACCAAGTCTCCTCCGTACAGTGTTTCCACTCTCCTCGCTACTTGAGCTCAACTCATCCAAATCTTCTCCTAAAATAAATTAGAATTGAAAAACATTCTAAAAGTAGTCAACACTCTAAGGATTCGATTAGATACATTTCTGGAGTATTTATGTTGGATTCATACATATACAAAACATGTGGTACAGTAAAGAATCATGGATGCAGCTACATTACACTTTTGGAAATTATGCAATACAACACTCAAACAACTTCACAACACAAAGAAGAGATGAATCCATTCCAAGCAAAATGCATGCACAGTAGGAGCATCTATTTACTTTATCAATATCAACCAGATTACAACACACTCTGTAAAAACATTTTTGAATGAGCAGCACTGGGGAATAAAAACCCCACACAATAAGCCAAAGAAATTCAGATGTGGCAAGTAATCCATTGGAATTAAATCATGCAGCAGACTGGAAAGAGTAGGAAATGTGTGTAATAATGGTTGGAAAGAAGTGTAATGTTTTAAACCAACCTGGGAACCTGAATGGAATGTGGGCTCTTGTACAGCCTATATACAGTGCATCCGGAAAGTATTCACAGCGCATCTATTTTTCCACATTTTGTTATGTTACAGCCTTATTCTAAAATTCATTATTTTCCTCAGAATTCTACACACAATACCCCATAATAACAATGCGAAAAAAGTTTGAGATTTTTGCAAATTTATTAAAAATAAAAAAATTGAGAAAGCACATGTACACAAGTATTCACAGCCTTTGCCATTAGGCTCAAAATTGAGCTCAGGTACATCCTGTTTCCCCTGATCATCCTTGAGATGTTTCTGCAGCTTCATTGGAGTCCACCTGTGGTAAATTCAATTGATTGGACATGATTTGGAACGGCACACACCTGTCTATATAAGGTCCCACAGTTGACAGTTCATGTCAGAGCACAAACCAAGCATGAAGTCAAAGGAATTGTCTGTAGACCTCCGAGACAGGATTGTCTCGAGGCACAAATCTGGGGAAGGTTACAGAAAAATTTCTGCTGCTTTGAAGGTCCCAATGAGCACAGTGGCCTCCATCATCTGTAAGTGGAAGAAGTTCAAAACCACCAGGACTCTTCCTAGAGCTGGCCGGCCATCTAAACTGAGCGATCGGGGGAGAAGGGCCTTAGTCAGGGAGATGACCAAGAACCCGATGGTCACTCTGTCAGAGCTCCAGAGGTCCTCTGTGGAGAGAGGAGAACCTTTCAGAAGGACAACCATCTCTGCAGCAATCCACCAATCAGGCCCTAATGGTAGAGTGGACAGACGGAAGCCACTCCTTAGTAAAAGGCACATGGCAGCCTGCCAGGAGTTTGCCAAAAGGCACCTGAAGGGCTCTCAGACCATGAGAAAGAAAATTCTCTGGTCTGATGAGACAAAGATTGAACTCTTTGGTGTGAATGCCAGGCGTCACGTTTGGAGGAAACCAGGCACCGCTCATAACCAGGCCAATACCATCCCTACAGTGAAGCATGGTGGTGGCAGCATCATGCTGTGGGGATGTTTTTCAGCGGCAGGGACTGGGAGACTAGTCAGGATAAAGGGAAAGATGACTGCAGCAATGGACAGAGACATCCAGGACTGGGGCAACGGTTCATCTTTTAGCAGGACAACGACCCTAAGCACACAGCCAAGATATCAAAGGAGTGGCTTCAGGACAACTCTGTGAATGCCCTTGAGTGGCCCAGCCAGAGCCCAGACTTGAATCCGATTGAACATCTCTGGAGAGATCTTAAAATGGCTGTGCACTGACGCTTCCCACCCAACCTGATGGAGCTTGAGAGGTGCTGCAAAGAGGAATGGGCGAAACTGGCCAAGGATAGGTGTGCCAAGCTTGTGGCATCATATTCAAAAAGACTTGAGGCTGTAATTGCTGCCTAAGGTGCATCGACAAAGTATTGAGCAAAGGCTGTGAATACTTATGTACATGTGATTTCTCAGTTTTTTTATTTTTAATAAATTTGCAAAAACCTCAAGAAAACTTTTTTTCACGTTGTCATTATGGGGTGTTGTGTGTAGAATTCTGAGGAAAAAAATGAATTTAATCCATTTTGGAATAAGGCTGTAACATAACAAAATGTGGAAAAAGTGATGCGCTGTGAATACTTTCCGGATGCACTGTACAGACAGCTTAAGTGCACTACATTCCAGAAATTCAAAACAATTGTTTAAAGCACAACGTGATATAAAAGATGCTATCCAGAGCCCCACTTGACCATTTTATGTAATGTTGATGCTACATTTATAACCATTACTGAATATCCACACAGAGAAAATAAGAAACACACTAAGAGGGTGCCTAGAAAAGCTAACACATGTAGTGTGGTGAAAAGTAACGATATGTTTATGGTAAAAGTATACTTGGGAACATGCTCCTTAAAAACAAAGATGGGTAAATGACACAAAGAAGCGACCACTCCCGTCATTCATAATGGATTTTCCTTATTACTTTATTTTCAATACTGAAATATTTGTACATCATGCTGCCTCCTGAAGTGTTTCTAACATCTCCTCAAAAATATGACTGGGTGCTTAGAGTGGCTGTGCCATTCACAGGTTTGTCTCCTCCTACACTTAAATCTGCAGTCTTACACTGGTGTGAACAGCTAAGTGACTACTCTGCTGAGGTAAAGAAAACCTCCTTAAGAGAATCTACAGTCACACTTTCCAGAGGGTTAATGGTGCTGCAACACTGCCACAATATCAATGTTGGATAACTAACTATCTGAAGATCTGGCTTAAATGACAAAATGACATATGGAAAGAGTGTAAATATGTGACAGAATAAGAACACTTTAAAACAAGATATTGAAATAAATATAAATGCTAGTAGCCTGAAGACTTCACAGATATTCAGTCATTTCTCTCTCCCACTCAATTATTGTCAGTAGTGTGGTAATTACAAGCTATTTTTATTATTTGAAATATTCCAATATTACCACTTTCTGTGAAGGACAAAGCTAACTGAGATGAGCATTTCAGAAGAGGCCCATAGCCACAAGCTGTCCTTTTTAGATCTAAATCTAGGAGAAGAGCAAATCACAAAGGGTGTCACACAAGTGGTTTAATTGAGGATAAGTATTGGCTCAAGGACTGTTCTGCACTTTGTTTTTTGATGTCAAACATCATCTCCCAAAACAAAACTAAAAGTTTTAGTTATATTGTATACATCAGATAAATGTCGGATAGTCGAGCCTTGGATTCAGGAGGAACAGTGTGGTTTTCGTCCTGGTCGCGGAATAGCAGACCAGCTCTACACCCTTAGCAAAGTCCTGGAGGTTGCATGGGAGTTCGCCCAACCAGTCTACATGTGTTTTGTGGACTTGGAAAAGGCATTTGACCGTGTCCCTTGGGGAATCCTGTGGGGGGTACTCCGAGAGTATGGGGTACCGGACCCCCTGATAAGGGCTGTTTGGTCCCTGTACGATCAGCGCCAGAGCTTGGTCCGCATTGCCGGCAGTAAGTCGAACCTGTTTCCAGTGAGAGTTGGACTCAGCCAGGGCTGTCCTTTGTCACCAATTCTGTTCATAACTTTTATGGACAGAATTTCTAGGCGCAGCCAGGGTGTTGAGGGGGTCCGGTTTGGTGGACTCAGGATTGGGTCACTGCTTTTTGCAGATGATGTTGTCCTGTTTGCTTCCTCAGGCCGTGATCTTCAGTTCTCTCTGGATCGGTTTGCAGCTGAGTGTGAAGCGGCTGGGATGAATCAGCACCTCCAAATCCGAGACCATGGTCCTCAGCCGGAAAAGGGTGGAGTGCCCTCTCATGGTTGGTGGAGAGAGATCCTGCACCAAGTGGAGGAGTTCAAGTATCTCGGGATCTTGTTCACGAGTGACGGAAGAATGGAGTGTGAGATCGACAGGCGGATCGGTGCGGCATCCGCAGTAATGCGGGTTCTGCATCGGTCTGTCGTGGTGAAAAAGGAGCTGAGCCGCAAGGCAAAGCTCTCAATTTACCAGTCGATCTATGTTCCTACCCTCACCTATGGTCATGAGCTATGGGTAGTGACCGAAAGAACGAGATCGCGAATACAAGCGGCTGAAATGAGTTTCCTCCGTAGGGTGTCTGGGCTTTCCCTTAAAGATAGGGTGAGAAGCTCAGTCATCCGGGAGGGGCTCAGAGTAGAGCCGCTGCTCCTTCACATCGAGAGGAGTCAGATGAGCTGGCTCGGGCATCTGATCAGGATGCCTCCTGGACACCTCCCTGGTGAGGTGTTCCGGGCACATCTAACCGGGAGGAGGCCCCAGGGAAGACCCAGGACACGCTGGAGGGACTATGTCTCTCAGCTGGCCTGGGAACGCCTTGGGATTCCCCCGGAGGAGCTAGAAGAAGTGGCCGGGGAGAGGGAAGTCTGGGCATCTCTGCTCAAGCTGCTGCCCCCGCGACCCGACCTCGGATAAGCGGAAGAGAATGGATGGATGGACATCAGATAAATATGCTATTATGGATTTTATAAAGTAGCAAAACAATACTAGAAAAATGTTATTGTCGTAAATGACAACAAAGCCGAAAATGATTAATAAAAAATGTTTTAGAAAAGACAAAGCCTTGAGTTTATGAATACAATATCAAAAAGTGACACTGGTAAGTAAGCACATTGTCTTGGAGCAGGTTACGTTTTGTGCTTTACAGATTATTAACAAAAACCCCACAAACCTTTAAATTCACCAACAGCGTCATCACAAATTGGCCCATGACATATTTCAGGGCAAAGAAAATGAAAAGTTGAAAAGTGCCAGCAAGCAGAGGACACATGCAAGTCCATGTCCACAGAATGCAAGACAATGACCAGTAACATCATGTTTGCAAAGAGCAGCAGCTGGGGGCACAAACTCAGTAGAACACAAAACACACAAACAAACCCAAATTCATTTTTTCATTGAAACTGCCAAGACTACAAGGCTATGCAACGTGCCGTGGTTTAGAAAATGTGCTACTTCTCTCAACCTCAAATTAAAGAACCTGTGTGCTGCATAAGAACATTTTATGGTGATAATGTAGAAAAAGCATATTGTGTAATGTAGAAAGAACTATTTTCTTTTTCATTTTTGCAGCATAAGGCTACTTCAGCAGTTTGTTGTTAGCGTTATTCCAGTTAAATATTGATTACTACTTTGCATGCAAAACTGCTTTTTTTTTTTTTTTTTTTTTTAGAACAAGTGATTAAAAAAATATAAGCATCTCATAAAATTGTTTATATTCAGTACCTTGTTTTGTTTCTACTTGTTTTTAAATGGGACATAATCTCTAGGATTCCACTGACGTTAAACAAATATTACCAAAACCATTAAATCAACAGTTCTGTCAGGTTGTAACTACATAATACTTCTTTGACCATACAGAATTACTAAACCTAAAATATATTAAAAAAAAAATTAGAATTTTTTTTTTTTGAGTAACATGAACACTACATTAAAAAATATTATTAAGACTAATTAAAAACTTAATTTCCAAGTAAGATCAGAAATAATACAGAAATAAAAACTAGTATAAAAAGGCAAAACTATAATAACCTTGTAAAAAACTTACCACATGCAAATAATTATTTAAAAGACATCTTTGCAGTAGTTGACTTTATACTTAAAATCTGCACAAAAGACTTTTTATATACCTGAAACATCAGGTTTTAAAGCATGGGTTCCAGATAAGAAAGATACGTAATTAACTTTGTCATGTTTTCACCATGTAAATTTAAGCATTCAATCAGACTGTGATATTGTGTCTTAGTTATAAGAACATTCCAGTCTGTCCATGGCTTCCATCCACCATTAAGCAGGCACCAGTGACGGAAATAGCAATATCATCTAAAATGCTGTTGCCCAAATGTTCAGCTCGGCACATGCTTCTCCTCCTGTAAGCATGCTGTTCTCATACCGGCAGCTTTGCGTCCAATCAGCCGCTTCCCCCATCTGCAGATGCCATCCAGAGACACAGTCTGTACCAATGGGATCACCAACCGCACTTCAAACATAAATCACACTGAACCTTACTTACTTCTCCACAATAAGTATTACAAACTAATTTTAAAAGTACAACTGGTATAATAAAAAATAAATATACAGTATATATATTTTGAGAGAATATTAAGTACAATTAAAATACATTTCATTTTTTGTTTTAATTGTACTAACAGTGACTGATCCCAGACCAAAAAAATGCCCTAGAACAGGGGTGTCCAACTCCAGTCCTGGACTACTACAGTGGTTGCAGGTTTTCATTCTAACCCTTTTCCTAATCAGCGAGCAGTTTACACTGTTAATTAACTCATTTTCCCTTAATTTTAATAGCCCTGCTTTTAAGGATTCAGTCCTCTGAATTGATTCGTTTCTTCATTTAAATGGCAGCTAAACAGAAATGAGATGTGAAACAAGCCAACAGATGACCAGCTAAATTGGAACGTCAAACTCCAGCCAATTTCACTCCAACCAGTTTCTTAATGAGAAGGTAGTTCTTGCTGTTAATTAAAGCTGTTATTGAATATCATGACTTGTTGCTGCTCTCGTTCTGCCACAGCAGACTGTTGACTTTCTGCTTTTTCTTAGACCACTGTCAAGATGTTTTGATGATCTGAGCAGACCAACATGACCAAGACCTTCACCTTTCTTTATTTTCAAGTTAGCTGGTCATATGGTGGCTTGTTTTGTGTCTCATTATAGTTTGGCTGCTCATTAAGGAAAAATAAACAACTAAGGGGTCTGAGTCACATCAATGAAAACTAAGGCAAAACAAGTTATTCAGCAGCAAAAACGGCTCACTAATTAAGAAGAGGGTTAGAATGAAAACCTGCAGCCCACCAGGACTGGACTTGAGACACCCCCACCCTAGATATTCTACTGCTTTTATTCTGTGCTTAGATATGTTTCACCTGGTACTGTAAGTCACAGACTGGGAAGTCGCTGTAATTATTTACTTTATTTTGCACAGTGACAAATTGTATAGTACAGTGCTGCAGTGTTTCTGTAAAATCTACAGCAAAGCTAAAGTGAGTTGCTTATCTGTGTGTCTCACCATGGGTAAGTCAATGTAGAATTTGGTACCCATTTTAAAGCTATGCAGAAAGGAAAGTAAGAAAAATCATGAGTTAAAGAGGAATAAAATAAGATTTCCAGCATATGTCAACAAAGCATATTTTTCCTCAAGTAAATTAAGTTAGTAAAATATGGATTCCAGTTTGCTCTAGACAGGTGGTACCTAATCTTAAGTCCTGGGGGAACTCTGTGCCTGCAGGTTTTGCTATCTAGAAGTATCTAATTACTATTTAAATTAGAAGATCACCCCAAGATAAAATTAACCCCCAATTGTGAAACTGACTGGAACAAAACCCTGCAGCCAAGATAGTCTCCCAGGACTGAGGCTGAAAACCATTGCAATAATTACAATACAAGAACTCACACTGAGATAGAAATTCATCAAAAATATTCTGAGATTCCACATTACAGACAGATCCCTTCAGGTTTAAAAAACATTTTCTAATTACATACTCATACAGTCATACAGGTATTTAATATTTTTCTTCTTCTAGCAAGAATAAATGAGAAGACTCTGCACAACAACATTAGAATGCTGTTTTTCCTACAAGAACAGTTTGAGGCAAATTAGATGAAAATGTAAAGTATTTCATTTGTTTTCTTTCAAGGTGCAGGACTGCTTCAATAATCTCATCTTTTACACAGCCTTGCTGCACCTATTATAAACTGAAAATGTTTCATGTCAATAGCCTTCTTGCCCTACCTGCTTGTTTGCCAATGTTAGCCATTTTCTGTGCTGTGCCAGACTTTTGGCCAATCTCCCCCTCCTCCTCATCTTCCTCAAGACAGCCAATAGACTGAGGGATGGTAACAACATTTGATTCTTCCTGAGTAAGATTTTTTTCAAATGTTTCACTTTCTGCACCTTCTTTTTCCAGCAAGACCTTGAATCAATGCAAAAATGTATATCAGCAATGGAAAACAATTTTATACTTCAATTCTGAACACAATCTTTCAATTATTTAATTAGGTCTTATTGCACCAGGTACAAATCTGTGGTATAATTCTCATCACAATTTGTAAACGAAGTCCAGAATTATATACGTTTTTCTTGTTAATGAAAACTAAATCAAAATGTCACTAACAAAAAAATAATCATTTAATAAACTAAAACCAAAATAAAATTTAAATAATTTCTAAAAACCCAAACTAGTTGTGTTTTCATTTTTATTTCCTTATTATTTTGTTTTTGTAATTTTGGACATCAGCTCACTGGTCTTTGTGTATACTATACATGTGAGCACATGTAGTTGCTGGTATATTCATTAAAGCCTTGTGGTTATGAGGTTTGTGCACATGCAAATATCCCTCCCTGCAGCCGTCCAAATCTCACAGGATTTTATTTGGCTTTTTCAGCTATCACTCAGTAAACCTAAGAGCAAATACCAAAGCCTTCTCACTTGCCAATGACTTGTGCTGTAGATTTTACTGACCATAATTGACTGTCAGTCACAGATGAGTTCTAACAGACTTCAAGCATGCAGGTTTTGCATGTCCCTTATTGAGTGAATGATCTCAGATGTTACTATAACAGATGTTCATTATTTTATATAAAAATGTTTGAAAGAAATGTACTTTATACATGTACAACGTTTCAACTATATTTCTGCTGTTAACACTGTTCAAATAATGGTTTCAAAGGTATTGCAAAAAATCTTCTTCTTCTTTCGGCTGCTCCCGTTAGGAGTTACCACATCGGATCATCTTCTTCCATATCTTTCTGTTCTCTGCATCTTGTTCTGTTACCCCCATCACCTGCATGTCCTCTCTCACCACATCCATAAACCTTTGCTTAGGCCTTCCTCTTTTCCTCTTACCTGGCATCTCGATCCTTAGCATCCTTCTCCCAATATACTCGCCACCTTTCCTCTGCACATGTCCAAACCAATGCAATCTCTCCTCTCTGACATTATCTCCTAACCGTCCAACTTGAGCTGACCCTCTAATGTACTCGTACCTAATCCTATCCATCTTCGTCACACCCAATGCAAATCTTAGCATCTTTAACTCTGCCACCTCTAGCTCTGTCTTCTGCTTTCTGTTCAGAGCGACCGTCTCTAACCCATAACATAGCTGGTCTCACTATTGAATTGTCACATTATCATGAGACAAGTGAATTCTGTACCAGATTGTACAACTGTCTGACCAGTATAAAACAGGAACAGTATATAATTTGACAACTATATAGAATATTGTGTTTTTAGACATGCAAAACAGTGGCCATGTAGACAGTTTCAGCGTGTAAAACAAAACAAATTGTGACAAAAACTAAAAATTTGCTGAAAACTAAAAACAGGTAAAAAATAAAATACAAACAAAAAAACTAATTGAACTGCACATACTAGATCTAAACCCAAATTTGAGTGCTAGTGCTATGCATTGTTATAAGATGTACAGTGAAATGACAAATTATATAATTACTATTTCTTCTATTGCATTGTTTCCTTAACATGTTCCAAATGATATTACAGAAGACCAAGGTTCAAATACGAGGTCCGACAATTAAGTTCTCAAACTCATCCTAGAAAAACTGCTACATACTCATTACTGAACATCATTACAGTCAGCTTCGAAGTACTCCCCTTGGGAAGCTATGCAACGACGCTAGAGCATAGTCCTCCCTTCAAAGCAATTCTGGAAATCTTTTTCTGTAATGGCCATCAGAGCTGTCATTGTATTACACTTGATGTCCTGAATGTCATCAAAATGTCTTCCTTTCAATATTTCCTTTATCTTCGGGTAAAGAAAAAAAGTCATTGGGGGCCTGATCAGGTGAGTAAGAAGGGTGTTATTTGTTTACTGTTTGCAAGAGCCATGAGTTGTTGGTGAAAGTTTCAGGTCGTTTTTGATTTTTCACGCAGCCTTTTCAGCACTTCCAAATAGTAAACTTGGTAAACTGTTTGTCCAGTTGATACAAACACATAATGAATAATCCCACTGATATCAAAAAAGGTTAGTAACATCGTTTTGACTCTTGATTTGGACTGACATAACTTTTTTGGTCATGGAAAACTGGCTGACTTCCACTGTACAGTTTAAGATGCTTTGTTTCAGGGTCGTATTGGTACACTCATGTTTCATCACCAGTGATAACATGGCCCAAAACATTGTCTTGCCTCTCCAAAAGGCCTTCACAAACTTCGACTCTCCTTTGCTTTTGTTTATTGGTGAGCTCCTTCAGGACCATTTTTGCACACACCTTTCGCATGCCAAGATTTTGAGTTAAGATTTTCCTAACTATTTCTCTATCGATGTTTACTTGGTCTGCTATGCTTCTCACAGTCAAACGACAAATTTTTGCAATGTTTTCGTAAGTTCTGCTCATTACTGGCAACCCTGACCTCTCTTCATTAGTAACACTTTCTCTCCCCTCAGAAAAACGTTTAATCAATTTGTACACTGCCGTTTTCTTCATGTCCCTGATTTCACGTCCACTCTTGCCAAGTTTAACAAGAAATGTAATGTTTGTTCGTTGCTCTAATGCAAGCTCCAACATTCTCGCAACAGCACACAAGAACACAGAATAATGAGCGCCTCTCAGCAAGACACCGCCACACATCGACACGAACACAGCTGCGAGACACAGATATACCAAAGTTATGAAACCTTACCAAGATGCTTGTACAGTGTTGCCAATGTAAGTGCACGGTGGCAAGTTCATGAACTTAATTGTCAGACCTTGTATATTGTGCTAAGGGAAATGTTAAAATAGTTTTAGGCATTCAAATGACTTGAAAAAAATATTAGTGGCAGCTTATATGTAAAGTCATTCTTGCTTATTTCCTCAAATAGTGTAGTTTCACTCTTTCAAATTGTCATTTACACAAATACTTTTATCTTCCATGATGTAATTATGGCAACTCTCAGAGGAACACTTCACAATTAATGTGCCTTTGGCTCAGTCCTTCTAATGTACATAGTAATATTTGGTTTGTTTTAAGTTTTTAGACTTTGCAAATCTATGCAAGGCATCAGGATTTTGTAAAGCTTACACATTAAACTTGTGACACCAGCAGCATACCTTCTTCACCGGCTGATCTTCAAATGATGATAGCTGTTCTGTATGTGGGAGCAATGGCTCCAATTCAGAACTAGTTGGAAATTCTGTAAAGAGACAAATATGCAAGCTTATTTGTCATATATTTGAAATAGTTTTTATTTTTAAAATACTAATAATACTAACAATACTTAATAATAAAATTGGATAGACTGGAGAATTAATGCATTATGTTAGAAAGAAAAAACATGCATATGCTGGAAGAAAATGCAGTTAACATTATCTGTTTATATGGTTACCTTATGGAAGTCTGGTTTCTTCTCATTGTTCAAAAACATTGAGTGGTCTTATGATGCAACAGACCACTGTATGATCTAAAATTGCTTCTTGCCTTACATCCTGGCACCATTGGATTAAGCAAGTAAAAAGAATGAACATTTGTCTTTTTTCATAACCTGGGGCCTCATGTATAAACAGTGCGTACGCACAGAAATGTTGCGTACGAACGTTTCCACGCTCAAATTGCGATGTATAAAACCTAAACTTGGCGTAAAGCCACACACATTTCCACGGTACCTCATACCCTGGTGTACGCAATTTTTCCGCTCAGTTTTGCAGACAGGCGGCACCCAGCGTCAAAGCAGTGCTACTGTTCCTGTGTGGTTACACTATCTTTCTTAGACCCACATTCCTGACGCGGCTTTATAAATACACTGAAACTAACTGCATATTGTTTATTAGTGTAATGCATCTGATTTTAATTAACCTGCAGCAATATAATGGTCCAGGGAATAGCCATAGTATTCCAAATACCATAACTGCTTTAGCGTTGTTACTCTCAATGCATCTTCTTCTTCTTTCAGCTGCTCCCGTTAAGGGTTGCCACAACAGATCATCTTTTTCCATATTAGTCTCACTGCACCACTCGGAGTATTTATATCACTGTATCTGAGTGGGGAATCACAGCAGCAGCTGATTGGAAAGAGGATTATCGGTACACAGCATGAAGCAGATGCTGCCTGAGCCACGGCAAAACGTTTCAGACTTCCCTGTACGGACTTCGCGGTTTAGAATACGTTTCATCCCAAGAACTATAAATGCACTCAATCTGTCCATCAAGTGCTCCTTGTAGAACTGTTTGTACTTATAAATATAATTACCTCACTGTAAACTTGCACTACAGTTATAATATTGCACAACCTGCGCCACTTTATAAAGTGCGCATTTACATATGAGAACGATATCATTTTTAAGATGAAATGCAGCAAAATATGTGGATTATATTATACAGATAAAACTTTAACTTCATTTAAATAATCTGTATTGTTAATAATTAAATGTGAGGACGCGGTGCTGCAGCGCTAGTTAGTTCAGGCATTGTTCCTGCATTGTGTTGTTTTCTTGCTCGTGCTGACGCGACACTGGAAGGATAGACGGATAGAATAATTAAACATGTACTACGAAGATATTTCAATGTTCCTTAAAAGTTTTGAAGAATCGGCGTTCTAAGCTTACAGATGGCTCCACGTCTATTACAGAGCTGATTGTGTGGCGATTGGGTATTTGGAGAAAGAAAAGTAAGGATAAGAATTGGAGGTTAGTACGTTTGAAAGAGACAGTACTTCTGTAATAAATTATTTCATCGAAGGTCGCGCATGGCGCAGCAAGCCTCTTGCGTGAGGCTTTCATTCCTATCATCATGAAAAAGATATCACGTATACATCTCAGTATTTTAATTATCCAGAGAGCTGTAATATCGCGAATGTAATGGATTATGTGTCCTGTCAGAGAAAGAGAAAGCCCGTTTAAGAAGCAGGTAGTGATTCACACACATAGAAGATCAAATACAGAACAAAGCATTTAAAGTGCTACTTTAGTTAAAATGGGATCTGAGAAACTAGTAAATTAAACGATTTTAAGATGAAGTTTATAATGTTCTACTTTAATGGCAAAATAAACTACGTGATTAAAGTGGACATTTTGAGATTAAAGTTGACATTTTGTGCTTTTTTTCCCCACTGTGTGCCTATTTTTTTCTGTCTGTACCCTAATAAGCTTTCATATGACACTCAGACGGTGGGCTACGACCCGCCTTTTCACCGTGACTTTGATATGTGATTTCTTTTTTATTTCGGGCACTGTGTGACTTTGTGAACTTGAGCTTTCGAGTTTATCCGACACTCTGTCACTCGATCAACAGTTTATCACTGTTTAAACCAACAAATAATATGTTTTTCCTTTGCCTCCACTTGGTATTCGCTGAAATTCTTATATTTTTCCCCGTGCTTTTCCCATTGTCTTTTCACAGAAGGCTATTTATATTGATTTGCATATTCAAAGAGGCGTAATTCTGGGAGGAGTTGGGGTGGGACAGAAGGCGTGTGCACGTGCGTTAAATCCCGATCAGCGTGAAAAGTATGTAGTGGAAGAACGTGAAAGTTTGCGTACATACAGATTCCTGCATCTGGATTTTTCTATGCGTTTGCACATTCCCGCTTTTGTGCTGACGCCATGTTATAGTACGAGTTCTACGCACGCCGTTATACATGAGGCCCCTGGTCCCTAATGCAAGTCTCCACTGAGACAAAAACTTTATGCAAACAGCTATCTAGATATTAGAGCTAAGATTTTGAGGTGTGATAAAGGAGCATTCTATAATAACTATCCACAATGAAACATAATAAATATATCTTAGTTCAAACTTAGAGATGGTCCTATTTCTCCAAAATAAACAATAGTGCAAGAAATCCAAGAATCCTATTTTCAGCCACTGAGCCTCTTTTGCACTCGGCCGTTAATGGATACTTAAACCATCTGTGGCAAAATGTGAGGCTTTCAAGCATTCTTTTCAGAGAAAGTATACAAGCTGTTATATATACACCACAGGCCTCAACCTAGCTGAACCTTAATGCAGTGAACACTGAGCTTCATGGAATTATTACTCAGTTAACACCTTCCGCAGTTTATAAACAAAATGCCTTGTAATTTTGAGCGCTTCAGACTATAGAACTTAATATGTGGTTTCTCTTGTTTCCCAGAAGGGTGCGTAACTGTGAATTTCCCATTGGGATTAATAAAGTATCTATCTATCTATCTATCTATCTAATTTTTGGTATCACTTGTACTTGATTTGCATGCTCTGTAATATAATAGTGAAAAATGGGGCTCCAAATTTACTTACCCAAAACTCAGCAAAAATGAGTCAAGCATGAACTAAAAGTTTAACATGAAGTCAAAAATGAGTCAAGCATGAACTAAAAGTTTAACATTAAGTGGAATGTCATATATAGCCCCTTGTAGTAGCCAAGCCACATGATTTCTAGTAGACAGAGACTGAGCGAGAAGTCCGAGTGTCTGGGCTTACAAGTGTGCTGGATAAAAACCAAGATCCGGGCTTTAATAACCTCTTTAATAACCTCTTGGGCAGGGTGTTGAGCTTATTGAGAGGTTTACTTACCTCAGCAGCGACATTCGTGTCTCTGGTGACACTTCCTATGAAGTCAGTAGATGAATTCGGAGTGCATTGGGGGGATCATGAGGTCACTGGAAAGGGGTGTGTGGCACTCCCAGTATCTCTGCAAAAGGACGAAGGTCCAAAACTTAAGAGTCCTGGTGCTTCCTGTTTTGTTATATGGACACTATCCAATGACAAAGACTTGACATTCGGTTTGACTGATTTGACTTTGTGTCAAAACGAGTGGTTGCTCACAAAGTCCCTAAAGAGGTACATTACCCACTTTGTGAGGGAGCCTCAGTTATGGTGTGATTCCTCAAGGGTGTCCGGCTCACAGGAACCTCATTGTTAAGGACCCAAGCAGCTAGACCAGGCCATGGCAGATAGATGGTCATTTCTGGAGGGTGGGACTGGACCGCAGATCTGCCTGGGGGTTGCCGACCCGGATCCAGAGCTGTTTTGTTATGAGGTGGGTGCAGCAACACAGTGTATGCTTCTCAACCTGTCCTGTACACGTGAGAATACCTTTATTTTCTCGTTATTTTATTTAAGTGTTTAGACATTATTTCATTTTTATACTACTTATATCTTCATTTTTTGTGTATAAATTTTGAAATGACAGTCAGTTGAAAAGTGTATCTTCCAGCAAAATAATTTCAGTAATAATTCTTACCTGCTACTGTTTCAGCAGAAAGACTTTCTATGCCATTGTCTCCAGAGCTCTCAGTTTCTGCTGCAGAATCCTAAAAAAGAAAAATAAACAGTTAGTTTGCCAGGCATAAGGGAAAAAAGAACAAAAATAAATTAATTTCTTTTTACCTCTGGGCTAACCATGGTCCAACTAGAGTTGGATCCATTACTGTTTGAGTTTTCTGACATTGTTGACTGGGACCATGTGACTGGGAAATGTCCTGGAAATCTGCAAAATTTCAAAAGGTATATAAGAAAGAGAGAAAAACATTTGCACAAATTCCCCAGCTGATCAAACAAGATACTTTAATGATTACGCTCTATTATTGAGAAAACATAGCAGGTGAATCAAACAGGGCAACACAAATATTTCTCATCTTTTATGTTGTCTATTTTAAAATCTTTCTATGAACTTTATTCAACAAGTTCTGCCTTTTTAAGAAACCTCAGAAGGTAGCTTGGAACTATAAAACAGATATCAGCAAGAAATGCTACCTTACAGATCAAACTACTTATTACAATCTACAGTACATTTGACAGTCAATGTAGTCATTTTGACTTTTCAGCAATGTTTTCTCTTTACACTTCTATGGTCTTTTATAAAATTTGTTGAAGCTTCTTTCTTTATTAAAAGTCACATTAGAGATGCCTTCCTATCATGAACTATATTGTATCTAATCCTATGACTGCTTTAAATGCAGGCCATAAAAATCCAGTATTTTTGCCTGCAGAGTGATAGCAGATACAGTGGTTTCAAGCTGAACAGAGATGCACAGGCTATTAACTTTATTTTTCAAAGCAGCTCACTACAGAGTCTGAGCAAGTTACTTAATCTGATTTTGGTCTACTCAAACATGCTATGCTGTGCCACATATGATATGCTACAAGATATTGAACGCTATGAAAATAAAATATCCTCAAAGTCGCTTCATGGTAAAGTCAGTTTTTTGTTAGTTTACAAAGTCAATCTGTTGCCTTTTAAAAAAAAACAAAACTTTTTTTTTGTGCTGTGTTCCTAACATAGCACTACCTAACTGATCGAGTAAATACTTACATTTTGGGGACCATGCACTGAAGGCCCTGGACCTCAATAATTTACAACTATATCATGGTACACAGGCCATTTATTTTTTTATATTAGTGGCACTCAAAGGCACATAAAAAAACTAAACAAATCTGATCACAATGTAAAAATGCTGTATATGGTACGCAACTGTACAACAAGCACTATTTGTCGTACATATCCATCTTACTAACTGAAGGTTGTAAACCGGATATGGACGCAGGGCGCTGAGCACATCGAGGTGCACGCGCACTGCCGCACTGCAGCACATCACATGGCGTAAACCGGATATGGACGCAGGGCTGAACTTGCTGTGCTCCAGTCTGCCAGCGGTCAGTGTCAGCAAAGGCAACGGAATCACATCTCCACAAAACGAGACTGCTTTACTACCGCTGTGCGTATGTAATTAAATGCCATGTCCCCAGACGCACCCACCCTCCATGATAGAGAAGACAATAACGGAATCACGTCTCCACAAAACGAGACCGCTTTACTACAGATGTGCGTATGTAATTAAATGCCATGTCCCCAGACGCACCCACCCTCCATGATAGAGAAGACAATAACGGAATCACGTCTCCACAAAACGAGACCGCTTTACTACAGATGTGCGTATGTAATTAAATGACATGTCCCCAGACACACCCACCCTCCATGATAGAGAAAACAAAAACGAGAGGATTCAGCGCGCAGGGCTGAACTTGCTGTGCTCCACTCTGCCAGCGGTTGGCGTCAGCAAAGGCAACGGAATCACGTCTCCACAAAACGAGACCGCTTTACTACAGATGTGCGTATGTAATTAAATGCCATGTCCCCAGACGCACCCACCCTCCATGATAGAGAAAACAAAAACGAGAGGATTCAGCGCATATGTGAATCACATTACAGTATTACAGTACGGAAGCCCCAGATGTCCAAACTACACGGCATAAACTGGATATGGGCGCAGGGCTGAACTTGCTCTGCTCCACTCTGCCAGCGGTCGGTGTCAGCAAAGGCAACGAAATCACGTCTCCACAAAACGAGACCGCTTTACTACAGATATGCGTATGTAATTAAATGACATGTCCCCAGACGCACCCACCCTCCATGATATGTCATCCATCCAGATATCGGACGGAACAGAAACTGATTGCCATTCTTGGATATCCGATTCGCTGGCGAATCGCGGGCTTACTAGTTTTTAATATTTCTTTACTGCAGCTAATTAAATTTCAAGCAGTAAATGAATCAGTTAATGTGCAATGATTTTTTTTTTCCCCCCCATTTGCTAAAAAAGTTATTGAACAGAACGCCGACTGCGGAAATGATGAGCTTGACATTAGTACTGTAAGCTGTCACTTTAGCCTGTGGCCTATGTTAAAGTACTGTCTAATGCAGTCTAATGTGTCTGTATAATATTATTGTTACCTGATACTGTTTCAAAGGCTCTTTGAGCATTGTTTTTGGCAAATAGTGAAGATTCCATACATCATAAACACCCAAAAAATTTTCAATGAATTCACAAAATACTGGAACACATGTACCTTTAGTTGTTAGTTTTGCATCAGCATTAATCAATAAGACATTCCTACATCATTTTAGAGACATGCAAGGTTGCTTTCAGTTGTTGAAGCAAATGTGTTTTTTCATGACTTTGCAAATTAATTTCAATTGTATCTTTTAGCTTTCAAAAGGTATGCAAAATAGCTTCTCAGTATACAGCATGGGCACAACAATTTAAATTTATATATATAGTGGAACCTCAGGTCGCGACTGTAATTCGTTCCAAAACTCTGGTCACAACCCAATTTTGGTCGTGACCTGAAGTAATTTCCCCCATAGGATTGTATGTAAATACAATTAATCCGTTCCGGACCGTATGAGCTATATGTAAATATATATATTTTTTAAAGATTTGTAAGCACAAAAATAGTTAATTATACCATAGAATCCACAGTGTAATAGTAAACTAAATGATTACTTACTTCTTCTGGTCACTCCAGCTCCTTGATCGCTCAGCTGGAGCGACCGCTTCCTTCTGCCCCACCGAGTGTCGGCCAAAACACCCCTGCTTGGGCTCTCTCTCTCTCTCGCGCTCGCTGCACAGGGAGAGACTGAACACATGCGGCGCATACAAACCAGAAGGGAAACTGGCTTGTTTGTCACCTGAGTGTGTGGTCGTGAACAGATGCAAAAGTTTGGCGAACTTTTTGGTCGTAACCCGATTTGTATGTGGTCCGAGATGTCTGTGACCCAAGGTTCCACTGTATGTGTTCATTCCCCGGTAGTAATAAATCATTTGCAATTTGCATTTGTTCATAAAACAAGACAGTTCCCCATTTTGTCTCTTAATTGTCATCCCAGATGAAGAAAATATAAAAAGACATTTTGCAAATGTTTATGGTATAAGCAATCATGGCACATAATCTCACGTGTTGGGAGTTTACAAAGTTTAAACTCAATAGGAGAGTTTTGAATATAATTTCTTGCTGTACAGTAATATTATACACAGTTGAGGGGTAATATCATCGGACTTTTTGGTTCAAGTTAGCAACCACAAGTAAGCTCGCGATTCGCCAGCGAATCGGAAATCCAAGAATGGCAATCAGTTTCTGCGTGATGAAATATCATGGAGGGAATATGCAGTGGTGTGGGCGGTCGCGTCCGGGCGGCTGTACAACCTAGCGTGCACACTTTATCTCAGGTTTAGTTCACAGGTCGTAGGCATGGTAACGTTTCCATTTAATTCAATAACATGTATCCATATGGGCTCATGTACAGGTCGTAGCCATACGGGCTCGTGTTTGTATTACTAATCGTTGAGCTCCCTCCATTTGGATACGTGCCTCCTTTGCCTGTGCTCTGTCAAAAGCGCATTGTGGGTGCACTCATTTATTGTCCGGGCGGCTGTACAACCTGGCGTGCACGCTGCACCTCAGATTTAGTTCACAGGTCGTAGGCATGGTAAAGTTTACATTTAATTGAATAACCCTATTTGAACTAAAGCGGTGTCTTTGTGTGGGCGCCTTCGTTCATTAAGTCTAGTTTACAGGTGGTGTTGTGTCTCGTCTTTGTTGTTCTGTGGCTGTGTCGTTAGGTAGAAGTCGTTTACTGTTAGGAAGCATACTCCAACCTATACACACTGAGTGGTGGCACAGTGGATTATTCATGTTGGATCTGTGCCTCTCTTGCATGTAGTGTTTCAGAACTGCGCTGTAGGCGCCTTTGAGCTCTGTGTTGTTGGAGCTGTGACTCCTTTGCGTCCTGAGGTGTTTTGTTTTGGAGCCGTGACTTCTTCGCTTGTGGTGTTTGTCAAGCGCATGGTAGGTGCCTCCGTTTATTGTTTGTATCCCAAACATGCCACACAGACTGCTGGCACATACATTCTACTGACTCTGGGAGGCCACTGCATATGACTGTGGGTTGTGGTGTTTGGGCGGTGTTTGGGCGCCACCTACTGACTTCTGGGAAGCCGCTGCGTTTGACTCTGGGGCGCCATGACGCACTGCACATGCATGTCGGTGCCTCCATGCATAAATTAAAATTGTGGATTAGTAATGTAGATAACAGCCGAACCAAGTTGCCAGTTTCACGCACACACATTTAGGAGGCTATTCCATCACAACAGCTAATTCCAAACATATAGCATAGCTCGGCATTCTGTCACTTTAATCCAGGTGATCAAGTCACGGTTTAAATTCCCAACTCTCACTCCAAACTGTTAGCTCACTGACAAAGACCCAACAAATTAAAGAAAGGAAAGACATGAATGATTATTTAGTGAAACAACCAAATTGTTGGCCAGATGAAAAGATAGGAACAGGAACCTGAAAACTTCTCTGGTAAGTCTTACTCTTACTTTCCTTATAACAACTTAAAATTTGGTCCCTAAATGACTCCCAATCAGCAACAGGAGGTGGAAATGCTAGATGGACTTCCCTTACTGCACAACATTATTGCAGAGTTGAAGTGATTGTTAGAGAACACCCATACTAACTCCTAGAGGAAAAACTGCAGAAGTGTAGCTAGAGGTTAAACAAGTACTAGACCTTGGTGTTCCTGAGGATGGTTTTAGTCTGGTCTAGCCCTATTGTATAGGTGCCAAATCCAGATGGTAGTTGGCGCTTTTGCAGTGACTTCTGTAGGCTTAATCGAATCTTCCGTTTTGATACCTATATGATGCAACAAGTGGACGAACACCTAGGGCAACTAGGAAAGGCTCAATTCTTGACCACACTTGACATAACAAAAGAGAATCCTCCAAAGAAAAGACCGAATTTATCAACCCCAATGGACACTGGCAGTACCATGCCCTACCTTTTGCTTTGCATGGGGCATCAACCACATTCCAACATCTGGTGGATAAAGTCCTACATCCCCACAATACATACAGTATAGTGCAACCTACCTGGATGACACTGATATCTACTCCAGAACATATGCAGCATGTTCTGGCCTTTCTTCAAGCACTATGTGAAGCAGGTCTCTGGATAAATCCAAAGAAATATACTGTGCTCATCACCTTATGATGCATCTGTGCCGGAAATTACTGGACCAGGAGTCAAGGTATGCGGCATTTGAACGGGAAGTTCTTGCGATCAAGGTGGCTATACAACAGATAAGGTATTATATTCTAGGCCAGAAACTCACTTTAGTCATAGAACATGCCCCTCTCCAGTAACTTGCCTTGCACAAAGAGTCAAATCACAAATCAGTAGATGGCTCTTGGATGTCCGGACGTTTATGTTTAAGGTCATAAATTGCCAGGGTTCCCTACATGTCAAAGCTGATTCTCTCTCTCTCTCTCTCTCTCTCAAATAATCAGGACTGGGACTATTTGTGTAGCAACTTCAGGGCTCATTTGTTAGTAATTCCACCCACAGCTATGGTTCAGTACTGTCCTAACTCTCCTATCTGCAGACCTGAAAGTCTACAGCATGTGGAAAAATGACATCACTTTCTGCTCTGACAACTTGGGCCCTCCTCTTCCATTGAGAAGGCCTTAAATATACCAGCACTATAACAGCTTTTCAGCTGTTCAACTGAATGGATGCCAATTTCTCCACCAACTAATAGGGATTTGCCACTAGATGCCCCAACTCTTCCATTTTTGTTTCTTATATTTACAACAGTTATTTCAAATCTTCTCCACTCGTGTATGATATTCCAGACAGTGCAATGGTTTATTTCCAGCTGTTTGGAGATCCTTTTTAAATCCCCCCAGAATACACAACTATACCCTGCCTTCTGAAGGCTAGCTCTTTTAATCTAGGTATGGTGATAACGGAACACATTTCAACAACAAACTAAATATGTATCAAGACAACTTCAGGCGCGGTCCTCTCTTAGGGTCGGGATACTTAACACTGTGTGACATATTTGCAGCTGCTATGTAATCAGTGTACTGTCTATACTTACACACATTTTTTTGTAAATCTGGAAGATTCCACCAGGTGGCAGTGCAAGACATCATCACTGTGAGAAAATAATATCAATGTGTTGTAAGTTGAGGGAAGAAAAATGCTGAACATAAAACTTCTTTGCATTCTGAAGCTGTTGCAAAGGTGCAAATAAAAACAACAGACACAGAAGATGGTATGTGAGACCTTTATATGTTTGACTTCACTACAATAGGGAATATGTAACGCTTGTTTTGCCTATGCAAGAAATGGAAGAAGTAACGCACTACGAATACTTTTGTATGTCAGCATGTAAATTTCACAATTTGCTTCACTGCGTCAAACCATTCATTAAATATCGAAGCACGCACATTGACCTTGTTGCAGCTGCAATGAGGCTTGCCGTCGCACTGTGTTATCTTGCAATGGGCGAATCCCCAATCCATTTCTCAGACATTTTCTGTTTTGCATGAACAGATCTGTCTCAAATTGGCTTCCATTTCATCTTGCACTTTTACACATCCACTTTCAAAGAGCATGGTTTTGACAAGCATGTCTGTCACTATAGAGATGTTGATAGTAAACAATGAGGCTTACACCTTGTACCAAAACATGAACACACACACCATCTAAATTTTTTCAGGTACTGTAACTCGTGCACACCTCTGGCAATGTGATCAGAGAGCATGTCAAAAGAGCGTTAGATGTGTGTGGCGGCCATGATGCACATTAACGTTCTGAGTATCAAATATAAACCCAGCCTAATGACATTCTAATCATTGGCACCTTACCTGTTGAACCGATTCTAATTTAGGTAATTCAGGTAGTGATAAATTTAGGGGTGGGGTGTGCTTACTTTTTACAGATCTGAAATTTGCATTTACAGTATGTTTATTAAAATTATACAGTGGAATACAACATGTACATGTGGCATGATGTTTGTTATACCACCTGTGACTACAGATACATATCAAGATCTGATCTTCAGTCAAACCATACTTACATTTTCACATGTAAATCTTAGTTTTTCTGACTACTGAAATCTTACAACACAAAATGTGGCACAATGACAACACGAAAATAAAACTAAGAATTAGAAACAAAGAGAAATAAAAGTAAAGGACATGAAACTAAGAATTAGAAACATAAAGAGAAATAAAAGTAAAGGTGAAAAAATAGTGACAAAATTGACTTCAGGGGGTACAAAAACTAAGATCAACAACATAATGAGAGTTTGTAATAGCAGAAGTACGTCATAAATCATGTGTAAATGATTTGGATAGGAATATAAGTAACAAGCTGGTTAAATTTGCAGAGGATACCAAGCTAGGTGGATTCGCAGATAATCTGGAATCCACTGAATCATTAAAGAGGAACTTGGGCAACATACAGGCTTGAGCAGATTTGTAGCAGATGAAATTTAATGTAAGTAAATGTAAAGTATTGCATGTATGAAGTAAAAATGTTAGGTTTGAAAAGAATTAGTACAGTGGATCGAGAAACAGGTTATTCAGGGTCAATGGACAAGATGGGAAAGCATCAGGAACTCACAAGGAACGGCATTTCGAAAATGGAAGGAAACAGAACTATGTCCATCTTTAGAGCCACCTACAATGTACTGCCTACCCGTAGAGGGTTGGGAAACATCCAGCTTGTCTACTCTGTTAGACACGTGCTTACTGCTGTAAAGCAAGCTTCATCCAAGAACAATATATCTGGCAGCACAACTGGGTTCTCCAGAAACAGGCACTAATCTTAGAAGGAATAAGAATACAATCATTACCATGCACCCTCCTCTATTTTCTGGACTTACTCTACTTCACTGCCTTAATATGGGAAGGACAGATGTCAAGGAAAACTATAAAAGAAAATTAAAACTTGTTGCACAAGAGCTTGATATATTCAGAATATGAGTAAGAAGCAGTGCCGCGAGGATGGATTTTAGAGGTGCTTCGCATGGAGGTCAGTTACCAAGGATTTGTAGTCACAAATAGGGCTGAGCAATATGGACTTAAATTGATATTGCTATTATTTTGACCAAAAATGCAATATTTGATATTTCATGATATGCTGTCAAAACACTTTAAAGATTGAAGATTGGCACCATATAGACATGTTTATTCATGTGTTCTATACAGAGTCCAAAAATATATATATTTTTTCACAATAATATGAAATATTAGCAAAGAGGACACATTTTGAAAAGAAAAAAAAACTAACAATTTCATAAACAGATGTACCTGAAATAAACAGCTCAAATAACTTTTTATTTCCCAACCATTTTTGTTTTATATCTCCCCTACGTATTTTTAAGCTCCCAGTGTATGTACTGCCTACTTTGCACTTCAGTTTGATTTTGACTGTTTTATGTAATGAAAACAAAGCTCTTGATTCTTACTGTGCGAATCACTGATCGTAATGCATGTGCATATGTGTATTATACATATATTGTTTTATGATTTACATCATTTGTAATGGTTCCAAGTTTTTACATAACCATGCTTTTTCTTGTCTGTAACAATCTTAATGATGTATGGGAGTACAGTATTTATCTTACAGCATTCACTAGCATAGAAAAATACTGTGCTTGTGATTAAAAAAAAAAACAACTTATTTTTTGCAGTCAGCGTTCTTAGCAATTTCTTTACTCCTTCCTTCTCTAAGATATCAATTGGTACTTTATAGAGTCGGCAACAAGGAAGAATCTCTAAGGGGGCACTTAAAATGAGAGGAGGGGGTGGTATTTTTTTGGAAACCGAGACACTTCAACTACCTAAACTTTTACGCTGATTTTTATTTCATTAATTACTAAATGTATTATTCTATGACTAACCTCTCTGCTCATTGAATTTGACATTTGATGTTGAATAATCTTAGATTCACAGACCACCACTGTACCTTATAACTGTTACAAGAACCCTGAATAATTCAGACAAAAAAGAAAAAACTAAAAAGACTGGCGTTTTTAGTTAACACGGAGTGAACAGCATTTGAAATGGACAGAGGGCTTACCCTGTATGGATGTGTCATTTCTGGTGTGATGTAAATTATTGGTCAGTGTAGTTATCCAAGTACTTAAAGTAATTTTTGGGTGCAAGTTAAATAGCCAAACTGTGTTTTGCAATATACTGTAGTTGGGGAGTCCCTGCAGCTGTTACCTCTTTCCACCTGCAACCTATCTGCTCATACAGTATGCAATGGAAGAGCAAACATTTTATGGAAAGTTGCTGAGCAGGGAAGGCAGAAGAGAAAGTTGCAGTCACCACATGTGTCTGGTTTTCCTTTTCATATGCAGTAACTTGTTTTATTTTTAAATATTATACTTCTTGAACTGTTATCCTGGTGAAAGTCTAACTATTGCAAACAGAACAGCTATCCCTATGTGTTCAAAACACTTCTGATTTTCACTACACACTCGCCACCACCAGGCAACATGGGGAAAGTTGACATAAACACACTGTGAATGTGGCACTGGAGATTTTGTGTATTTTATTTAATGCTCAGAAGAAGTTGTAGCAAACAAAACATCACGATATTAGTTTTTCTATATTGATTTTTTTTTAAATTTAATTGAATCAAAAATTTGATATATTGCCCAACTCTAGTCCATAGTGCAGATAAAGCACTGACATTCTACCTGATCATGCGCAAGTCACTGAAAAAATATAAGAAAAGTGGGCCAAAATACACGCTTCTACTGATCTGATTGCAACAGTGGGCTGTGCCTGGGTGACTGTTTCAAAACATATCACACAAAAGATGTGTACTAAAGCTGCATCAGCAGTGGACACTGGATATACCATTTCTACTGCATTTATGTTGGCATTTTGGTATTTACATGTTTCTGTTACATGCAATATTTTTTAGTTAAAAAAAAAAAGAAGTTTTTGGCGTGTTTTCCTGGAAGTAAACACTAAGCACTAACCTCACAGGTGGTGCAGTGGTAGTGCTGCTGCTTTGCAGTAAGGAGATTGTGGGTTCGCTTCCCAGGTCCTCCCTGTATGGAGAGTGCTTTGAGTAGTCAGAAAAGCTCTACATAAATGTACAGAATTATTATTATTAAGCACTAAGGAGGTTAAAAATAAAGCAGCAGCAAAATAGTTAAAAAGAGCAATCAACTGTAGCTGAAGACTCTAAACAGATACAGCACAATAAAAATGGCGGTGCAAGTTCAATGGCAAGCTGCCTTCACAGTGGACTTTTCGTTTTCAGATAAGTTACAGAAAACAAGTTGAGAATTTATATACCTTCAGTGGCCTCTGGTTAAAAACTGTTTGCAAGGGTAGCGGCACAGAACCAAATACTCTGATACTGCTTGTAACGCGGTGGGGGCAATCACTCCTTTCCATAACCCCGAAAGACCTGCTCATGATTTCTGGACAAAAATAATGCTTCAAATTTCAAATAATAGTTTCAAATGGGTAAACCTGTTGAATGGACAGCTGAATAATTTTACTGTTTTTACCCGATTTTAAACAGTTTGCAAGAATAACCGTTCAGCTTTGGATGCCACAGAAAGAAAGGCAGTAGCCACCAATAAACTGTTAAGTGTTAGATAAGGCAGTAGATCTACCGGAGATTACACAATATAGTAACAGTTATACAGCACTACCAGGATGAGAGAGTGGAAAAGAAAAAAAGAATTGCAAATTATACATTGCCAACCCTTATTATAGTTAAAACTTGTTGTACTTACTACAAAACCATTCTTGGTATTGGAAAACTTCTATTTATGCAATATTCTTGGTAAAAACAATTACAAATCGTAAAAGCAAATCAATTAAAATGCAATTTAGAAAGTGACTGGAATGAAACCTACAGCTGCTCTCAGTAGTCAAGTTTGACAGCTCTGTTGTAGTCTATGGTACCGTATGTGCATATACTGCCAGTAACAAAGTAGTGCATGGTGTAATAAAAGAATTACAGTAAAGATGAATGATGGCGTAAGCAAGCCACGGAGCCTGTGCACACAAAGAGATGGAGAAGACATGAATATGGTTTTCCTGTTATATAAGAGTTCTCACTTGTTTTTGTTAATTAATCCTGTTGACTCATTGCAAATCGCCTTCATGTGCTCATGCATAGCAAAGTTAACAAAATAGTTACCATCCACAAGAATGTCAGATGGTACTCTTCATGGCGGTAGTGTTACACTCATTCCTTGTGGACTGCAGTTCATTTAATATCACAGATCTGGGAGAACTGCCTGACAGGTTTCAAATAAAAACCTAAATAAAAATTGAAGTCACTTTCCTCTAATATGATATGATATGTATTGTATTGTATTTCAGATGACTAACACTTGTGGACAACATTTTGAGAACCACTGATATATAGATTTCTGGCCTGGTTGCCAACATAATGTTTTAGTTAGCATTAGCCAGTCTGTTATATTTTGCTACCAGTCATGAAATCTTGTGCTTAATACTGTGATGGAAAACTAAGCAACCCTAGTAAGACAATTAAAGTATGTTACAAGCACACATTTTTATTTCAACAAAATGTATCTTAAATTTCTTAAAGATTGGTAGATTGATCCATTTAATAGTGATATGCTGTATTGCCCTACATGTTGCCGCAGACTTTGTAGCCGCTGGTCGCACAGTGGCTACTGTGAAAGAGTGTGCTGAAGGAGTTAGCATGCATACAAAAGCAGTATAAGGGAACAGCAAAATATTAGATGTAAATCAGACAGTCTAATTTTAAAGCAATTGAGATACCTTTTAAATTACCACTAATAGTATGTGTATTTTTTAGGTAATTTTTGCCCTGCCCTTGTGTTATTGGGGGGGGAAAAATGTTTAAACATTGGACATTTTCGTCCTTCCCTGCCCTCTCCCCACCCCAATTATTTACAACACTGCATGGGGAGGAGGTGGTTAGAGGTGACAGAGGAGTATAAAAGCTATACATCAAAAACCTGAATTATGCTGTTTCAAGTATGACACAGAAACAGTGTTTAAGCAGGTTGCGATCCAAAGGAAATACTTATGTGCCAGATTTTAAGTCTGTGGCTTAAAAACCAAAGCTGTGAATAAAGAATATACCTAGACTGTGCTTCACAGATACATAGAGTTTAAAAACACCGTCAACAGATTTGAGAAAGAATAAAAAATACCCTGGTATTAGTCATACTGTTTGCCCAATAGAATAAAGAAAAAGATACAGTAGCTAGTTTACCAGTAATATTTCCTGTTGAAGAGAAAGAAATAAAAGTCCTCATGCTCTGTAAAATTAGTTATTAATCTTAGTAAGAATTAAAAAAAATAAATAAAATCAACATTTAAGAGGCAAATAAGAACACAAAAAGTTACCCAACCGAAAGAAAACTATTTGGTTCACCAAACTGTTTTTTTATACAGTAGGTAATAGTTGTGTTCTTCAAAAGTTGTCAAGGTTTCTACTTCTTTTTTGTGAAGAAGTCTTTTCCCTGTCTCCCTTTCCTTAAACATACATCTGACAGCAAACCCGAGTATGAGCGTCAGTGGTTTAATTAAAAAAAAGTCTGATGGATCCACTTTATGACTTTAAGACCTCTAAAGATCCAATTTAGGCCACCACGCAGCCTTCTCTGCTCAAGGTGAAAGAGATTTACTTTCCTCAACCAATCCATCACTCCTATGATGCACCTGGTTTCTCTTCTCTGCATGTCTTACAGTGATGCTATCTTTTTTGCAGTGTGGAAAGCAGAACTTCTTATTTTACATTAGCATCATGGATAAATGTATTTATACCAATAATTATTTGTTAAGGATCTCTTTGTATACCACATTGTCAGTTCGGCCCTCCGGTTGTAATATGACCAAGCTGTATGCTGAGCTTACTCTTGAGCATGCAACGTATAGTTGGCCATGTGAAAAGCAATCTTGCCTCAAATCAATGCCAACCTTTTGTAGGGTCTGTCCCAGAGACTTATTAATTGTCATTGCGAAGCAGAGCCTTACTGGAAATTGGAGGCATTTGAATTGAAATGGGTTTCATCGATAACTTCGCATCCAGCTTTTCAGAGTTTAAACATTCATAAACATCAAAGTGTCCACTACTCAAATCGTCACCTGTGAATCTAAGATGTTTAAGAGGCATTGGAGGTTGTCCAAACGTGTAAAATATTTGGCCATTTCGGCACACTTGAAAGCGACAACCGAACAATTCAGCAGCAGCCATCAACTCACATGCAGAACCATTGGTGAAGGGCTTAAGCATTTCACTCTTATAGTGCTCCTGTGTAGTATAATTATCTCCTGTACTGTCATCAGTCCACACCTTGAACCTGTCCCAGTCATTCAATACATAAGACACAATGTTCCTCCGGATATCAAGAGTGAGCCTGATATGGTCGTACAATATGCAACACAGAGAATGGAAAAGGCAGGCGCCATCTCCGGGCATGGAGACCACTCGGTAAGTGACAGTTCTTTGATCGATGGTGATCACCTCGATAGACATGTTAATGGAGGTATGGTTGAAACGATAAAGGAAATGGGTACCTGAACAATGTAAACCAAGTCTAAAATACCTACACAATAACTATAATAATAAACGAACAATACAACAGTGGAGAAGCCATGGATTAAATAAAAAGGCTGCAGTTATCAGCAGGGAGATGTGAATACTGTGGTGAAGCAAGGAAGGGAATGAAGAGACTGGAGCGACGGACAGCCTTATATAGGCAGGCAGCCAACTACATGGGAGGCGTGGGGATGGGGGAACCAATGCCGCCTCACACGGTGACCGAGCTGCAGGCTATGGACGTATATATGTACGTAAGTAGGATTCAGCTAGCACTGGGAACCCGCGTACCAAATTTCTTGAAGATGGGCCCATAAGTAACAAAGACCGTTCACCTGTGAATCCTTCAAATTAAAAGGTAAGTTTACTGTCAATATGCCACACTGCACTTAGATGAATACTCTATCTACTGACTGGGGCTGGATATTGGCACCAATGTCCTGATTTGATTTCAATTCACAATGTCCCGATTTGACATTGATTTTATCTTAACTGAAGTAGTATGCACTAATATATTTGAAGCAGAGGCTTTTTTAGAGATTACTTAACTATGCATAGAGAAAGTTAAAATAATTTGACAAAATTTCAGTAACACTTTATTTGAAGGGTGTCTACATAGTGACATAACATATACATAAACATGGAATAATATTTAAGAATAAAACTTGATTATTAATGATCAGTTATTTGGAAGATGCAGAACAAAATATCACTGCTATTATAAAAAAAAAAAAAAAAATCACAATACTGCACTCATTCAAAATTCTCCATAATATAACTAACATATGTATTGCCACATCGGAGTCCACACATATTATGGGGGGTGGGACCTTGTTTTAATACAATACAATGACATATACTTTACAAAACATCTATATCATCTAGCAAATACTTTTATTAAATAATCAAATATTGCTTTTTAAATAATAAGTATGTTATTCAATAAGCAATTTGTGTGTGTGTGAATCTCCATGTAAACACCCTTCAACTAAACTGTAGGCCAAATTTATTCCCCCATTGGACATTTAAAATAATCTTGAATTAGTCGAAATGAAAGACACAGTGGAAAGACTTGTGTCTTCTATAATTCTGTAAGTTAAACATATCTTCACTTGCTCACATGTAATAGCCACGTTGATCAGTTTGCGAAAATGTGTCTTTAAACTTCCTCCTCAGACAAAAAGGAAGCATTTTAAAATGAGAATCTAGAGCTGATGCTTGTTGACAGCGGCATTGGATGAATTGAACATAAAAGAAAAAAAATTAGCTATCATGGTTGGCAATTCCATTAATATGATCCTTGCAGTGCAGCTTATGGAGATATTCACGTTGGCTGCTTTGTGCATAAGCTCACTTTGGTATCGCAGGCTACTCTGAAAATACTGAAAATTGCCAGCTTGTTTGGCCAGGTGAGGCGTGTTGCAAACTTTTTCCACTGTTGCAGTACAGCTAGCCACATGGTTAAAGAGAAGCAACATTTATTGGACATGCCAACACACAAATGGGTTATTGATGTGGTCAATGCTAGAAAGGTTTTCGGAAGAACAGCCAGTAATCTGAGCAGCTCTGCATACTGTATATAGGCAGTGAGGTTGCTCTCTCTGTTACTGGCGTGCAGCATGCATGTCTGCAACAGAATCATTTTTAATGTAGTGACGTGACTGTCACGTATGGGTGATGTCACGATATATGATTTCTCAAATTTGTTGTGTTATAATAATAGTTAACTTCTGACCTGCACAGCTTACATACGACTTTGCTTTTACTAAGATTTTCTTTACCGATGCATCCTTTGAATCCATAAAAAAAATCCACACATCCGATTTAAGTGTCAAATATGCCAATTTGATAGTAAAATGCTTTTTTACATAGAAAGCCACAAAAGGCGCATTAGTAACATCTACTGTTATGGGACACTAAAAATGTAGATAAGCAAAAACCTACATATAGTCACTGAGCAGGCCATAGATTCACAAGATTGATCTTCAGACTCTGACAACTGATATTGAATCATTTAAATGAAAAAAAAAACATTAATCAGAAAAATCATTATTTTTACCCAGACCTACTACTGATGCTTTACAAGTATTATGAAGACCACAAAAAACCTTTGGTAAGGTCTTGTCACAGAAGAGTAATACGTACATTTTTGCAGTGCCTAAACTAAATTGTTACTTTGGTGGACTGAAGCCCATCTGATTCTCTTTATTTTTTTAATCATAACTCAGAATGTGCATGGACTTCTACCTGGGGTATTCCATCTACTCCTTGTTTTATATATATGTTTGTTAAAAATGTATTTAGTTCATTCACTTCACGATGCTCAAGATATAGTGCAATGAAAAAAACTACCTAATGAGCAAAGATTGGCAAGTAGCACATTCAAACCACAAATCAAACAGCTTATGATTTCAAACTTAATATAAAATGTATGTTCCCGTTTTTATTAATTCTGGAAAAGCAGAAAACTTAAGTAGTAAACAATTAGTCTCCCAGTTAACTTTGATAAGTAACATCTAGTAAACAGAAAGTAATATTTCAGGTATAGTTGTGCTCATAAGTTTACATACTCTGGCTGAATTTTAAAGATGTGTATCATACTTTAAAGAAAATATGACTGATCAGGCAAAACACATTACTTTTAATGGAATTCAAACTAAACTATAAGGCATCACGGAATAGCACAAACATTAAACAAAACATGGTAATAAGGAAAATAATGAGATGGTTCCTGTTCAAATGTTTGCATACCCATAGTTCTTAATACTGTGCATTGCCCCCATTTAGTTCTTAATATTGTGCATTGCCCCCTTTAGCATCAATGATGGCATGTAGTCTTTTGTGATAGTTGTGGATGAGGCCCTCGATTTTCTCATGTGGCAGACCTGCCTAATCTTCTTGGCAAAAACCTTCACTTTTTTTCTGCTGTAGCCAATGAAGGGTTGGCTTGGCCTTGTATTTTGGATTATTGCCATGTTGGAAGATCCAAGTGTGTCCCATGTGCAGCTTCCAGACTGATGAATTCAAGTTGTCCTCCAGCATTTTCCGGTGACATGCTGCATTCATTAGTCCATCACTTTTCACAACGTTATCTGTGCCGCTACAGCTCACACACCCCCAGAACATCAGAGATCCACCTCCATGCCTCACAGTAGGGCTGGTGTCCTCTTTGTCATTTGCCTCATTGTTTCCTCTCCAAACATAGCGTTTATGGTTTTGACCATAAAGTTTAATTTTGGTCTCATTACTCCAAAGGACGTTGTTCCAGAAGTCTTGAGGCTTGTCTTGTGCATCTTGAAACAGCAACACCACTTGTTTGCAGAGAAGCCTGCATTTCAACTGAAGTGGCTTGTGGGTTTTTCTTGGTATCACGACAAATGATCCTCTCATTTGTGACTGAAATCTTGGTTGGTCTACCTGACCGTGGCTTGGTAACAGCAGAACCCCTAAACTTCCACTTTTTTTTTTTTTTTTTTTAATCATAGTTTGAACACTACTGAAAGGCATTTTCAGATCTTCAGATATCTTTTAATATCATTATCCTGATTTCCACAATTCCGTCTTTTCCTGCAGGTCCTTTGACAGTTCTTTTGCTTTCCCTATGGCTCGGTATCCAGCAATATCAGTGTAGCTCTGCATGAATTTAAACTGACACACACACACTGAAATACACATACACTGATTACAATCAAAGAAGTTGCAGATGTGGACACTCTCCCTTCATAACACATTTATTTGAAGCTGTGTGAGTCAACTCATATGTATATTTTCAGCCCCACCAAACAAGGGTATGTAAACTTTTGATCAGGATCATTTGGGTGATTTCAGTTACCATTATAATTTAAAAAGGGCACACACAATTATGTGATAATAAATTGCTTTGCCTATACATAGTCTGTAATTAAAAGGAAAGCTTTCTGCATGATTACTTATATTTTCCAAACAATGGCCAATATTACACAAATTCTGCCAGGGTATGTAAACTTAAAATAACAACTGTAGATGAAGAGGGACTAAAGAGAATGGGAGTATAAACAGATCTATTATTTCTCTACAGTAAAAAAAAGAATCAATTCTTTGATTGTTAATGCTTAAGCAATACATAAAAATGATTGCGTGCCCACTGAAAAAAGGTGATAAAATATAATTTAGTGAGGACTGACTCAATAAACTCAATTATGCATCATGCAGCTAAAACAGTATTAAGTACTGTTACAATAGAAAGACGAAGGATTATGTATGTTACCCAAAAATCAGCATGTGTAAGTATAGGAGTGTATAAGTGTTTTGCACCAAAAGACTGTACTCGGCATGACCCCAAACTAAACTGGCACAAAAGCCCACTTTTACATGTTTGAGCCAGGAAGATTCAGTCCCTTTTGGAGAACTGCCTTCCCTTGGTTTTACTGTATTCAATCCTTTTCTGAATTGATTTCATCTGCTATCTAATTTATAGAAAAAAAAGGAGACAAATGGAATCAGATGTTACCACTGAAATCTGATCACTTTAGGAAGGAATAAGACATGTGTTGTTGAATCATTTTTACACAACACAAAAATTCCATTCTCTCAAACGATCTCAGCAGAGAGGTTTTTAGACAAAACTTTATAAAACCAGGGTTCTTGGGTAACACTAGTAGGTGCAGTATAGTCAAATGTAAAGAGTAGTGAAATTCTTACTTGTGTGTCCAACCAACATAAAAAGGAATAATAGCCAGTGAAATAAAAATAATAAGAAATATCAGGAATAATGACAATCTTGTGCTTTATATAACTGCAGCATGAGGCATCTTTTTAAATTTCAATGACAAGAAAAACTGTCATATTTATTCATTCCGAGACAGCAGAGACAGGATTGATTACAGAAGTTAAATTATTGTAATTTTTGCTATTATTTGAACAAATTAATTGTTACCTGCCACTAGAGACCTAAAAGAAAGGAGTGGAGCACCCTAAATATATAGGAATGTTTGTAGACTGTTTTACGTGGAATGCAAACTAACATTAAAACACATTGGCATGGGCAGTCACCCCTTTCAAAAATGTAGCGAATCTATTGTCCAAAATTCTTAACACTCTGTAAACGGCATTTGTAATCAAACAGAAACTTAGTTTCTTGGTCCAACCACAGCCGGATGATTAATTTTAGCATTTCCTGCAAGTGACAAATGATGACAGCAGTAAAGAAACGTGATAATTGTAGCAGGAACAGAGCAGCAGCTGCTAAGAACATGGAGTGGTTCTGTTATTTTAAGACAATATTTAGCAGAGCAGTAGGCCACTCAGCATGTGACTGCTCGTGTAATGTTGGCATTAATCACACAAGTGACAAACCTTCTTTCTGTCTCTAAAATCAAAAAATAAAACAAACTGCAAGCACTACTGCATAATATCAGAATGCCACTCGTACCCATCCTCCTAATAGCATTCTATTAAACTGGTTTCTTAAAGAGTTGCTTTACTGGAACACAGTGCTCACCTTAGCAATGTGAACGAACTCTGGAAAACATATTTGCATGTGATCTTATGCAAAACAGTAAGGAAATGAGCAGCAATTCATTGTCAACAACTGCAAAGAGCAGACCACTAGAAACTCAGCAATTATAATGTATCGCGAACTGAACAAAATATTATGGTACTGGAAAAGGGAATTTACTTATTTACGTTATATGCATTTTTTAAACCGTGGATTTATAAGTAAAATGCTTCAGAAGAGCAATTTAGTATTTTACAATAAAATATGTATAGAAACATGAAAAAGAGACTTAAGCTTTACTTGTACAGCTTTCTTCACAGATCACAAGAGACCAGACATGTGATTAAGACTACTACCCAGTTTAAAGATGGAATATTCACCGGATTACAAAAATGATGAAAACTAAAGCCTGGCGCATACGGTTTAAGACAACTCTACTCTAGAGCACCACCAAACTAGCGTGATGATAGCTGCTCGGCGACAGCAAGGAAGGATTCTCTTAACTGACACCTTGTCCATAAGAAATGACGGATTCGTCTAATGATAGCAGAGCACCTATGAGTGATCAAGTTGGAAGGGACTATCAGTCTACAGAGCCATGAGTGTAGCCCTGCAGATTAACGACACTAAAAGAAGCGAACTTCAGAGTTGAACCAGAACACAAGAACGCCCCAAAGCCACTTGTGAACGTCGAGGATGTACAGTTGATTTCGGGACAAAAGGTGTATTTCCGGAAGAACACACCGGAAAAAATGGCACTTAAGAAGAGACGAATTCGCAATGCAATCTCTTTAACATTATTGTATATTCTTTGCTTTACTGAATTGTAAAGAAACTTGAACAGAAACAATTCGCGTTCTTACACAGTTGAACATTGTTGCGTCGCTCGCAATACAGCGGAAAAATATATAATACTACATTGAGCAAACATGAAGATGTTTAGAACAGTTACTTTATTTTAACTAAAGTTCCTCGAAATTGACTTAAATATGTCTTATAGTGGTTACTCACTGCGTTTTCAAATCTCCTCACGTCTCTTTCACGAAGTTTCTCTTTAAATTGAGAATTCCGGATTGAGTTTGACGGACAGGCAGGCCTACCAATTACTTACCGAGAGACTAAGCATTGGCCAATCAACGATAGGGGAAAACGAATCGACCGCAGAGTGACGCTACGGCGGGCGGGCTGACTGACAGAGACAGATGGTGGCTCAGCTGCTGTGAAATGACACAGTGAAAGATGAGAAGAAAGGGGTGATGTTAGTTTTATGCAAGATCATTATATAGCCTGGTCACAAGGCAAGCGATTTGTTTTAAGCGTTATTATTTTAATTTCGTTTTTAGCTACAAAAGATTTCTAAATAACATGTTTTTATTATACGTATGTACAGTATATACCCTGTCTATTTTCATAATAATGTCAAAGCCCCCTTTAAATCAGCTTGCAAAGATGCAAATGCATTTTAGAGTATCTCTATAAACAACTTTTTATCCGTCTCTGTTAAAGTAGCAATTGCTATGCTGTCCCGTCAGCGTTACGGGAAACTGGTTGTTGGCCCTGTCCAATGAGTCTATTTCAATAACATTTAGACAGAAACCAGACTTGGACTGGACGCTAGCCTAGATGGAATCATGCCCAGCGCAGCGAATGTTAAGTGGGGAATGCTGCGGGAATTTGTGCAGTTATCTACATGATCGTGCTTTTTTCCTTTGGTTGAGAACATATTACAGAATCTCTGAACCGCACAATAAAAATAATTATGGGATACCCCTTATCTCGTTCGAACGTGTACTAATAATAATAATAATGGTCCGGGATATTCATGTGCTATTACACTTTGTTACCTGATATATCCAACAGTATCACTTATGATGTGATACAACAAAAACAATTTTAATACTACTCCTAATAATAATAATAATAAAGATAATATAAACTACAACAATTAAAATTAATAATAATAATGCATCAAATACTACTACTTCTAAAAATAAAATGAAACCTACTGAAAGTACATAATAAACTTATTTAATGCAGTAAACATGGTCACAATGAAACTGAATATTTCTTAAAAATGAACATTTGAATATATCATGTACACTTATGAATTTATCTAAACTTCATTTTATCCTTCCAATGACAGCTGATAGCTATACGGAATTAGCTAAATCAGTAATGTTAGCTGCCAATAAAATGAACCAACAATTGAAGTTACTCTGACCTAGTTGTTCTTTTGTATGTCAAAGTTGCTTGAGTGGTGCTTCTCTCTGCTCGTTAACGGAAAATTAGCACAACAGACGACCGTCGAAGACGTTAATTCGACGATTCTTGAAACAACAATACCCCCAATAGAGTCTAGCTGCAGAGCTCAACTCCGCTGGGGAAGTTCTCGCTTTATATTATACTTCTGTGACGTTACGCGATTCCCAGATTACACTTTAAGATCAGAGTTACGGGTGGAGTTATCTAACTCAAGTAAACAAAGCAACACAAACGTGCAAAAACAAAAGGCCATCCAGCGGACCTCCTGAATTGAGGAAGACCGCGATCCCCTCCAACGGGCTCCCTACATCGGTCCTCTTATCAAGGGAGAAAGGGCCCCACGGACAGTGCGTGATCTGTGCGTAGGAAAGGGCGTTTAGACCATAGATATAATATTTACCAAATAAGTCTGCCAGAAAAGTGCTTTAAATCTAAGCAATTTCACTACAGATTTTTTTTTTGCTTTCCAGGTGCTTCTTTATCTTGTGATATAGTATGAGAATGGTCAAAACAAAAACCCTGATTTGTATAGCATCTTTTACGTTATGTGACTTGGAGACACAATGGTTAGAACTTTTTTAAATTCAGGTTCATGCTTGGACCCAGACACAGTCCAGATTTTTTGTTTCCATGAAAAATGCATATTTGCTTTACAGATATTTCTAAATTAGCACAGGAGGAGTGAGTTTAATCTTGTCCTGAGATGAAATTCTGCCAAGGAAGGTGTAGACTCCATGTGAGTCTGTACAGGGAACAGCAAGCTTATAAAAGGAAGCTCAAGGAGTGCCAGTACAAGAGGACACTTTTCCCCAGGTCACACAGTAAGCTGTCACATTGTGTGAATCAGACAACCTGTGGCATCCACCTTGATTTCTTCATTTGATGCTTGGGGAAAAGTAAACAAGTATGTCATACTACTTTAAACTAACTGTATTCATTCTTGTAGGGCCTTTATCCTAAAGAAAAAGCCTGTCTCCTTAGCACAAGATAGTTATTCCTATATACTTCTTCTTCTGGCCAATATTGTGCCAAACAACACTTTCAAAAAGATTTTGCCTGCAAATCCTTTCTTCTCTACAGCTGATGTAAAAATAATCCATAACATCTTCATCACCTCCGAATTTCAGTATTGTAATTCACTATTTAATGGCCCTGCTGCATGAAATGCTAACAGATTACAAGTTAATAAAGATTCTGCTAGAGTTTAATGTTTAATGAACCAAGCAGCCCTCCGCTGCCTCGACCACCCTGGTTTCTGCTGGAAACTGTGCCACTCACCAAGTTGTTAATTCTGTTGCGGTGCCTCAGACCAACATGCCTCACACCTGAGATAATCTGTCCTTCGTTCACTAAGATTTGTATATTCATTTAGGTTTGTGGTGGCTACTTTACGACAGTCTGCCCTTAGGGCGGTCCACAAAGCTTCATAACACTCAAATTACATTCAAAAATACATTTTTTTCCTTGCATTTTATTTGGCAGTACATGTTAAGAATATTCTGTAAATTGAATCTGCCGGTTGTACTGCCCCTTATTATATTCTGTTGTCAGCCTATACTATTGTTTTTGTCTTCTAATAGAAACTTCAGTTTGTTTCTTTTTAAACTGTCATGTATTTTATGAGTTTTTTTTTTATTTTTACTTTAGGCTCTGTTCTTGCTTTTTTAAGAATCTTGTGAAGGACAATGAAGTTCAGCTTTGGTGCTTGCTATTTGCCACTAGTGCAGTTTTTGCTAATACTTAGATTCCTAAACTAAAGCAGCAAAAAGATAATAACAATCACCATGACAACATCAACAACAATACATTTGGGTAACATGTACACAGAATACAACATAGTGAAGAAATTGCTAAACAGAAAATAAAAATGTAATGTCATTAATGCAGTTGTTCACGTGAAACACACACTGCCTTAGAAATTAAACTGCGAGTACTTTTTGATTTGAGGGACTCACAATCATGCAGGCAGCGGTGGTGTGATGTGAAGTGTGAATGACATCAGTAGATGCCAAGGCTATTCCTGTTGTCAAGATATTGCGTTGAATAAGCATGTGGTTATAGACTCAAGTATTGCCCTACAAACTGCAATCTGTTTAGCAGTCCTACTGTCAATAATGTGTGTGTGTTCGATGGACTGTGCACTGTGATGTGTGTGTGTGTGATGGACTGGTGCACTGTGATTGCTAGAACTGGCTCCAGCTGCCCTGCGACTCTTCTGGATAAGCAGGTTAGGAAGATGGATGAACAGTCTGACCATCAGGTAGCAATAATCCAGTTCAGGTTTACATATAGCCACAGTTTAGAAAGCAGTATTGGTCACAAAGCAGGAGGATTGGGGGCAGATTCAAAATACGACTTCATCAATGAACATGCTCAATGCAAAAAGCTGTAGCTGCAAGTATTCATCCTAACCAGCTTCATAGTCATTTTTACCTTTAACATGACCTTTTTTTACTTTGATTATTTTGCATTTAGAAATGAGAGTGAGATTTACATTTGTAAGATTTTTTTTTGTCAATGCTATAACAGCCTAACTCTGCTTTGTTATTTTCTGTTCAGCTCATTTGACAATAATGACTGAAACGGGCACAGGTGCAAAGGATACTGAATTTGAGAGTGGCTTGTGTGCTTATTAGCAACTAATGACTTAAATAACCTGAACACTAAAAAAGAACAAAGTCTAAAATAAAAAATGAATGCATTCTTTTACACAGGACCACCAGTTAAACTAATAAGCACAATTTTAGCATGCAAAACATGCAGAGACCAATCAAACTGCATAAGGGGCAGTGACGGAGTCAGGATTCAAACCCAGTTCTTCCTGGCGTCCAGAGGCAGCAGTGCAAATCACTTTGTCACCCCAAGTATGAAACCAGACTTTAAACTATTCATAAAATACTCAGATACTGAGAGTATGGCAGAACTTCAGCACAAAATCTGTTGAATACATTTAGAATTTCCTCTTGTGATATGTCCCTGGAGTGGGCATTCTTAATTACAATACTGGACCAAAGAGAAGGAATAATCATTCAGTGAAGACCATTGAAACCTGTGACTCTCTTCTGTGTTCTGCTTTTTAACTGCACTAGATCAATGCTGTAATGCCATTCCATTTGCATAAAAAAAAAATACTGTACAGATATGGGATATGGCAAACATATACTGTACAGATATGGGATATGGCAAACACAGCACTGTGAAGAAACCTCACTGAAGAAAGGCAACACTTTTTTCTAGAGTTTGAACAACTGAAAATTGAGGTTAAAGAAAGAGCTGAGGGTCTTATATAAATACCAACCCATTTCAGGCAAGTGGATGTTGATAGCCAAGCAGTTTGATTCACCACAAAAGGATGGTTCTGGGGGTCTAAAGATCAGATGCATGACAGGGCTCCCTGATAGAACAATGTCAAGCAATAACTGCATAAAGCAGACAGGCCACTAAAAATAGTAGACCAACTTTAAAAAAAAAAAAAAAGTGGTCAGGGCTGGTGGAAAACTGCTTAAGGCAATTCTTCTGGGTTGGGTGAACATGTTGCTAGGTTATATGTAATCAAATTGCTTGGCAGAAATCCTCCCATTAAGTTAGCCCTTTCTGGAAGGCCAGACAGTCTGCACTCCTGATTATATTTACTTCCATTAATATACCCACTTAATCCAAGTCAGTGACAAAGGGCTGGAGTCTAATCCTGTAGCCTTAATAATTGTTGTAAAGAGTTCAGTGATGTACTGTGCAACAATGAAAAGGAAGCAGCAGATCTTAGAGTAAAAAAATCCTCTTTTACTTGAAACAGTAAATGTATACACCAGCATACCCCTCAATAGTTGGAGGAGTTTGTAAGAAACATTTTAATACATCAGTACAAAAAACAAAACTGTCAGGAAACACAGTGCATGAATGAGTATTACTGCCCAAAATGAAGGGTGTAAACAAGTTTACACAGTGGCACCAGCATCTGGAACACACAGGATCTGTATGGAGATGAGTTTTTCCTCTTGAAGGAAATTTTTAAAGCAAACCATCTGTTATGAACACAATTAATACCTTTTAATTGATCAGACTTTTTTTTTTTTTTTTGTTTCTTCCTCGAGCATCATGAACCATTGTGCACTGCAGAAGCCTTCACAATATTGAATCTATTTTTCATAAGACATGTGCACACTATACAAATATCTTCCAACTGCAACTGGTTTTGCCTGGTTGCCAACAAATAAGAATATGAAATCGCACTAAAATGAGAAATAAACATGCGTAGAGAATGCTTTATCTAGTGGTAGATTGTTGCACCTGCATGGCCACCTTTACCTGATCCCTGTCCATTTCTACTACACTGTTCCCACCCTAAGAGCTGCAGAAGGATAATCTACTCATATCTGTACCTCGGTTGCACCAATTTGTCAAGTGAGGAAACACTGCTAGACACGCCTGCTTGCTAACCACAACCAGTCAGGCAGGTTGGAATTCTTTACACTTCAAGGACAGCCTAGTAGTTTTCAAATTTGAGATTTTGGATACATTCAGAAGGAATTACTCAAGCAAACCAACAATTTTTAAAACACCACTATCTGAATACTGTTTTTTTTTTTTTTTTTTGGTAATAAAGGTTAAAAATCCGATTCACCTTTTCAAGGGCCTACCTACCATGAAACATGGTGCTGAAAGCCAACAGCACCACCAGAAAAGAAATGTCCAACCTGACACATTAGACTAGGATAACACTGTTTAATACACAGCGGGCAGGCAGTTAATCAAGCATATCAAAGCTACTTTAGAGAACTACTGGCTACTGAATCAGCTACCACAGTTAAGCTCCTAGAAATAATTTAACCACAATCTTAAAAAAAAACAAAAAAAAAAAAAAAAAAAAAAAAAAAAAACAGTGCGACTGGACAAGTACTGGCCTTAAAATATATATGGCATCTAAAATAAAAAGTTATACAACACCCAGGAAGGACTGTGGATCACATCTCCCATGTCTAGTGAACACAGTCATATTCTGTTTCAATGCTTTTGCATCCTTGGGGTGAAGAACATTAACAAAAAAAAACACTGCCATTTAGCACAATCCTCAGTCTGACAGGCACAGAAAAGACTTGCCTCACCAGTTATGACTTTATGATGCATACAATAGTAATTTATTTGATACATCCAAGTTAAACTCTATACATTTAAAAAAAAAATTAAACTATTAAAATTATATCCTGATTTTAAATGCCAATTGTGTCCAACATTTTATATTTCAGACCTCACAATCAATGTGACATGAGAAACCAGAACTCCTGATACAGTGTGAACTGGATTGTGGGAAGTAGGTGTCATAGCGTAGATTTTGAAACTTTTGGATCAACCCAGTTGTAGAGTCTAACACAAGAACAGAACAATGCCTAGTGAGTTAAGAAGCAACCAAACCCACATGAAAAAAAATGAGTAACAGGATGAAAAGGCAGTAGAGCCAGAAAGCAAACTAATGAAAAATCGAGAGAATTGCTTAGGGATCCTATGTAGTTACAAGAAGTAAATGTTTAGTTTAAATCAATATCCTTCTTTGTTTTGCAGATTCCAAGTGCAGGGAAGACAACCGATTTGGAAGGAGAATATATGTTATTATGGTTACACCATCCTGTTCTTATATACAATACATACCGCGGCCGTTCAAGCATCTTTTTCTGTGAATCAAATAATTTTATCTAAAAGCCAAAGGTTTATTCAGAATAAAATGCAATGGTAGCATTGCTATCCTGATGCCCACCCACTCCCTCCCCCGATGCTGTAAATCTGTGCACCTACAAACTCTGAACACTCAACACTACAGCATCATGTCATCATGCTACTAAACTCTTTATCCTTCCTGGCGGAAACCAAGAATCCAAATGATTTGCTCGTATCTGGAACAGAGGCTGTGTTTGCTTCCTTTGGTAAACAGTGGAATTCACTCACTGCCAAGTGCTTCTTCAGTTAAGCAGCAAGCTCAGAATGAAACTCAAAGTGAGGTTTTCTTTGTAAGCTAGCTCTTTGTTTGACTTGGATCATCAGAGTTTATAAATGGAACAGTAAAGTCCAATTGCAACTGACTTTTCACAGATACTTATAAAAGTAGTTCATCTTTTCTTTTGTGCTTATATTATGTAAAGAATTCTAAGCAGCTGTGAACTCACTGTAGCATCCAAAAGGAGGCGCTAGTCAGGCAAGCTTCCAAACACGATAATCTGACCAGATCAACCCTCGTTTGCAGCTACAAGCTGCCCCAAACCTTCACGAACATACACCGACTGAATCTCTTTGCTCTTGAGACAGAAGTCGCAGGCCCACACAGCTGAGCTTTCCCTTGTCAGAAGGCTGTATGCTGTTTCAGTCATCCCGGTGCATTCACGATGGAACCACTTCTGACATGAGGCCTCACACAGAATGGCATCCTGGTCATCATGTACTTCAGACAGGCAAAATCCACAGGGAAAAACCAGGCCACTGCCAGTACCTCCTGTTCCAGGTGCTTTGGAACTGTTGATCTGTGGTGGGGGAGTAGGAGCTGAAACCTGACCAGGTCCACCTGGTAATGGCCCTCCATTACCACCACCACTCCCATTACCAGCACAGTTATTCGGGTGAAAAGAACCTGGTGGCAGCTGTTGTTTTGGTTGGTTATTGGGTGCAGCTTGCTGTGGCTGCCCCCCATTTACAGGCCCTGCGATAGGCCCTGAGCCAGGGCCTGGAGGAGAGGTATTAGGGGCCGGGGGTTCTGGATGATTTGGGTGAGAGGGATGATTCGGAAAGACGCCAGGGCCAGACTGTGGTGGGTTAGAAGGAGGAGGTGGAGGGGCAGATGGCTGCTGATGGGGGTGGAAAGCTTTAGAATCATCACCACCAATTCCTGGAGTGCTAGGGCTAGTGAAGTGGCCATCTGGGCTAGGGTAAGGTCCTGACTGGAGGCTGTTGAGGTTGTTCATATTATTAAGGCTATTATTCATGTTAGACATATTGTTTATCGCATTTGGAAAAGGTCTAGGGCCAGAAAGGCTGCTGAATGGATGACCACCTTGCTGCTGCTGTTGCTGTCCAAACCGTGGGTGAGATGGTGGACCACCACCACCTCCACCTCCACTCAGTGCTCCAGGAGAAAGCATGGGATTAAACCCTGCCCCAGGGTGCATTGGTCCTGGTGGGCTAAAATTTTGAGGAATGTTGAACTGTGGACCAGGAGGAAATCCTCCACCAAGGTTTCCACCACCATGCTGTCCAAAACCAGGCAAACCAAATCCTCCTGGTCCCATCTGGTGATGTCCAGGGGAGGGGAAAGGAGGCCTACGAAGAGACTGACCAGCTCCCCCATAAGGCACCCCTGGACCAGGCATCCTGAGACCACCACCTCCTCCATATCCTCCTGGACCTGCAGACCCAGGACTGTGTAAGAAAGGCCCCCCAGTGGGAGGTGGTCCGGGTGGAGGACCAGCACCTCGAGAGGGTGGTCCAAAGTCATCTTCAAAAGGGTTAGAAGCTACGAGGTGGTCCACCATTGGTGTGGGAGGTGGAGCAAATTCTGATAAGTGAGAGAAAGCAGCGCCCTGTATAAGAGGACAGAAGAAAAATGCAGTGAGTAAGCAGACAAAAAACAATGAACAGATAACATCTTGTCACTTCTTTTGGAAATAATTATATTTACAAACTTGAAAATCATCAATTGCCTGTTTAGCTTTTAAGGAATATGCGCCAAATAATTTTTGAACGTTACTTAATCTACTTACTTTGTAGTGGTGGCCGAGAAAATGTTTAAGGTCATATTTTTATGCAGAACAAACAAAAATACAGTCATATCAAAAAGTTTGGGAGCCCCTTTTAATTCTTTGGATTTTTGTTTATCATCATTGGCTGAGCTTTCAAAGTAGCAACTTCCTTTTAATATATGACATGCCTTATGGAAACCGTAGTATTTCAGCAGTGATTTTAAGTTTATTGGATTAACAGAAAATATGCATAACAAAATTAGACGGGTGTATAAATTTGGGCGCCCCAATAGAGATATTACATCAATACTTAGTTGAGCCTCCTTTTGCAAATATAACAGCCTCTAGACGACTCCTATAGCCTTTGATGAGTGTCTGGATTCTGGATGGAGGTATTTTTGACCATTCTTCCATACAAAATCTCTCCAGTTCAGTTAAATTTGATGGCTGCCTAGCATGGACAGCCTGCTTCAAATCATCCCATAGATTTTCGATGATATTCAAGTCAGGGCACCGTGACGGCCATTCCAGAACATTGTACTTCTCCATCTGCATGAATGCCTTTGTAGATTTCGAACTGTGTTTTGGGTCATTGTCTTGTTGGAATATCCAATCACTACGTAACTTCAACTTTGTGACTGATGCTTGAACATTATCCTGAAGAATTTGTTGATATTGGGTTGAATTGGGTTGAGTCCCTGAACTAGCCACACAGAATCCACAGCATGATGGAACCTCCACCAAATTTGACAGTAGGTAGCAGGTGTTTTTCTTGGAATGCGGTGTTCTTCTTCTGCCATGCAAAGCACTTTTTGTTATGACCAAATAACTCAATTTTTGTCTCATCAGTCCAAAGCACTTTATTCCAAAATGAATCTGGCTTGTCTAAATGAGCAGTTGCATGCAACAAGCGACTCCGTTTGTGGCGTGAGTGCAGAAAGGGCTTCTTTCTCATCACTCTGCCATACAGGTGTTCTTTGTACAAGTTGCGCTGAATTGTAGAATGATGTACAGATACACCATCTGCTGCAAGATGTTCTTGCAGGTCTTTGTAGGTGATCTGTGGGTTATCTGTAACCATTCTCACAATCCTGCACATATGCCGCTCCTGTATTTTTCTTGGCCTGCCAGACCTGGGTTTAACAGCAACTGTGCCTGTGGCCTTCCATTTCCTGATTACATTCCTTACAGTTGAAACTGACAGTTTAAACCTCTGAGATAGCTTTTTGTAGCCTTCCCCTAAACCTTGATACTGAACAATCTTTGTTTTCAGATCTTTTGAGAGTTGCTTTGAGGATCCCATGCTGTCACTCTTATTAGGAGAGTCAAAGGGAAGCACAACTTGCAATTGACCACCTTAAATACCCTTTCTCATGATTGGACACACCTGTCTATGAAGTTCAAGTCTTAATGAGCTAATCCAACCAATTTGGTGTTGCAAGTAATCAGTATTGAGCAGTTACATGCATTCAAATCATCAAAATTACAAGGGTACAGAAATTTTTGCACAGCCAGTTTTTCACATTTGATTTAAATTTCATATAACTAAATACTGCTTCACTAAAACTCTGTGTGGAAAACACCCCAGTACTCAGATGTTCTTAGGAAATGAAAGACATACCACTGTTATCTTTTTTGTTGAAAGTAGAGTAAATTATTATGCAGACTGAGAGGGGTTCCCAAACTTTTTTATATGACTGTAAGTTTATGACGTAACAGAAGTCAATAATGACCAGTGCTATACAATGGCAAACAATGTGAAAAATGTCCATTGAAAAAAAAAAAAAATATCACACTATACTCATGTTGCATAATCCACGTCCGGTACCTAAACACTCACAGGAAGCAGATTTTGAATTGAAGACAGGACTCCTGACCAACGAATGACAGGGAAAGGCAGGTCTTCAAGTAAAAAAAGCGAACGATAGATATATCCATATAATCCATGTCTGCTATCGTTTTTGCATGGATGTTTTTCACATTGTTTGCCATAGTACAGTACTGCTTAATAATGCCTTCTGTTATATCATAAATTTCTTCTATACAATCTGCACGAAAAAAGGAGGTTACAAATTTTTCTTGCTCAACACTGCAGTGTACATGGGGTAAGGAACATTTAAAAAAAAATTCTAGGTGGAATATTCCTTTAAGGCTATATTTTTTATTTATCTGTTTATACTGAAGGTGTTCATAGCAAAACAATATACTGTACATTATAAATGTAGTTAAAAAATATGATTTTAGCTAGTACTTAAAGACATCTACAGCCACAGGCTGAAATTTCAGTAAACAGATTTGAAAGAAAACACAACAAAGCAGTAAACAATAAAATCTATCCATTTTCTACATCTGCTTAAACATCACAGAGAACTGGATTATATCTCAAAAACAAAGCAGAAACTAACCCTGGAAGGGGCGCCAGACATGATGACTGTATTGTATGGTTTTTCAAGCAATTTTACTAAAAATGGTGTCTAATTCGTCAAACAAACAAATCCATACATTTTTTTTTCACAAGTCTAAATACTTTCAGAATAGGCTTACTGCAGTACTAATATAAACAGTATATTTTTTTTCTTTTGAATCAGAAGTTGTCTATACATTAACGTGCAGGTTTAATTAATAAGCAATGTGGCATATGTGTGGGCATGTGAGCAAGTCTGCTCGATGATGGAGTGGCACCTGGTCTTGGATTGCATTCTACACTATACTGATGTTCAGGTCACCTGTGTCCCAAACTGGAATAAGTAGGTTTAGAAAATGAATAAATTAACTAATGTACAGCATGTGTTAACTGATATTATATCCAAATATATCCATCCATCCATCCATTATCCAACCCGCTATATCCTAACTACAGGGTCACAGGGGTCTGCTGGAGCCAATCCCAGCCAACACAGGGCCAAGGCAGGAAACAAACCCCGGGCAAGGCACAACCCCACTGCAGGGCACATGGACACACACACACACACACACACACACACACACACACACACACACGTGCACAAGGGACAATTTAGGATCACCAATGCACCTAACCTGCATGTCTTTGGACTGTGGCAGGAAACCCACGCAGACACAAGGAGAACATGCAAACTCCATGCAGGGAGGATCCAGGGAGCGAGCCCAGGTCTCCTTACTGCAAGGCAGCAGTACTACCACTGCACCACCGTGCTGTCCACTTTCCAAAAATAGCAGCAGAAAAAATTGCTGTCCATTTTGCTTTTTAAAATACATAAACCCCCTGCTTGCTACAGCACTTAATGTTACTGGAAATGTTTTACACTGTAAAAAAACTGCAGGAGTCTCGGATCTCATTCTTGTGGATAAATACCATCCTGTTATTTACACTGAAAAACATTGTTGATTAATCTGGTGATTATTTTGTCAATTAATCAATTATTTGGGTTTTAAAAAATCATTTCAAATTAAATACAAGGTGCATGAATTGGAACTTTTCACCAATTAAACAGATTTGAATTAAATTGTCAGACATGTATTTTTTAAAATTAACTACTTGTAGATATTTTAAGCAAAATATAATTTTTTATACCACATTTACATAATAAGACACTGAAAATAAATAGAAACAAAACGGTACCACTTCTGGCTCTGGACATGCAGTAAAATCGCACACACAATATTTCAGTTTTCAATAAATTAACTAAACTCACAACATGGCTAATGTATTCAGAATCACACCAAAACACACACTTAATAACTTATATTACATGTTTAAGTTTTTTTTTTTCCCCCCGGTTTCCGGCAAAGCATTATGTAAATATCTGACCACCACAATATTAAACCATGGAAGAATCTGTTGCACCATCATGACTTTATTTTTTTACTTTTTTTTTTGCAGTAATGTTTGAAATTAGTTGTCATATGTTGAGGAAATATTTTCCTTTTGCAGCAAAGCAAGTGGTTTCATTTGTATGAAACTCAGTTCTTCCTTTGCTATGTAATGTCCAAGGTTTATTTTAACTGAAGTGTTCGTTGGGAGTATGCGAAAAGTTACACAGTATCTTATTGCATCATCATTTGTCTTTTTTGTGTCTGGAAACCTTTTTCCACTGCTGATTGTTTGGCACATTTGCTTGCAGCAAACACACTGTTGCAGCCTGTTGCATGTCATTTGCTGTCGGAAGTGTGCAGTTAGATTGCCACAAAATCCGTTTTTACTGGCTACACTAGGCTTGCCACAGCAGCACCTGCACATTATTGCGTCTTACACCAGATTGTATAAAAGCCAGTTGAAGTTTGACAGCCAGCTAGTCTGGAACTTTTACTTTTCCACCCAGCTCCTGCCTTTTGATTTGGAATGAGCGATATACCTTTCAGTTGCTGTTGATATGCTGTAAGATTCACCTCTGTACTTTTGGTGAGATTTTGTTTTCCTTTGCATACGAGACAAAAAAAAAAAACAAAAAAAACTTCTGCTTGGACAGGATTATGTTTCTTTGGAACTATTTTTTGTAAAGAAACACATGCTAATGTTAAAAGTGAATACAAGCATGTAGCACTATAATTTAGTAGAGTGGCCGCATTCAATTGGGAGAGCGTGAGGGGGTCATGAGGTCGCTGGAAAGGGGTGTGGAGCGCTCCCGATATTTATGCAAAAGGACGAAGGTCCAAGTCTTTAGCGTCCTGGTGCATTCCTGCCTTGCTATATGGTTGCGAGACATGGATGATATCCAGTAACCTGAGACGAAGACTGGACTCCTTTGGTACTGTGTCTCTCCAGAAAATCCTTGGGTACCGCTGGTTTGACTTTGTGTCGAATGAGCGGTTGCTCATGGAGTCCCGAATGAGGCACATTACCTGCATTGTGAGGGAGCATCAGTTATGGCACTACAGCCATGTGGCGCCTTTTCCAGAGGGTGATCCAGCTTGTAAGATCCTCATTGTTGGGGACCCGAGTGGCTGGACCAGGCCAAGGGGTCGCCAACGTAACACCTGGCTTCAGCAGATAGAGGGTAATTTCCGGAGGGTGGGACTGGACCACGTGTCTATCTGGGGGGTTGCCAACCGGGATCCCAAGCTGTTTCATCACGTAGTGGGTGCGGCAACGCACTGTACCAGTGCATGCTCCCCAACTTGACGCATAAAAAAAAAAAAATTTTTTTAAATATATATATGGTAAGTAAAAATGTGAATGTTTATACCATCTAATGTAGAACTCTGTTGCATATGCTAGTGTTTTACTCGCATTGTAGGCAGATGGACTAGGACTTCAATTATTAGCCTAGTAAACATTGTGTTCATATATCTGTGTCACATAACACTGAAGCAACATTCAGCTTACAGCGATGACGGCGAGTCTTACTCCTCCACACAGCATGTAACGGTACATTTTCTGTTTAAATGTTTGAGCATCTCCATTGTGCTCTCATGCCATAAGAGGTCAGACCTACACATTTTGCAACTCACAACCTTTTTTTCCCCCTATGCTCAGAGTAAAGTGCTCCCAAACTCTGGAAGTAAATGCACTACTTCTACATTTATTGATGACTTGCTCTGTAAAAAGAGGCCTACTACATGTTTACTGGACCCCATCCTCACGACACTTATCAAATCATGTTATAATCCCAGCTGTATCAACAATAACTACATCCCTTAACACTGGCTCTGTGCCCACTACTCTGAAAATCACTTCTGTAACCCCAGTGTTAAAAAAGTCTTGTCTTAATGCTAACAATTTGAACAATTTTTGACCTCTCCCTCACTTACCCTTTCTATTTAAAGTTCTTGATCATGTTGTGACCTACTACATAACTAGTTTCTTAATTTGTAATAAGCTGATGAAAGCGTGTTAGCCTATTTTCAGAACACAGCTCAGCTGTGAAGCTGCTCTGCTTCAAGAAACTAAAGATTTGCGTATGGTTGCAGACTCGGGACAAATCAGCATATTAATTCTTTTAAATCTTAGTGCAACATTTGATTCTGCCAAGCATGGCACTCTACAGTCCAGAATGGAAGAATGGAGAACATTCTAAATATCTCTGGCACTGCCCTCCAGTGGTTTTAGTTCTAACTGACTACAGGCAAGAGCTTGTTAGTCTTGGCAACAGCAGATCCAGCTTAGCACCAGTAAAACAAGGAGTTCCTCAAAGCTCTGTCCTCCGCCCTCTGCTGTTCTGCATCTACATGCTTTGCCTTGGCCACATTATTTTTATCTCTGGACTGGGTTATCAATTTTATGCGGGTGATACTCAGATCTATCTAACTGTTAAAAGTACATCTTCCTCAGAGTTTTCTCTGCTTACAACTTAACTCTGTGAAATTAAAACCTGGATGGTGCATAACTCTTTAAAAATAAACTGCAACAAATCAAATGTCATGTGAATCGATACTAAAGAAAATGAGCTCCTTTTCAATTGTTGTTAGTGATGATATCATCATAGATTTTTCTTCTGGAAGAAATGGTGTCATTTTTTTTTTTTTTTTTAAATCCTCCCTTTCTTACTCTATCCACACAAAAAAAAAAAAAAAAAAAAAAAAAAATCACATTAAGAAAGTTACTTCCACGTTCACAATATATCCTCATTTTTCTCCTTTTCTGAAGCTGTGAAACTTATCCGTGCTTTTATTATATCCCACAACAACTAATGTAACTCAATGCTGGCAGGTGTCCCTTTTAATCTGTTACCACAGCTCCAGTTGGTTCAAGACTCTGCAGTAAGAGTCCTAACACAGGCGAGCATGTAACATCCATCCTGCTCCACCTTTATTGTCTTACATGATTGAATATAAAATTCTATTACTAACTAGTACAACGTTAAATACCCTTGAACTGGACTAATTCAGTAATCTCCTCCATCACTATGCTTCAGTTCTCACACTAAGGTCCACCGATTATGGTAATTATGTTGTGCCCCAACGAATCTGTGCTCAATGGGTGATAGAGCCTTCGCACCCAAAGTTTAGAAGAACAGCCTCCCTAAATGAATAAGATCATCTGGCTTAATTCATTCTTCAAAAAACACAACTTAAAACTCATGAAGGCATTTGACTTACACCGAGATTCTGCCCTGTGTCTCAGTCTACCCTCACTCTCCAGCTGCTCAAGATGATATGTGTTTGTATCACAAATTATGTTATTAATTCAGGGTTTTCTTGTAACATTTTGTATTTTTATTTTGGTTTATTGTCTTTTATTAGAACTCAGTCTTGTATTTATCTTACATTTAGTGTGTTATGCTTATATTAACTTTTATGAAATGTTATATATTTAAACTTTTTTTTCTACTTTTTCCCTTGTTGGGAGCATGAGAAAGATGCTTTGTAAATAAAATGTACTAAAATTATTACTACTTTGCTTACCGGTGTCCTTTAGGACTGATTTTTAAAATACTCTTAATCGTATATTGAAATCTGAATAATCTTGCTTCTTGTTCTTATAATCCCATTATATTCTCAGTCACAATCTTAGATCCTCAATATTAGTTTGCTCATTATTCCAATAGCAAAGAATGGCAAAAGGCAATCTTTTATTGTTATGCGCCAAAATCTAGAATGCTTTATTGATAGAGATAACTTTGTTGTTCTGCTTTTTCATACATTTTTTTTTTGTGGGTCAGTTCTAATACATTATAAAATGCATTATAACAACATATTCTTTAAAGATTTTCAAATGTTAACCTCTTCTGTTCTTTTCCAGTGTTCTGTAGTGCCATCTTGCGCCATGGTCATCTGATCACAACCCTCTGCAGCCTTGAAACCACCAGAGGTTTATTTTCTCCACCATCTCACCAGCTTAAGTTTTTATTTTCATCTCCTCTCTGGCTAGCTAATCCTAGCATCATACTGTCCACTGTAACTATTAGAGATTTAAAAAATGTGTTTACTTAACAGTAATTTAAGCCATGCGCAAGGACTCTTCCATTTCTGTTACTTATTTACATGTATTTTGTAAATTTGTGTTTACTTCAATTATTTTTAAGTATTTATTTATTATTATTATATATTTTTTGTTTGCATTTTTAATAACTTCTTGTAATGTGCTCTGAGAACATATTGTATGAAAATATGCTGTATAAATGAAATGGTGGTGGTGCTGAATTAATTGTCTGTCTGTTGGTATTATACTACTGTCATTAGTCTGTAGGAGATATACACGTAATATGTGGGTACGACCATAAATTTGATCTTGAACTAATTATATAGCTAGGAACACTCCAAGCAAGGCTCATGACAACTATAATAGTGTCATTTTGCTAACTGATTTGATTTCCCTTTCCATACAAAGCAGCAGAAACTGTCACTGAAGAGCACTTCCTACAAATACTGCTGTGATATCGGTGAGTGGAGGAGACAGTAGTAAGGAGCTCACATTTGGCAGTTTTAGAATCATATTTTGAAAAATTAATCAATACAAATTTTTAACATGTGGTATAAAACAGTCAAACAGGGAGGTTAGTTTTAAATGCAAGGTAAATAAAAATTGACTTTGTTTTACCTATAAAGGAGTCACAATGTTGGCCTTTTCTGTTACCTTTTTAAACAGTCATACAGACCACAATAGAGCATCAGCTTCAGTGATGCATAAAATTAACATTTAAAAAATAAATACAAACATATTTTCAAGCCTTCTACAAAAGTATATTAATGCCTTAAGTATACAAGCATGTCTTTTCAACAGTCAACAGCATTTCAACTTTACCATGTGTTTTAGATTGGGTACTGTCTGTCTCTGACATTTAACAGAAGCAGGGCAAGAGAGAACAGAAAGGGCAGATTAAGGTCTACAAAGCAGTTATTTAAGCAGTTTAACTCTAATTATGTTTCAAATAGAGTATAAAAGTAACATTTGTATTTTGTAACGGTATAAGTTGGTCTCCCAAATGTCAATACATGATTTGTGTAGTACTTCCAACCGTCATTCTAGCACACAGCAAAAATGTAGCTCTAATTATAAATGACTTGTCCAAAAAAAATAAATAAATAAAAAAAAAAATAAAAAAAAAAACTTCAACTAACAATCTGTGCCCTATTAACAAAATACATTACAAAGCAGTTATTTACCTGGGCACTTGACTTTCTTTTCTTCTTTTCTGGGCTCTTCATATTTACTCCTGTGGAAATGATGAATATGTCACTTAATGAGCCAGAATTCAACAGCTATAGAGTTTGTTATATGAATATTGTCAGTGATGCACACAAACTGAGTAGAGCTATGCGGACTTATGAGTTCAGCAGGCGTTCTACTAAAGTACCATTTAAAGGGTTAACATACACAGCTGAATTACACGCTTAAATTCTACAATAAAATTAAATCATTTTTATGGTCAAAAAGTGAAGAAAAAAATAAGGAACAAATAAACAGATACCCACCCACCCAATTTCATAAATACATTTTAGCTTTACCAAGACTACACATCTCAGATTTTTTTTTTTTTTAAATATTACTAAAAAGTGCATAACAGCCAAACATTCAACTACATGATAAAACAGAACTGATAAATGGTTCCATCTTTCTCTTTTTTTTTTTTTTAATATTTACTAATTAACATTAAAGCAGACACCCATAGAAATGTCTGTGTCAAAACCAATAGACCTATGGATTGATGTACTATAAAATGCAGACACAGGACTGAGGCCTCGATTATTGCAATGTGAATCAGTTTTTAAATTTTTATAGCTAATTTCAAAGTAGAACAATAAAGTGGGAAGTCAAAGACAAACAATGAGAGAAGTTATGGTACCACAGATCTGTCCACTTTAAAACTTAATTACAATATATTGCTAATCATTTGCTCTACATACTATCATACTAGCCTGCAAAAAAATCTTACAACAAATTAACAAAATGATAAAATGTTATTTAGTTCTTAGCTCATAAGTGGAAATGTTTCTTATTCTATCCCAGAACTTCATGTTTCAAATACTTACCTTTTATATGAGATTTAATGCTATGATACTGCTATCATTCAAGTATTACTTATTGAGCATGTCCTTTGCTTTTATATTTGTGAAGCCCTTTGAGCAGAGGAAGGGTACTCTATAAATAAATGTATTATTGTTATGATTAAATTGAAATTTAAAAATGTTAAAAACTAGTTACCTTCAGCACTTTCCTAGCTTGTAAGTAATAAGTTCAAGGACACTGGCACTGAGCTAAAACCTCCAATCATTTGCAACAAGTGATTTCTGGGTTAGAAAACGTAGTAAAAATTATAAAAATGTATACTGGAAACCCCATCAGAAAATAATTTTAGTATTAGATCAGCAGAGCAAATTCGTACCTGGGCAATGACCTTGTCTTTAGAATGGAAACCTAAAATGCTCAGCAGAAAGTGACAGTCTGGCTAGACAGTGAGGCAGGCAATGGCCTGAAAGTTCCTCTATGATGAACGCAGTACCTCTTGAAACCTAAAATGCTCAGCAGAAAGTGACAGTCTGGCTAGACAGTGAGGCAGGCAATGGCCTGAAAGTTCCTCTATGATGAACGCAGTACTAGTGAGTCATCGGGAAAGATAAACATGGACAGGACTATCACAAGAAAGCGGGAGGCAGGGAGTGTTCAAAGACAAATAACAGCAAATATTCTAAGCTTGCTTCACACCAGATTTTACTTTTGTGCTTTGCTCTCTTTATGTCAGGATAGATGGCCACTGACTAAGCTCAGGCATTTTCAGTCATACGAGTGCAGAGCATAAGACACCTGCATACCATCCTTAGTTATGAATTCAAGTGAATAAAATGCAACACTAATTAAATTCCAAATAAAAAAAAGCAAAACCGACTCCAATGTCTTCTTCAGAATACAAAACTAACAGAAAGCCGCCCCACTATATTAAGACAACACGTTAGGTGAACCAGTGAACCAAAGGCCAGGGTCTGTGAGGCTGTGGATGTGAATAAAATGGAAGTCTTGTGGCCATTGCTGTCAGGAATGAACTTCACAACACTGTGATGGTGTTGGACAGACAGATACTGTATATCGGACTTCTGCTCAACCATGCAGCTACCGGTATGCAGCGCTGATTTTTCATAAATTGTCACTTTAGTACACGTGTAAAAACATTTTCCTCTATGTGCAACCCAAAATAAAAATGGAGATGAAATGTTTCATAATGAAATGTTGTGTTCAATTAATTTAAAGCCTTCCTTTCACTGCCTACAATGACACCAGATAAGAGTACTTCTCTGAGAGAGATCAGCTATAATGGAGAAACTTCAAGCCACCTAAACAAGGTAAAGATGGAGTACTTGCTCTCTCCCAAAATAAAAATTCCTAAAGCCCAAGCTCACTTTGCTATACCTAAGTTACCCTGAAGTATCTATTAACAAAATAAAATAAATAAATAAATAAATAAAGAGGGTAATAAATGAAGGTAATGATGGATTATGTTCCCCAATGAGGTTTACAGCTTTTTTTGGTTTTATTATACTTTACATAAGGAGACTTTAGGGGCTATAAAGTGGAGAAACAATTAGTTCTCCCACCTCAAGCTTACAGAGACCTGGATTCATATTCATGCTCTGCGACAGACTTTTACATCTTCCTTATTTCTGCATCTTCTCAGTGTAGCTGCATTTGTTCCTTTCAAATCACAACATGTGTTGGTTAAGTTAAATAAGCCTGCTATGAGCGAGCAAGCCCCACGATGGACAGAAGTATTATTAAGGGTTTGTTCCTGCTTTGTGCCTAGTACTAGAAGGATTAGAGGAAGGTTCAGAAAATGGATAGATGGACAAACATTCCCTCACTCTGGTCTATAATTTTCTGATCAGAGAACAGACAGCCTTCTTAGGTGGTGTGATATAACATTTTTGTCCTTTTCTGCAACTCCACTCTTAATTACCCTACTGATTAAGATCCTTAATTAAAATATTAAATGATGATAACTGATTGTTTACAGCTTGTGCCAAGCTCAGCAGGGGCTGAACTGACTACAGTGATAAGGGCAGCCTGCCAACATGCAAACAACAAGTGAACATCAGCTCTTTTGTTTATTTCCAGCACTGGAAAACAGTGGTAAAAGTGATCCAGTTGCGAGACTGTGTACTGGTAGTGGACTCTGTCATGTAGACGGTTTATTTTCAGCAGCATTCACTCATTCAACATAATGTAAATTCATTGTTTAATTACAGTCACCAGGCCTAACTAATAGTCATGATACTTGAAAACGACCTAATAGGTGGGAGATGTACCTCTATATGGGCTACAACTGGACAGCACTTGCACACTTCTTGTGTTTTTTTCTGTTAAAATAGAAATGTGGATTATTTATTTGCCATGTAAATAATGTGTGACTGCTTCAGCTCATTGCAACACATGCACTTTGTAGAAGCGAACACTGGATATTTCTGACTAATTACTACATTAATGAAAGAGGAAATTTACAAGGAATACCTTGCCTGACCAAAATGAGGTGTGGTGGCAAGCCTATTTGGCATTTTCACCCATTGCTGCTGGGATAAATGTGGTTTCCTGAAAACAGACAAGAGCACGTGGGCTCTGAAAAATGCAGGGATTGACTGAAAACCACATGGTATTGATAATAACTACCAATACTGCCTCACAGCTCCAGAAACCCACATTGAATCCCAGCCCAGTGACACTTTGTGCAAATTTTGCACATGCTTCGAGTCTGCTTGGACTCCTCTAGATATTCAGGTCTGCTTTCGATATCTCAAAGTTGTACAATTTACATTGATCACTGTAATCTAAATCTGACCTTTGTGAGTGAAAAGTATGTAGATGTGACCTATCATGTACTGGTGGGATACTGCAAGACAAAATGACCTCCTACTGTAACTGTGCACATTATCTCTCTATTATAAAAGAAAATCTTGAGACAAGACAAAACTATTGCCAACAGATTTTTTCAAGTTGGTAGAGGGGGCCCCGCTCTCCTCTCAACCATTTCTGGTTAACAGCCCACGGCCACGGTCCTCTCACATCTCATTTATGTGAATGGTTTTGTTATACACAGTTCTTGTGCTCTCAGCTCTTATAAATTTTTACGTTTTCCTCACTTTAAGTTCCCAATAAAAGAAGACTTACTATTTCCAAATTTTATTGAAGAATTTTATCGCAAAGTGTTATCAACAGAAGAAATGAGTACACGGGCAATCCTAGCATCGAGGAATGATGAAGTCAAACAAATTAATGCGAAAATTGTCAATCAGTTACACGGCAAATTGGTTAAATGTGTATCAATAGACTATGCTGAAAAAGTTGGTGGTGATCGTGCGGAAGATGAAAAACATCAACTTATAATATTGCGCAGAATATCTACAACCATTAACACTGTCTGGTCTTCCACCAGCCAAATTACTGTTGAAAGAAGGATGTATCTTAATGCTATTGCGGAATTTATGTCTGAGTGATGGCCTATGCAACTGGACAAGATTAGTTGTATTGAAAATTGGTCGAACAATTCTGACATGTAAATTTTAGCAGGTGGCAAGAAAGGTAACATAGTACATCTTCCACGGATAACATTAGACACCAAAGGAGACTGTGATATTCTATTCGTATTATAACGTTTACAGTTTCCCGTTAAAATAGCTTTTGCTATGATAATTAAAATCATAGAGACAAACATTTGAAAAAGTAGGTTTATTTATTAGAGAGAAAGAAATGATATTCACTCATGGCCAGATATACTTTGCGTTGTCACGATGGAAGTCCAAACACTGAATCAAAATTCAATGCGATATTGAAGAAAAGTTAATTCCAAATATTGTTTTTACTGAAGTTTTACAGTAAAAGTGTAAGTTTAAAAAGTATTTGCATGTGAATTTCAAAGCCAAACAACGAAAACGTATAACGCAAAGAATACCTCTAACGCAACATTAAACATAATTTTCTTTCAATTTATTATGTTTTACCATGGTTAATTACTTGCCGTAATGTAAAATAGTTAGGTCTATTATGCATATGTAACAATTCCCATGAAAATAACAATCTGTTTAAATTGTACATCCGCTTCCCCATAATCAAGCGGCATAGCCGCAAAGTGGCTAGCACGTAGTGCCCGCCCAGGGGTTGGTGAGCGAAGCGAGCAGAGTGCAGAGCCCCCTAGTGTACTATATAATAAAACACTAAGGTCTGTGTGTCCAGTCCCTCAGAGCAAAATGATTGGTTAGTTCCATTTTGGTATGACCGGTCATTTTGACTTTGGTGATGCAATCAAAAAGGAGATGTGGCGTGCACAAGGAGGAGTAAAGACATATGAAGCACACTGAGAGAGTTGCCTTCAAAGGTGGCAAGTATAAAACAAGACAGGGGTGAGAAAGGTGCTTCACAAATAATGAGCTAGTATGAGACACAGGCTTTACACTCACACTTGAGAGAGGAAGCACCGGTGAGGAGGCATTCACAGAAGCAAATAGGGAGGAAAGGCACCTAAAGTACCATAGGGAAAGAGGCAGCAAATATTCTACTACCTATCTGCAACAGGTATCATGGCTAGTTATAACTAAAATGAAGGAATGAATTCCTCTTTCAAAGTCACTTAACACAAAAATTAAACTACTAATATTATTATTCTACTCAATTTAAACAGGTGTTTTCATTACCAGAAAGCATATGATTACATTTTTTTTTTTTTTTTTATATATAGATTTATAGAACATTTTCAATCCCATAGGAATATCCATTCATTTTCAGAGCATGCTGTGAGTGGCAGGAGCCACTCCTTACAGTGCTGGCTCAGTGACAAAAGCTCCTTTTTGACAGAATTCTGATCAGTCACGTGTCACACACCTACTCACTCTGGATCTATTAAAACTTGCCTGTCAGGCTAACAGGCCTTTAGACTCCAAGAGTAAATCGGAGTCCCTTGTGCAAATTTCTCACAGGCAGTAACCAGACAGATTATTGCTCTGGAAATCTCAGGTCAATTTCCAGTGTTTCACCATTCTGCCATACACAAAAAGTTAACATTGGCATGTTATATGTGTAGTAAGTTACAATGAGAATTTACATGAAGCCCTTGACTGAATGATGCCATTTACATTTTTACTGGATCATCAAGCCTCAGTAATCCAGCTACCACAATACATCTGCAATAATACCTTTTAAACTAAAAGAGCACAAAACATGGTAGAAAGTGTGGATTATGACTTGGGACTTCAAACTCCAAGGCTGTGGGTTCAAATCCTGCTTCAGACACTGTGTGAACATAAGCAAGTCACTTCTCCTAACTGTGCTCCAGTTGGAAAAATAAAAAATGTAACCAGCTGTATCTCTCAAATGCTATAATTCACCTTGAATAAAGGCTTCAGCCAAATAAAGAGTAATGATAACAGATTCTCTTCAGCTGGTTATCAACAGCCCTTGCTTGTTAATGCACACACATTAAAGTGAGCAATATGTAACAAATACAAAAAAAATAGTCAAAAATGCTGAACTGCATTTACTTGCTTAAAGTTGTTGTCTTCCATTTCTACAAGAGAAAAAAAAGTTAACTCTACCTAAATTTTTAAAAGTGATCTTTCCAAAGGAATAATAATAATAATAATTCATTACATTTATATAGCGCTTTTCTCAGTACTCAAAGCGCTAGAGGAAAACGTTACAACTATTGCCTTACTAACTTAACTTGGATTTTTTTACAAATTCATTCTCACCAATTTTCTACAACAGAGTCTGAATTATCATGGGCTGAGATTCAACTTCTCTCTCAATTTCCATACAATAAAATTTGCTCCAAACACTGAATAATTAGTTAGAGCATCAATATTCCGAGTTGATGCCTTTCCTGGAAATAGTTGTAGTTGTAGTTGAGGCAAAACAGGAACAGACCCTGGAAGGGGAACCAGTCCATCGCAATGCATAAGCATAAATTAACAAAATCACGCAGAGGAAATCCACTAAAATTGAAAATACAGCTTGCATTTTCAAAGCTTTGACTAATTCACTTTAACATTACAAATACGTAAGGAGAGTTTACTTGACACCAATCAAACTCATAAATTTAGCAAAATTATGTGTCAGAGTATAACACAAACACGGGATCTGCTTTGTAAGCGTGAAAGAGAGATACTATGTATGGCGTACACCGTCATCTCAATACAATTACCTGAACAAGAACGGGTTGCGTTGTTTAAACCTATTTCGATGAATTTACATTTGTGTAATAATGCTCACCATGATAGGCGCAACGTAAAATACGAACTAATTTAGTGTGTTTCAATCAAAACCTCATCTTAAACTAAAATAGCAAGAAAGTCACTGAACCTGTAAAACACTGGAATGACCGGATTAATATCCCAAGAATACAAGATTTTCATTTAGTATATTTGGTTTAGTAACTCTACTGCTGCTTATTTAGTTAAAACCAGTTTATCTCAGTAGACGTGAGATTAATTAAGGCTGAGATTGTGCTAACATTGTTACAGAACTGAAGTGACAGAAACTGAACCAAGCCTGGCCGTGAACTGGACTATTCGTCCCTTCTATGGGCCTCCCAAGTGACAGGGATCGGAGGTGGTATGACAGCAAGTCAGATCCTGCCCACTGCCTTTCAGTACTCCTAATAGTTAGCTATCGCTTGCCTACCTCTGCAATCGTTCCACAAAGTGGGGACGGGGCTCAACACCGAATGCCTGTACCTGCTTTGGCTCTCTTGCTCTGACCCAGTGGCGCTTGCAACTTCCCTAGATAGGCAGCCATCAATGGGCCTGGCTCGGAGCGGGCATCTTCTCACTTAGGAAAATGAGGGAAAATGTTCCAGTTGACCAGAGCAGATAGGGTCGCCCCGCTGCAGCCCCACAGAATATCTTGTCGAACACTGCTACGCGTCCTCTTCTCGGGCCCGGGATCTGGGTGGAATCACTGCGGGAACCACCGGCTTCAGCGCTGGGCAGCAGTGTACAGGACACCAGGCTCCCGCTCCTGGACAATTGTTGATAACCAGACAGCAAAGCGAGGCGAAGAGAGCGTGCACAATCGACGACTAAGGTGTCCTCTACTCCTCTTGGTATATAGGCACTATTTATTTTAAATTAAACGCCAATACTAAGACTAATGCAAAGCTCCGCGCCGGAACAATGAGAGGCAGCAACACCGCCGCACTTAGTGTGCTAGCATTTTGATGAAAATAAGGGGAGAGCATATTTCCTTCAAACGTCGATTACTCAAATTAAAACTAATATCGACGAAGATATTTATTAAATAGATAAAATATTAAAATATTGTAGGAGCAATTATGTATATGTATATATATATATATATCGCTTTAGTAAAGCAATTGATTATAAGTTCCACACAATCCCCCTCATTATCTACAAGTAATGGTACTTCCTGGAATGTCTCATTTAAGCAGCAGACAGAAACATAAAGCTTATATTAATGTTTATAACCGTTTAGGTACATCTTGTAATACAATTTGCGTTACCAATGCTATAATTGCAGAATAAAAGCTTAAATAAATTAAAATCATCTGCAATACGTACTTGTAACATTCTATCCTTCGTCGCTCTATACATTTGAAGCGCAAGCTCATGTGCCAAGCATAATGGGATTTGTAGTTTTTTGCGTAATCTATGCGCACGAGAAGCATTGTCCGTTGGTGGAGAGTTCGTGGGCCTTAAAAGAACATTCGCAAGTCACGCAAGCCAAAAAAAAAACAACTTTAAAATAAGGCTTTCGAGATTGCAAACGTCGTTATTTTTATTGAAAAAATCTATACAAGCCAATCACGAAACCCACTGGCAAAATATCTTAACAACCATGTACACGTTAAGTATCTCCCCATCCATCCAACCAGTAAGCCGGAGACTGAACCCTGCCTTTTTCTTAATGCACGACCAAAGCATAGTTACCCATCCATGCCTTTAATGCAAATATCGTGAAAGTATGCATTATTCTACAGAACGTTTGCTTTTGGGTATCATCTGCCAATAGCTGATTAGTTTATGCAATATTTTTTATGGAAAATTACCTGTAGTCTTAAAAACAGTCAGTCATTGTCCAACCCCCTATATCCTAACATTATGTTTTTTGATTTCTCCAGCACCTTCAATAATAATAATAATACCATCCAGCTGTCCCAGTTAAGGGATAAGCTCAGAGATATGCAGGTAGATGAGCCTGTGGTGTCCTGGATAATGGACTATCTGTCAGGTAGACCGCAGACTGTTTCTGAAGTGAATTTCAGCAACACTGGAGCACCACAAGGAACAGTTCTATCTCATTTTCTCCTCACTCTGTACACCTCCAGCTACAAATATAACACCTGGGGCCTCATGCATAACGGCGTGCATAGAATTCACAAAAGCCGAAATGTGCTTACGCACAGAAAAATCCAGATGCAGGAATGTGTGCGTTCACCAACTTCCGCGTTCTTCCACTATATAAATCCCGCTCAGCGTGGAAATAAACCCATGTGCACGCGCCTGCTTTTCCGCCCCAACTCCTCCCAGAATTATGCCTCTTTGAATATGCAAATCAATATAAATAGCCCTTATGCCCAGCGTTCTGTGAAAAGGCAATGGCAAAAGTACGAGGAAAAATAGAAGAATTTCAGTAAATACCAAATGGAGGCAAAGAAAAACATACTGTTTGTTGGTTTAAACAGTAATATAATAAACAAAAGGAAGTTGATCGAGTGACCTAGAGTGTCGGAGAAACTCGAAAGCTCAAGTTCACAAAGTCGCACAGTGCCCGAAATAAAAAAGAAGTTGTCACATATCAAAGTCGGCGTGAAAAGGCAACTCGTAGCCCACCATCTGAGTGTCATATGAAAGCTTATTAGGGTACAGTGAAAAAAAAGGCACACAGTGTGAAAAAAGCACGAAATGTCAACTTTAATCTCGAAATTTCCACTTTAATCACATAGTTTATTTTGTCATTAAAGTAGAACATCATAAACTTCATCTTAAAATTGTTTAATTTACTAGTTTCTCAAATCCCATCGTAACTAAAGTAGCACGTTAAATGCTTTGTTCTGTATTTGATCTTATATGTGCTCTATGTGCCTGAATCACTACGTGCTCTTCCTCCGACAGGACACAGAATCCAATATGTTCGTAATATTACAGCTCTCTGAGTAATTCAAATACTGAGAAGTATATGTGATATCATTTTCATGATGATATGAGTTAAAGCATGTTATTAAACATGGGAACACGGTGGCACAGTGATTGTTCATGTCTTACAGCAAGATGCTTGCTGCGCCATGCGTGACCTTCAATGAAATGCTTTATTACAGAAGTACTGTCTTTTTCAAACGTACTATCCCCCAATTCCTGTCCTTACTTTTCTTTCTCCAATTACCCAATCGCCACACAATCAGCTCTGTAATAGACGTTAAGCCATCTGTAAGCTTAGAACGTCGATTCTTCAAAACTCTTAAGGAACATCGAAATATCTTTGTAATGTTTAATTATTCTATCCATCTATCCTTCCAGTGTCGCTCCAGCCAGAGCATGAATACAGCGCGAGGTAGGAACAAACCATGAACGAAGCTCAAGCTCGCTAGCACTGTGGCACCGTGTAGTTAAAGTTAGTTTTATCTGTATAATATAAACAACATATTTTGCTGCATTTCATCTTAAAAATGATATCGTCATCATATGTAAATACGCGCTTTATAAAGTGGCTCAGGTTGTGCAATAATATAACTGTATCATAAGTACAATTACCTCACGGTAACTTGCAAGTACAAACAGTTCTACAAGGAGCACTTGATGGACTGATTGAGTGCATTTAGAGTTCTTGGGATGAAACTGTTTGTGAACCGCGCGATCCGAACAGGAAAGGCTGTGAAGACTTGTTCGGATGAGAGCAGTTCAAATAGCGAATGGCTGAGGCAGCGAATACTTGATGCTGTATACCGATAATTCTCTTTCCGATCGCTGTAGATCTGTGATTCACACTCAGATACAATGATATAAATACTCCGAGTGGTGCAGTGAGAGTAATATGGAAAAAGATGATCCGCTGTGGCAACCCCTAACGGGAGCAGCTGACAGAAGAAGAAGAAGGCTAAAGAAGTTATGGTATTTAGAATAGTTTGACCATTCTGTGGACCATTATATTGTTACAGGTTAATTACAATCACATGCATTAAATTTATGAACGATATGCGGTTAATTTCAGTGTATTTGATAAAGCCGCCGTCGTGGATGTGGATCTAAGAAAGGGTAACCACACAGGAACAGTAGCACTGCTTTGACGCTGGGGGCCGCCAGTCTGCAAAACCGAGCGGAGAACTTGCGTACGACAGGGTATGAGGTACCGTGGAAAAGTGCGTGGCTTTACGCCAAGTGTAGGTTTTATACATTGCGATTTGAATGTGGAAACGTTCTTACGCAACATTTCTGTGCGTACGCACCGTTTATACATGAAGCCCCAGGTCATGTCACTTGCAGGTGATTCTGCACTTATGGGGTGCATTGATAAGGGGAGTAAGACAAGAGTATAGAAGTCAGGTGGAAAACTTTGTTTCTTGGTGCAAAGAATATTGTCTACACCTTAACATTAGCAAAACCAAGGAACAGGGGCCTCATGTATAAACAGTGCGCACGCACAGAAATGTTGCGTATGAATGTTTCCACATTCAAATCGCGATGTATAAAACCTAAACTTGGCGTAAAGCCACACACATTTCCACGGTACCTCATACCCTGGCGCACACAGGTTCTCCGCTCGGTTTTGCAGACTGCCGGCACCCAGCGTCAAAGCAGTGCTACTGTTCCTGAGTGGTCACCCTTTCTTTCTTAGATCCACATTCCTGATGTGGCTTTATAAATACACTGAAACTAACTGCATATTGTTTATTAGTGTAATGCATCTGACTGTAATTAACCTGCAGCAATATAATGGTCCAGGGAATAGCCATAGTATTCCAAATACCATAACTGCTTTAGCGTTGTTACTCTCAATGCATCTTCTTCTTCTTTCAGCTGCTCCCGTTAAGGGTTGCCACAGCAGATCATCTTTTTCCATATTACTCTCACTGCACCACTCGGAGTATTTATATCACTGTATCTGAGTGGGGAATCACAGCAGCAGCTAATTGGAAAGAGAATTATCAGGATACAGCATGAAGCAGACGCTGCCTCAGCCATGGCAAAACGCTTCAGAGACTTCCCTGTAGGGACTTCGCGATTTAGAAAAAGTTTCATCCCAAGAACTATAAACACACTCAATCTGTCCATCAAGTGCTCCTTGTAGAACTGTTTGTACTTATAAGTACAATTACCTCACTGTAAACTTGCACAACAGTTATAATATTGTAGAACCTGTGCCACTTTATAAAGCGCGTATTTACATATGATGACGATATCATTTTTTAGATGAAATGCAGCAAAATATGTTGATTATATTATACAGATAAAACTTTAACTTCATTTAAATAATCTGTATTGCTAATAATTAAACATGTGAGGACACGGTGCCGTAGCGATAGCTAGTTCAGGGATTGTTCCTGCATTGCATTGTATTGTTACTGGTGCTGACGCGACACTGGAAGGATAGACTGATAGAATAATTAAACATGTACTACGAAGATATTTCAATGTTCCTTAAAAGTTTTGAAGAATCGGCGTTCTAACCTTACAGATGGCTTCACGTCTATTACAGAGCTGATTGTGTGGCTATTGGGTATTTGGAGAAAGAAAAGTAAGGACAGGAATTGGAGGTTAGTACGTTTGAAAGAGACAGTACTTCTGTAATAAATTATTTCATCGAAGGTCGTGAATGGCGCAGCAAGCTTCTTGCGTGAGACATGAACAAGCACTGTGCCACCGTGTTCCCATGTTTAATAACATGCTTTCATTCCTATCATCATGAAAAAGATATCACATATACATCTCAGTATTTTAATTATTCAGAGAGCTGTAATATCACGAATGCAATGGATTATGTGTCCTGTCGGAGAAAGAGAAAGCCCGTTTAAGAAGCAGGTAGTGATTCACACACAGAGCACATAGAAGATCAAATACAGAACAAAGCATTTAACGTGCTACTTTAGTTACAATGGGATTTGAGAAACTAGTAAATTAAACGATTTTAAGATGAAGTTTCTGATGTTCTACTTTAATGGCAAAATAAACTATGTGATTAAAGTGGAAATTTCGAGATTAAAGTTGACATTTCATGCTTTTTTCACACTGTATGCCTATTTTTTTTTGTCTGTACCCTAATAAGCTTTCATATGACACTCAGACGGTGGGCTACGACTCGCCTTTTCACGGCGACTTTGATATATGACAACTTCTTTTTTATTTCGGGCACTGTGCGACTTTGTGAACTTGAGCGTTCGAGTTTCTCCAACACTCTGTCACTCAATCAACTTCCTTTTGTTTATTATACCACTGTTTAAACCAACAAATAGTACGTTTTGGTATTCACTGAAATTCTTATTTTTTTTCTCCCATGCTTTTCCAATTGTCTTTTCACAGAACGCTGGGCTTAAGGGCTATTTATATTGATTTGCATATTCAAAGAGGCGTAACTCTGGGAGGAGTTAGGGCAGGACAGAAGGCGCGCGCACGTGCATTACTTTTCACGCTGATCGGGATTTATGTAGCGGAAGAACGTGGAAGTTTGCGTACGTACAGATTCCTGCATCTGGATTTTTCTGTGCGTACGCACTTTCCCGCTTTTGTGCTTACGCCATGTTATAGTGTGAGTTCTACACATGGCGTTATACATGAGGCCCCTGGTTACTGGGATTCACTGCACTAAAGAGCCACCATATCTGATCATTATTCAGGGAATGGATATGGAGGTGTTCCACTCCTACAAGTACTTGGGGTCCATATAAAGGACTGTTAGGACTGGTATTGGAATACAGAGAAACTACATAAGAAAGGATAGAGCAATCTTATTTAGAAGATTGTGTTCCCATAAAGTGGGGAAGTGACATCCTTCACATATTTTCAACTCTGTCATGCCCAGTGCAGTTTTCTAGACTGTGGTGTGCTGGCTGGCAACATCACTTCAAAGAGGCCCACTGAATCAACAAGAGCAGGCTCAGTTACGGGACACACTCTGGACCCCCTGGAGGTAGTAGCAAAGGAAAGAACTAAAACAAAGCTGAGTGCCATTATGAACAAAGCTGCATATCCTCTTTCAGACACATTAAACACCAAGGACTATCAGCAAACAAATTTTGAGCCAAGAAACACTACTGGGGCTCCATTATACCAATAGCAAAATGCCTGCCTAATGCTCACTACGACTGTGACAGTCAAGTCAGACATTTTCTTGCTTTTGAAAGTTTCTTCTTCTTTAGTCATTTTAGTGTGTGTTAAGACCATATTGTGTATGTAGATAGATAGATAGATAGATAGATAGATAGATAGATAGATAGATAGATAGATAGATAGATAGATAGATAGATAGATAGATAGATAGATAGATAGATAGATAGATAGATAGATAGATAGATAGATAGATAGATTCTTTATTAATCCCCAAGGGGAAATTCACATACTCCAGCAGCAGCATACTGATAAAAACAATATTAAATTAAAGAGTGAAAAAAACACAGTGCAAGTTAAAAAAAAAAAAAAATCTTGTATAATGTTAACGTTTACCCCAAACCGGATGGAATTGAAGAGTCGCATAGTGTGGGGGAGGAACGATCTTCTCAGTCTGTCAGTGGAGCAGGACAGTGACAGCAGTCTGTCGCTGAAGCTGCTCCTCTGTCTGGAGATGATACTGTTTAGTGGATGCAGTGGATTCTCCATGACTGACAGGAGCCTGCTCAGCGCCCGTCGCTCTGCCACAGATGTCAAACTGTCCAGCTCCGTGCCTACAATAGAGCCTGCCTTCCTCACTAGTTTGTCCAGGCGTGAGGTGTCCCTCTTCTTTATGCTGCCTCCCCAGCACACCGCCACGTATTATAGGGCGCTTGCCACAACCGTCTGATAGAACATCTGCAGCATCTTATTGCAGATGTTGAAGGACGCCAGCCTTCTAAGAAAGTATTGTCGGCTCTGTCCTCTCTTGCACAGAGCATCAGTATTGGCAGTCCAGTCCAATTTATCATCCAGCTGAACTCCCAGGTATTTATAGGTTTGCATCCTCTGCACACAGTCACCTCTGATGATCACGGGGTCCATGAGGGGCCTGGGCCTCCTAAAATCCACCACCAGGTCCTTGGTTTTGCTGGTGTTCAGGTGTAGGTGGTTTGAGTCACACCATTTAACAAAGTCCTTGATTAGGTTCCTATACTCCTCCTCCTGCCCATTCCTGATGCAGCCCACAATAGCAGTGTCGTAAGCAAACTTTTGCATGTGGCAGGACTCCGAGTTGTATTGGAAGTCCGATGTATATAGGCTGAACAGGACCAGAGAAAGCATAGTCCCCTGCAGAGCTCCTGTGCTGCTGACCACAATGTCAGACCTGCAGTTCCTGAGACGCACATACTGAGGTCTGTTTGTAAGATAGTCCACGATCCATGCCACCAGGTATGAATCTACTCCCTGAGGAGCAGAGGTTGGATGGTGTTGAAGGTGCTAGAGAAGTCAAGAAACATAATTCTTACGGCCCCAATGCCTCTGTCCAAGTGGGAGAGGGATCAGTGTAGCATATAGATGATGGTATCTTCCGCTTCCACCTTCTCCTGGTATGCGAACTGCAGAGGGTCGAGGGCGTGTTGGACCTGTGGCCTCAGGTGGTGAAGCAGCACCCACTCCATGGTCTTCATCACATGTGAAGTCAGAGCGTCAGGCTGGAAGTCATTCAGCTCACTAGGATGTGATACCTTTGGGACTGGGGTGATGCAAGATGTTTTCCAAAGCCTCAGGACTCTCCCCTGTTCCAGGCTCAGGTTGAAGATGCGCTGTAGAGGACTCCCAAGCTCCAACGTGCAGGCCTTCAGCAGTCTTGGCAATACTCCATCTGGACCCACTGCTTTGCTGGCACAGAGTCTCCTCAGCTCTCTGCTTACCTGGGCTGCTGTAATTGTGGGTGGGGGGAACTCTCTCCTATGCTGGTATCAGCAGAAGGATGGGTGGAGGGTGCAGTACTCTGAGGTGAGAGTGGGTTAGGGTGGTCAAACCTGTTCCAGAAGTTGTTCATTTGGTTTGCTCTCTTCACGTCTCTCTCGATGGTGGTACCCCACTTTGAGCTGCAGCCAGTGATGATCTTCATCCCATCCCACACTTCCTTTATGCTGTTATTCTGCAACTTCTGCTCCAGCTTTCTCCTGTACTGCTCCTTCGCCACCCTGAGCTGGACTCAGAGTTCCTTCTGCACATGCTTGAGCTCATGCTGATCACCGCCTTTAAAAGCCCTTTTTTTCTGGTTCAAAAGGCCCTTGATGTCACTTGTAATCCATGGCTTGTTGTTAGCATAGCAGCGTACTGTTCTTACTGGAACTGCAATGTCCATACATCAGTTGATGTAGTCAGTAGTGCAATCAACAACCTCCTCAATTTTCTCACTATTTGATCCCTGCAGGATATCCCAGTCTGTAGTTCCAAAGCCTCAGAGCCTGCTTTGCCTCAGGGGACCACTTCCTGAATGAGCGTGTGGGTGTAGGTAGCTGCCTCACTCTTGGTTTGTAGTGAGGCTGAAGCAGAACCAGGTTATACCTGGTTATGCATACAGTAGGTCAATAGTCCTATTTCCCCGGGTGTTACAATCTACATACTGGGAGAAGGCAGGTAATGTTTTGTTCAATATCACATGGTTAAAGTCTCCAGTGATTAGCACAAGCGCCTTGGGGTGCTGTGTTTGTAGTTTAGCAACAGCAGAATGGATGATGTCATCCGCTATCTCCACGTCCGTCCACCCGAGGAGGGATGTAAACAATAACAACAATGACATGTCCAAACTATCTGGGCAAGTAATAGGAACGCAGACTTATGGCCAACAGTTCGATGTCCCTGCAGCAAGTAGAGATTTTGACGTTTACATGTCCAGAGTTGCACCACCTTGGGTTCACATAGAGAGCGAGTCCTTTCTGCTTCCCGCAGGTATTTGTGTCTCTGTCCACTCTAACTGTGCTAAACCCGGGTAGCTCCATGTTAGCAACAGGGATGTTAGTTGTTAGCCACGTTTCACAAAAACACAACAAACTTCATTCTCTGTAGGTCCTGACATTTTTCACCAGCGCAGCCAATTTGTCAATCTTATTTGGTAGTGAGTTCACATTTCCCAGGATCACAGAAGGCACCGAAGGCTTGTATCACCACTTTCTCGCTAGCCGCTTAGCCTTTAGCTTAGTACCGGCTCTGCTGCCACGATACGGCCTTCTTACTTCGTCAGGTAAATAGGGAACCACACCGGCACAGGCCTTTGTTTTCAGCACTTGAAGTTGACTACCTGAATAGATGAGTCTCTGCGTGTAAAAAATCCATGTCCAAGTAGTAAGAAAATGGTAGAAATATAAAGTCGTATACGGAGCTGCTGGAAAGACTGCCACTCACGGCGGCGCCTACCATTACCAGTGTTATGTATTACATTACTCAGTGTGCTATATATATATATATATATATATATATATATATATATATATATATATATATATATATATATATATATATATATATATATATATAGTGGTAAAAAGCAGTCAACAGACCAAAAAAGCTTTGGGGATTGCCACCCCATATACAGCAAAAATATGCAAAAGTAAAGAAAACACGTCTTTACGTGGAGTTCAAAATGGAACTGGCTAACAGATTAACAACTGAGCTCAAATATGGTTAGAAGAAGGAAGAGGTGGAGTCAGAAAAGCCGGAACAGGAACTGATGTGGCGGTATGATGGATTCTGGGTATAGAAAATGACATCACCTGTGTTTGCCAGAAGTGACGTCAGCAGTGGGTGGACCAGATATGATGTCATCAAGAGGCCGGGTCTTTGTGTGAATTGCAGAGGAAGAAGAGGAGATTAAGTGAGGATTAAGTTAGTGCACCAACCCCTGGTGTGGCTGATGAATATCAGTATTTGAACCTGTAAACTGGCCCCCATGTGCACGTGTGTGACAACATATATATTTGCATTTATCTATTTATGCATTTATTTATAAAGAGCTTCTGTAAAATGTCAAACTTCTCTTTGTGGACAAATAAAGTTCAATCTATCTTTTGCAAAATGTTTTTAGCATGTAAATGTTGGTTTGGCCATACCAGAAGTTTCCTTTGTGGTTTGAATCTTTATGAGTATGTAAATGGTGCCAGTAACATATCCTTCAGTTAAATGTTGAAGGACAGAAGAGCTTCTCAAAGGTCATCTGATTTATGGGCAAAAAGAAAAGCAGCCAAGGTTGCAGATAAATGTGCATACTTGGCTTCAAAAACGGATATCATACTGAATCTGATAGTCTGAATGGAGTAACAGAACTCCAAAATTAAAATTATGCCAACACAGAAATAATTATTTCTCCAGTACCATCACACATTGCAATCAGTGTGAAGTACAGTAGAACTCAACTCTGGACTGACTACAATAGCATTGGTATATTTTTATGGATTAGCCTAAAATCAAGTCATTGTGATTTCTTATGTTTTACTTATAGTCCATATACCAGTTCAACCAGATACACATTTAACTGGGACAAGGAGTAAGATTCAAGGCAAATACTAAGAGTGCCAGAGAGGTGGCTGAATTGTGGCTATCAAATGTAAATGCCATTAACTGACACTTGGGCATTAACCCAAGAATGTACAGACTTAAACAGAAGAACATCCTAATAATAAAAAAGACTTCAAGAAAACACCCTATGAACTCCACCTTATTAATCCACCTCTCTTACACCCACCTATCCCCCCTTTCTCATTTGCTATATGTTGCCTTTGATTCCATCCATCCATCCATCCATCCATCCATCCATCCATCCATCCATCCATTATCCAACCCGCTATATCCTAACTACAGGGTCACGGGGGTCTGCTGGAGCCAATCCCAGCCAACACAGGGCGCAAGGCAGGAAACAAACCCCGGGCAGAGCACCAGCCCACCGCAGGGCACACACACACACACCAACACACCAAGCATACACTAGGGACAATTTAGGATCGCCAATGCACCTAACCTGCATGTCTTTGGACTGTGGGAGGAAACCGGAGCACCTGGAGGAAACCCACGTAGACACGTTGTATATTTAATCATTTTCCCCTGATGATGACACCTGATAGGTGTCAAATGCTCAGGAATAAAATACTATTTTAAGATATGTGAATCATTTTCTTCTTTGTGGATTTCTAGATCTAAATATGCAAACTGCATCACAGACCTCGACATCTACTTATAGTACAGTATGTATCTAACGCACTACATTTTAATTTTGAACTACGGCACTCAATTGTAATAAGAGGAAATGGCAGAATATACACTTCTGAACAGTAAAGGTAGCCTGTGTCTCCGTGTTTATACAGTGCCTGTGACATTCTCTCTGCCTGTTGTAGTTTTGCTTAGAGCAGCAATTGAACCTTTAGGTATACAGTCAGTACAAGGCAGGAATCAGGCCTGAATAAGATGTCAGTACATTGCAGGACCCACACACCTACAGTCACCTTGTAATTGCATGGCAGTTTTCAGCCACATGTTTACCTAGTATTCGACTCTGTGTGAAGTGAGAGGAAAATGGAAGCACACAAGAAAGACCAAGGGGTGAAGGATGAAATACTGCACAGAATACTGTTGGCATTGGAACCCAGGACCCTGAAGCTATGCAGCAGTATTTTCATCACTGTGCCACTGCTTCTTGATTGCATAACATTTTTAGCTACATGGCGACTTTAAACTGGCCTGAAGTGAGTATACTGTATGTGCCCTGCAATGGGCTTGCACACCATCCAGGGTTAGCTAATGGCCTAAAATAATGTAGCAAAGCATACATCTTGATGGACTCCACAGCTAACTTCTCTTCTTGAATATGATATTAAGTTATTATTTTAAATTTGTCTGCCATCATTATCCAATGCAGCTTAAAGGTTTATATATTGCAACTGTTTACATATTTTTTATTTTTTAAACAAGTGGAGCACTGGCACGTTAAATGAGTTGCTCAGTGCCACACAGTAAATTACACTGGGATCTGAACTAACAATCCTGGGGTCAGATACTTCCACCAAAAATGTTACGTTCCTTACCCTATGTAGTTTGTAGTGATGGCCAAGAATATTTTATTATCTTGTTTTCATGCAGAGCCAAAGAAAAAAAGTTATTATATGACAGGTGCCCAGTGCTGTACAATGGCAAATGATGTGAAAAATATTCATGGAAAAATGAAAAAAAAAGTCATGTTATTTTGTTGCATAGTCCACATATCTGTTATCCAGTTGTATGCTCAAATTGCACAAAACACATACTTTTTTTGCTAAACGTTATTAATCTGCCTCTCTCCATCATTCATTGGTCAAGAATCCTGTCTTCAATGTACTTAGGAAAAAATTCTTTAGTGTTTACCAAATGTTGTACTTAGTACTGGCTAAAACTAGTATAGATAAAATCTCTGACACCGACTGGTCAGCTAGACTGGTGGAATATAGGTGGGCTGAGATTAAAGGCCATTAACAGGGCAGCATAAACTTTAATGGAAGGGTTAGGGTAAAATTATTACACCTCTTCTTACTCCAGGAGGAAGGCATGGGCTGGAATGGGGGATGAATCTGCCTGAGCTAAATCACTGGGAAATATGCAGTCCATTCTTGCAAGAGGTGTGTAAAGAACCATTAGAAATGGATGAATGAGGCCTGCAAAGGCATCCTTTCTCTCTCTCTCTGCCATTTTCCATCCTGAGGAGAGGCCATTATTGCTAACCTCTGCCAATGGCATGCAAGATGAAGGCCCATACCAGACAAAGACTAAGACAGAGAGTTACCTGGTAATCTAAGCATATTGGTTTCCTAGAACGAACTAGGTCATATTATTATTCCGCTAACATTTATAATTTGCTTTCATATACTGTATGTTGGGCATATTATCTATAATACACTGAGATGGACAGCTGTCTCCTTAAGGGAAGGACAGGAGAAGGAGCTTGCACGGAGCAATACCTCTCCAGGGATGAAAGAGGGCAGCCCCCTGGCTTGCTATGGTGCCATGGGGTTGGAGTATGGAAGCTCAACATTGCCAGGGCCCATGGCCACTGCCAGAGGGCGCATGGGGAACAGCTGAGCCCTCCTTAACCAGATGGCAGCCACACCTGGAAGTGCTGCTAGAAGAAGATCACCAGACACCTGGAACACTTCTGGGTGCCCTATAAAAGGAGCCAGCTACCACTACTCTGGAAACCAGAGTCAGGAAGAAGAGGACAAAGCTTGCCAGGAGGAGTAGAATTCAAAAGAAAGTACTGTATTGTGTGCTTTGTGCTTGTGTACTGTGCTTGGGGGGGAACGAAGGAAAAGCATTTGCCCCTGTAAATTAAGATTATGTTGTGCTGCACTGGTGCCTGTGCCTGTTGAGTCAGGTGTTTGGGGAGCTGTGCGGCTCCTGGTGGTCACAACATGCATACATTTATAACTTTTCCTCCTGCCTTTTCTGGTACCCTTAATTGTTTGAGGTTTTAGATGTAAAAGAAAGGTGAAAGTAATGAAGTGTGGAGCTACAACCCAAACACTTCAGAGCATTTGCTCTTACTTCATACGTCATGAAGACTTTTGAGAGAATGGTCCCAAAACAGCTTCACCCCCTGGTTTTACAACATTTTGATCCTCTGAAGATTGCCCATTAGGCATATATACTGTAGGTGTGGAGGATGCTCCTGAGAGGATGAGGGGGTCCAGAACAGTGTGTTTGAAATGGTAGAGTGAAATTCTGCAGCACTTTAGGGAACTGTCCTTTCTCCCTTCCTGTTTACCTTCTACAGAACGGACCTCCAGTATAGTACCAGCACTTACCACCTACAGAAATTCTCAGATGGCTCTCCCATCGTAGGCTCCATTATTAATGGAGACGAATCAGAGGACAGAAGGTTTGTGCAGGACTTCATCTTCTGGTGTAGGCAGAACCATCTGCAGCTCAAAATCAGCAAGACAAGACAATAAGACAAATCTTCCAACAAGCTGATGATCCTCTGTGACCAATTACCATTCAAGGGTAGGATGTGGAAGTGGCACAGAGCTACAAGTACCTGCGGGGCAAACTAGGCTGGTCTGACAACACAGCGGTAATGTACAAGAAGGGCTAGAGAGACTGAGTTTCTCCGACACTCTGTCACTCAATCAACTTCCTTTTGTTTATTATACCACTGTTTAAACCAACAAATAGTACGTTTTGGTATTCACTGAAATTCTTATTTTTTTTCTCCCATGCTTTTCCAATTGTCTTTTCACAGAACGCTGGGCTTAAGGGCTATTTATATTGATTTGCATATTCAAAGAGGCGTAACTCTGGGAGGAGTTAGGGCAGGACAGAAGGCGCGCGCACGTGCATTACTTTTCACGCTGATCGGGATTTATGTAGCGGAAGAACGTGGAAGTTTGCGTACGTACAGATTCCTGCATCTGGATTTTTCTGTGCGTACGCACTTTCCCGCTTTTGTGCTTACGCCATGTTATAGTGTGAGTTCTACACATGGCGTTATACATGAGGCCCCTGGTTACTGGGATTCACTGCACTAAAGAGCCACCATATCTGATCATTATTCAGGGAATGGATATGGAGGTGTTCCACTCCTACAAGTACTTGGGGTCCATATAAAGGACTGTTAGGACTGGTATTGGAATACAGAGAAACTACATAAGAAAGGATAGAGCAATCTTATTTAGAAGATTGTGTTCCCATAAAGTGGGGAAGTGACATCCTTCACATATTTTCAACTCTGTCATGCCCAGTGCAGTTTTCTAGACTGTGGTGTGCTGGCTGGCAACATCACTTCAAAGAGGCCCACTGAATCAACAAGAGCAGGCTCAGTTACGGGACACACTCTGGACCCCCTGGAGGTAGTAGCAAAGGAAAGAACTAAAACAAAGCTGAGTGCCATTATGAACAAAGCTGCATATCCTCTTTCAGACACATTAAACACCAAGGACTATCAGCAAACAAATTTTGAGCCAAGAAACACTACTGGGGCTCCATTATACCAATAGCAAAATGCCTGCCTAATGCTCACTACGACTGTGACAGTCAAGTCAGACATTTTCTTGCTTTTGAAAGTTTCTTCTTCTTTAGTCATTTTAGTGTGTGTTAAGACCATATTGTGTATGTAGATAGATAGATAGATAGATAGATAGATAGATAGATAGATAGATAGATAGATAGATAGATAGATAGATAGATAGATAGATAGATAGATAGATAGATAGATAGATAGATAGATTCTTTATTAATCCCCAAGGGGAAATTCACATACTCCAGCAGCAGCATACTGATAAAAACAATATTAAATTAAAGAGTGAAAAAAACACAGTGCAAGTTAAAAAAAAAAAAAAATCTTGTATAATGTTAACGTTTACCCCAAACCGGATGGAATTGAAGAGTCGCATAGTGTGGAGGAGGAACGATCTTCTCAGTCTGTCAGTGGAGCAGGACAGTGACAGCAGTCTGTCGCTGAAGCTGCTCCTCTGTCTGGAGATGATACTGTTTAGTGGATGCAGTGGATTCTCCATGACTGACAGGAGCCTGCTCAGCGCCCGTCGCTCTGCCACAGATGTCAAACTGTCCAGCTCCGTGCCTACAATAGAGCCTGCCTTCCTCACTAGTTTGTCCAGGCGTGAGGTGTCCCTCTTCTTTATGCTGCCTCCCCAGCACACCGCCACGTATTATAGGGCGCTTGCCACAACCGTCTGATAGAACATCTGCAGCATCTTATTGCAGATGTTGAAGGACGCCAGCCTTCTAAGAAAGTATTGTCGGCTCTGTCCTCTCTTGCACAGAGCATCAGTATTGGCAGTCCAGTCCAATTTATCATCCAGCTGAACTCCCAGGTATTTATAGGTTTGCATCCTCTGCACACAGTCACCTCTGATGATCACGGGGTCCATGAGGGGCCTGGGCCTCCTAAAATCCACCACCAGGTCCTTGGTTTTGCTGGTGTTCAGGTGTAGGTGGTTTGAGTCACACCATTTAACAAAGTCCTTGATTAGGTTCCTATACTCCTCCTCCTGCCCATTCCTGATGCAGCCCACAATAGCAGTGTCGTAAGCAAACTTTTGCATGTGGCAGGACTCCGAGTTGTATTGGAAGTCCGATGTATATAGGCTGAACAGGACCAGAGAAAGCATAGTCCCCTGCAGAGCTCCTGTGCTGCTGACCACAATGTCAGACCTGCAGTTCCTGAGACGCACATACTGAGGTCTGTTTGTAAGATAGTCCACGATCCATGCCACCAGGTATGAATCTACTCCCTGAGGAGCAGAGGTTGGATGGTGTTGAAGGTGCTAGAGAAGTCAAGAAACATAATTCTTACGGCCCCAATGCCTCTGTCCAAGTGGGAGAGGGATCAGTGTAGCATATAGATGATGGTATCTTCCGCTTCCACCTTCTCCTGGTATGCGAACTGCAGAGGGTCGAGGGCGTGTTGGACCTGTGGCCTCAGGTGGTGAAGCAGCACCCACTCCATGGTCTTCATCACATGTGAAGTCAGAGCGTCAGGCTGGAAGTCATTCAGCTCACCAGGACGTGATACCTTTGGGACTGGGGTGATGCAAGATGTTTTCCAAAGCCTCAGGACTCTCCCCTGTTCCAGGCTCAGGTTGAAGATGCGCTGTAGAGGACTCCCCAGCTCCAACGCACAGGCCTTCAGCAGTCGTGGCAATACTCCATCTGGACCCACTGCTTTGCTGGCCCGAAGTCTCCTCAGCTCTCTCTTTACCTGGGCTGCTGTAATTGTGGGTGGGGGGAACTCTCTCCTATGCTGGTATCAGCAGAAGGATGGGTGGAGGGTGCAGTACTCTGAGGTGAGAGTGGGTTAGGGTGGTCAAACCTGTTAAAGAAGTTGTTCATTTGGTTTGCTCTCTTCACGTCTCTCTCGATGGTGGTACCCCACTTTGAGCTGCAGCCAGTGATGATCTTCATCCCATCCCACACTTCCTTTATGCTGTTATTCTGCAACTTCTGCTCCAGCTTTCTCCTGTACTGCTCCTTCGCCACCCTGAGCTGGACTCAGAGTTCCTTCTGCACATGCTTGAGCTCATGCTGATCACCGCCTTTAAAAGCCCTTTTTTTCTGGTTCAAAAGGCCCTTGATGTCACTTGTAATCCATGGCTTGTTGTTAGCATAGCAGCGTACTGTTCTTACTGGAACTGCAATGTCCATACATCAGTTGATGTAGTCAGTAGTGCAATCAACAACCTCCTCAATTTTCTCACTATTTGATCCCTGCAGGATATCCCAGTCTGTAGTTCCAAAGCCTCAGAGCCTGCTTTGCCTCAGGGGACCACTTCCTGAATGAGCGTGTGGGTGTAGGTAGCTGCCTCACTCTTGGTTTGTAGTGAGGCTGAAGCAGAACCAGGTTATACCTGGTTATGCATACAGTAGGTCAATAGTCCTATTTCCCCGGGTGTTACAATCTACATACTGGGAGAAGGCAGGTAATGTTTTGTTCAATATCACATGGTTAAAGTCTCCAGTGATTAGCACAAGCGCCTTGGGGTGCTGTGTTTGTAGTTTAGCAACAGCAGAATGGATGATGTCATCCGCTATCTCCACGTCCGTCCACCCGAGGAGGGATGTAAACAATAACAACAATGACATGTCCAAACTATCTGGGCAAGTAATAGGAACGCAGACTTATGGCCAACAGTTCGATGTCCCTGCAGCAAGTAGAGATTTTGACGTTTACATGTCCAGAGTTGCACCACCTTGGGTTCACATAGAGAGCGAGTCCTTTCTGCTTCCCGCAGGTATTTGTGTCTCTGTCCACTCTAACTGTGCTAAACCCGGGTAGCTCCATGTTAGCAACAGGGATGTTAGTTGTTAGCCACGTTTCACAAAAACACAACAAACTTCATTCTCTGTAGGTCCTGACATTTTTCACCAGCGCAGCCAATTTGTCAATCTTATTTGGTAGTGAGTTCACATTTCCCAGGATCACAGAAGGCACCGAAGGCTTGTATCACCACTTTCTCGCTAGCCGCTTAGCCTTTAGCTTAGTACCGGCTCTGCTGCCACGATACGGCCTTCTTACTTCGTCAGGTAAATAGGGAACCACACCGGCACAGGCCTTTGTTTTCAGCACTTGAAGTTGACTACCTGAATAGATGAGTCTCTGCGTGTAAAAATCCATGTCCAAGTAGTAAGAAAATGGTAGAAATATAAAGTCGTATACGGAGCTGCTGGAAAGACTGCCACTCACGGCGGCGCCTACCATTACCAGTGTTATGTATTACATTACTCAGTGTGCTATATATATATATATATATATATATATATATATATATATATATATATATATATATATATATATATATATATATATATATAGTGGTAAAAAGCAGTCAACAGACCAAAAAAGCTTTGGGGATTGCCACCCCATATACAGCAAAAATATGCAAAAGTAAAGAAAACACGTCTTTACGTGGAGTTCAAAATGGAACTGGCTAACAGATTAACAACTGAGCTCAAATATGGTTAGAAGAAGGAAGAGGTGGAGTCAGAAAAGCCGGAACAGGAACTGATGTGGCGGTATGATGGATTCTGGGTATAGAAAATGACATCACCTGTGTTTGCCAGAAGTGACGTCAGCAGTGGGTGGACCAGATATGATGTCATCAAGAGGCCGGGTCTTTGTGTGAATTGCAGAGGAAGAAGAGGAGATTAAGTGAGGATTAAGTTAGTGCACCAACCCCTGGTGTGGCTGATGAATATCAGTATTTGAACCTGTAAACTGGCCCCCATGTGCACGTGTGTGACAACATATATATTTGCATTTATCTATTTATGCATTTATTTATAAAGAGCTTCTGTAAAATGTCAAACTTCTCTTTGTGGACAAATAAAGTTCAATCTATCTTTTGCAAAATGTTTTTAGCATGTAAATGTTGGTTTGGCCATACCAGAAGTTTCCTTTGTGGTTTGAATCTTTATGAGTATGTAAATGGTGCCAGTAACATATCCTTCAGTTAAATGTTGAAGGACAGAAGAGCTTCTCAAAGGTCATCTGATTTATGGGCAAAAAGAAAAGCAGCCAAGGTTGCAGATAAATGTGCATACTTGGCTTCAAAAACGGATATCATACTGAATCTGATAGTCTGAATGGAGTAACAGAACTCCAAAATTAAAATTATGCCAACACAGAAATAATTATTTCTCCAGTACCATCACACATTGCAATCAGTGTGAAGTACAGTAGAACTCAACTCTGGACTGACTACAATAGCATTGGTATATTTTTATGGATTAGCCTAAAATCAAGTCATTGTGATTTCTTATGTTTTACTTATAGTCCATATACCAGTTCAACCAGATACACATTTAACTGGGACAAGGAGTAAGATTCAAGGCAAATACTAAGAGTGCCAGAGAGGTGGCTGAATTGTGGCTATCAAATGTAAATGCCATTAACTGACACTTGGGCATTAACCCAAGAATGTACAGACTTAAACAGAAGAACATCCTAATAATAAAAAAGACTTCAAGAAAACACCCTATGAACTCCACCTTATTAATCCACCTCTCTTACACCCACCTATCCCCCCTTTCTCATTTGCTATATGTTGCCTTTGATTCCATCCATCCATCCATCCATCCATCCATCCATCCATCCATCCATCCATTATCCAACCCGCTATATCCTAACTACAGGGTCACGGGGGTCTGCTGGAGCCAATCCCAGCCAACACAGGGCGCAAGGCAGGAAACAAACCCCGGGCAGAGCACCAGCCCACCGCAGGGCACACACACACACACCAACACACCAAGCATACACTAGGGACAATTTAGGATCGCCAATGCACCTAACCTGCATGTCTTTGGACTGTGGGAGGAAACCGGAGCACCTGGAGGAAACCCACGTAGACACGTTGTATATTTAATCATTTTCCCCTGATGATGACACCTGATAGGTGTCAAATGCTCAGGAATAAAATACTATTTTAAGATATGTGAATCATTTTCTTCTTTGTGGATTTCTAGATCTAAATATGCAAACTGCATCACAGACCTCGACATCTACTTATAGTACAGTATGTATCTAACGCACTACATTTTAATTTTGAACTACGGCACTCAATTGTAATAAGAGGAAATGGCAGAATATACACTTCTGAACAGTAAAGGTAGCCTGTGTCTCCGTGTTTATACAGTGCCTGTGACATTCTCTCTGCCTGTTGTAGTTTTGCTTAGAGCAGCAATTGAACCTTTAGGTATACAGTCAGTACAAGGCAGGAATCAGGCCTGAATAAGATGTCAGTACATTGCAGGACCCACACACCTACAGTCACCTTGTAATTGCATGGCAGTTTTCAGCCACATGTTTACCTAGTATTCGACTCTGTGTGAAGTGAGAGGAAAATGGAAGCACACAAGAAAGACCAAGGGGTGAAGGATGAAATACTGCACAGAATACTGTTGGCATTGGAACCCAGGACCCTGAAGCTATGCAGCAGTATTTTCATCACTGTGCCACTGCTTCTTGATTGCATAACATTTTTAGCTACATGGCGACTTTAAACTGGCCTGAAGTGAGTATACTGTATGTGCCCTGCAATGGGCTTGCACACCATCCAGGGTTAGCTAATGGCCTAAAATAATGTAGCAAAGCATACATCTTGATGGACTCCACAGCTAACTTCTCTTCTTGAATATGATATTAAGTTATTATTTTAAATTTGTCTGCCATCATTATCCAATGCAGCTTAAAGGTTTATATATTGCAACTGTTTACATATTTTTTATTTTTTAAACAAGTGGAGCACTGGCACGTTAAATGAGTTGCTCAGTGCCACACAGTAAATTACACTGGGATCTGAACTAACAATCCTGGGGTCAGATACTTCCACCAAAAATGTTACGTTCCTTACCCTATGTAGTTTGTAGTGATGGCCAAGAATATTTTATTATCTTGTTTTCATGCAGAGCCAAAGAAAAAAAGTTATTATATGACAGGTGCCCAGTGCTGTACAATGGCAAATGATGTGAAAAATATTCATGGAAAAATGAAAAAAAAAGTCATGTTATTTTGTTGCATAGTCCACATATCTGTTATCCAGTTGTATGCTCAAATTGCACAAAACACATACTTTTTTTGCTAAACGTTATTAATCTGCCTCTCTCCATCATTCATTGGTCAAGAATCCTGTCTTCAATGTACTTAGGAAAAAATTCTTTAGTGTTTACCAAATGTTGTACTTAGTACTGGCTAAAACTAGTATAGATAAAATCTCTGACACCGACTGGTCAGCTAGACTGGTGGAATATAGGTGGGCTGAGATTAAAGGCCATTAACAGGGCAGCATAAACTTTAATGGAAGGGTTAGGGTAAAATTATTACACCTCTTCTTACTCCAGGAGGAAGGCATGGGCTGGAATGGGGGATGAATCTGCCTGAGCTAAATCACTGGGAAATATGCAGTCCATTCTTGCAAGAGGTGTGTAAAGAACCATTAGAAATGGATGAATGAGGCCTGCAAAGGCATCCTTTCTCTCTCTCTCTGCCATTTTCCATCCTGAGGAGAGGCCATTATTGCTAACCTCTGCCAATGGCATGCAAGATGAAGGCCCATACCAGACAAAGACTAAGACAGAGAGTTACCTGGTAATCTAAGCATATTGGTTTCCTAGAACGAACTAGGTCATATTATTATTCCGCTAACATTTATAATTTGCTTTCATATACTGTACGTTGGGCATATTATCTATAATACACTGAGATGGACAGCTGTCTCCTTAAGGGAAGGACAGGAGAAGGAGCTTGCACGGAGCAATACCTCTCCAGGGACGAAAGAGGGCAGCCCCCTGGCTTGCTATGGTGCCATGGGGTTGGAGTATGGAAGCTCAACATTGCCAGGGCCCATGGCCACTGCCAGAGGGCGCATGGGGAACAGCTGAGCCCTCCTTAACCAGATGGCAGCCACACCTGGAAGTGCTGCTAGAAGAAGATCACCAGACACCTGGAACACTTCTGGGTGCCCTATAAAAGGAGCCAGCTACCACTACTCTGGAAACCAGAGTCAGGAAGAAGAGGACAAAGCTTGCCAGGAGGAGTAGAATTCAAAAGAAAGTACTGTATTGTGTGCTTTGTGCTTGTGTACTGTGCTTGGGGGGGAACGAAGGAAAAGCATTTGCCCCTGTAAATTAAGATTATGTTGTGCTGCACTGGTGCCTGTGCCTGTTGAGTCAGGTGTTTGGGGAGCTGTGCGGCTCCTGGTGGTCACAACATGCATACATTTATAACTTTTCCTCCTGCCTTTTCTGGTACCCTTAATTGTTTGAGGTTTTAGATGTAAAAGAAAGGTGAAAGTAATGAAGTGTGGAGCTACAACCCAAACACTTCAGAGCATTTGCTCTTACTTCATACGTCATGAAGACTTTTGAGAGAATGGTCCCAAAACAGCTTCACCCCCTGGTTTTACAACATTTTGATCCTCTGAAGATTGCCCATTAGGCATATATACTGTAGGTGTGGAGGATGCTCCTGAGAGGATGAGGGGGTCCAGAACAGTGTGTTTGAAATGGTAGAGTGAAATTCTGCAGCACTTTAGGGAACTGTCCTTTCTCCCTTCCTGTTTACCTTCTACAGAACGGACCTCCAGTATAGTACCAGCACTTACCACCTACAGAAATTCTCAGATGGCTCTCCCATCGTAGGCTCCATTATTAATGGAGACGAATCAGAGGACAGAAGGTTTGTGCAGGACTTCATCTTCTGGTGTAGGCAGAACCATCTGCAGCTCAAAATCAGCAAGACAAGACAATAAGACAAATCTTCCAACAAGCTGATGATCCTCTGTGACCAATTACCATTCAAGGGTAGGATGTGGAAGTGGCACAGAGCTACAAGTACCTGCGGGGCAAACTAGGCTGGTCTGACAACACAGCGGTAATGTACAAGAAGGGCTAGAGAGACTGTACTTCCTGAGGAGACTCGGGTCTTTTGATGTGTGCAGAAAACTGCTGGAGATGTTTTACCAGTCCGTAGTCACCAGTGTATAAATTGAGGCTTTCATCTCCCAGGGATGCAACTTGAGTTCAAAAGTCACACAATGCCTGAACAAACTTATCAGGAAAGCCTGCATCATGGTAGGGCTAACTCTGGACACACTAGAATTTGTTGTGGAAAAGAGAATGATGGCAAAACTAGATGCCATTATGATATATCCCCTCCATCACCAGCAGAAGGTGCTCTCAGAGGCCATTTTTAGCCACAGGTTTATTCTGCCACAGTGTGCTACGAAGAGCCTCTGGGGATCTTTCCTGCACACGGCTATCAGGCAATTCAATGCTTTCTCCCGAAGTCCTAGACCAAATACTTACACACTTCAAATTCATTTTGCTACTTCTGCACAATTTATTTATTTAATACCAGGGGCTTTGGCCCCTGCTCGCTTCGCTTGCCAACCCCCTACACCCCACCCCCCACCCCCAGGCCTGTGCTATGCGCCAGCCACTTCACGTTTCTGCCGCTCGCGTTGTGAAGAATAGGGGCTGAATGCACCCCAAGGAGACGCGATCGCTCCTCCGAAACCCCCTCTTAAACGGTGATACAATGGGAAACAAATAGTTTTTTTGGTTTTTTTTTTTTACCTCCTTTTTGCTCGATCAGCTGCTGCCGTGCCGTGCCGCATGATCTGCATCTCTCACGGTGCTTTGAACATTTAAAAGCCTGTACAGAACCTGTCCTTTTGTCTCACTGCCTTGTCTCTCTTCTCCCCCAGACATCCTCTGCTCCTGTTGGAGGTCCTGCTCCCGAAGCGCGCCCCTAACTACAGACTGGGATATCCTGCAGGGATCACATAGTGAGAACATTGAGGAAGTTGTTGACTGCACTACTGACTACATCAACTTCTGTATGGACATTGTAGTTCCAGTAAGAACTGTACGCTGCTATGCTAACAACAAGCCATGGATTACAAGTGACATCAAGGGCCTTTTGAACCAGAAGAAAAGGGCTTTTAAAGACGGTGATCAGCATGAGCTCAAGCATGTGCAGAAGGAACTCCGAGTCCAGCTCAGGGCGGCGAAGGAGCAGTACAGGAGAAAGCTGGAGCAGAAGTTGCAGAATAACAGCATAAAGGAAGTGTGGGATGGGATGAAGATCATCACTGGCTGCAGCTCAAAGCGGGGTACCACCATCGAGAGAGACGTGAAAAGAGCAAACCAAATGAACAACTTCTTTAACAGGTTTGACCACCCTAACCCACTCTCACTCTCACCTCGAAGTACTGCACCCTCCACACATCCTTCTGCTGATACCAGCATAGGAGAGACATCCCCACCCATAATTACAACAGTGCAAGTGAGCAGAGAGCTGAGGAGACTTCGTGCCAGTAAAGCAGCGGGTCCAGATGGAGTATCGCCACGACTGCTGAAGGTCTGTGCATCGGAGCTGGGGGGTCCTCTACAGCGCATCTTCAACCTGAGCCTGGAACAGGGGAGAGTCCCGAGGCTTTGGAAAACATCTTGTATCACCCCAGTCCCAAAGGTATCACGATCTAGTGAGCTGAATGACTTTCGGCCTGTTGCTCTGACATCACATGTGATGAAGACCATGGAGAGGCTGCTGCTTCACCACCTTAGGCCACAGGTTCAACACGCCCTCGACCCTGTGCAGTTTGCATATCAGGAGAAGGTGGGAGTGGAGGATGCCATCATCTATATGCTACACCGATCCCTCTCTCACTTGGACAGAGGCAGTGGTGCTGTAAGAATTATGTTTCTAGACTTCTCTAGCGCCTTCAACACAGTCCAACCTCTGCTCCTTAGGGACAAGCTGACAGAGATGGGATTAGATTCATACCTAGTGGCATGGATCGTGGACTATCTTAAAGACAGACCTCAGTATGTGCATCTTGGGAACTGCACGTCTGACATTGTGGTCAGCAACACAGGAGCGCCACAAGGGACTGTACTTTCTCCGGTCCTGTTCAGCCTATACACATCAGACTTCCAATACAACTCGGAGTCCTGCCATGTGCAAAAGTTCGCTGATGACACTGCTATCGTGGGCTGCATCAGGAATGGGCTGGAGGAGGAGTATAGGGACCTAATCAATGACTTTGTTAAATGGTGCGACTCAAACCACCTACAACTGAACACCAGCAAAACCAAGGAGCTGGTGGTGGATTTTAGGAGGCCCAGACCCCTCATAGACCCCGTGATCATCAAAGGTTACTGTGTGCAGATGGTGCAGACCTATAAATATCTGGGAGTGCAGCTGGATGATAAATTAGACTGGACTGCCAATACTGATGCACTGTGCAAGAAAGGACAGAGCCGGCTATACTTCCTTAGAAGGCTGGTGTCCTTCAACATCTGCAATAAGATGCTGCAGATGTTCTATCAGACAGTTGTGGCGAGCGCCCTCTTCTACGCGGTGGTGTGCTGGGGAGGCAGCATTAAGAGGAAAGACGCCTCACGCCTGGACAAACTGGTGAGGAAGGCAGGCTCTATTGTTGGCATGGGGCTGGACAGTTTGACATCTGTGGCAGAGCGACGGGCGCTCAGCAGGCTCCTATCAATTATGGAGAATCCACTGCATCCACTAAACAGTGTCATCTCCAGACAGAAGAGCAGCTTCAGCGACAGACTGCTGTCACTGTCCTGCTCCACTGACAGATTGAGGAGATCGTTCCTCCCCCAAACTATGCGACTCTTCAATTCCACCTGGGGGGGTAAACGTTAACATTTAACATTATACAAAGTTATTGTCCGTTTTTCACCTGCATTATTATCATTCTTTAATTTAATATTATTTATTGTATCAGTATGCTGCTGCTGGAGAATGTGAATTTCCCATTGGGATTAATAAAGTATCTATCTATCTATCTATCTATCTATCTATCTATCTATCTATCTATCTATCTATCTATCTATCTATCTATGTATGAACGGGAAGATTTTCTATTCTTTTATTTGAAAGACGGAGCTGTCCCCTCCAACTACACACGGAGCTTGATTCACTCCTGAAAGAGATTTATATTTGTTTGAAGTGTTTGAGTAACGTTTCTGTCTCTAAAATCTCCTGTGTATATTTAGAGAGATTTATTCATTTATTTATCTATCGATTGAGTATGTTATTTGTCCTGTGATTCTGAATCCTTGTTTTCATATTTCTGCTGCCATACTGATCTAAATTTCCATTTTGGATTAATAAAGTTAATCTAATCTAATCCAACAGCAGTTACTCTGACAAGTGTGGTATGGGATTTGGGGCATTCCTGTAAGGGATATAGGGTTATCCTATGACCCCACCATGACAAATCACTTTATTAATCAGAGCCCAAGTCTAACCTCTATATACGGTACTTCACTTCTTTATTTAATTTGATGCCATGTTTTTATTCTATCTTCGATTTTACTTAACAGTTTATGCTTTACTTCCCCCTTAAATCAAGTCGGCAACTGAATTGAATTATACGGAAAACTACTGAAATATGAGAGTAGGGACAAAAAGTCTACCAAAGAAATTAGTGGTTTTTAAGGACAATTCTGGGATCTTATTATTTGAATTAGTAACTTGTATAAATAACTTACCATTATTAAACTCACTTATGCAATTCAGGGTTCCAGAGTGCCTGAAAATTGCCAGTAGCATTGGCCACAAAGCTGGAAAAAGCCCTTAACAGGTCACTGCAGTGGCCACTCATGCAGACACCACATAGACCTGATTTAGGAATGGTCTGTATGTCTTTGGTTACTGGGGAGGAAAACAAAGGGATTTGGAGTAAAGCCCACACAGAAACTGACCAGCCATGATGTCTGAACTCAAGACATTGGATCTGTAAAATGGCAGCTCTACCCACTGCTTTACTGTGCGGCTGCAGTAAAAAAAATATATATATATATTTCTGTATGGAACCACATTGACAAAAATGTTTTCTGAAACATTATTACATTTGGACGGAATACATTTGTTGAATACACCAAATTAGAAGCAAGCAAGAGTGTTTATTAGAGTAGTTGAGTAGGAGGTTTAGTACTATAAAACTGTACATTTTTTTTTTTGCAGAACCAGAAGGACAGGGTGCACCATCTCATTAAGGTCTGTATTTTTTTGTGGTCATCTATAAGAGTGAAATGATTACAATTACAAAAGGATAAAACAGAATCCCTACCCCAGTAGCTGCTCCTGGCACAAGCTCAGCCTTTTGAGGAGAGGTGAACAAAAAAGGAAAAAAAAGCGAGATGTAAGGACAGCAATGAGATGGGGCAGCAGCAAACCTGATGCAGCAAGTAATTAAAAAAAAAAAGCTGAAAGGAGGATATAAACAGACTAAAAAGATCCTATGCCATCAATCCCGGACCACCCAGTTCTCAACCAGTCAAGTAGTAGAAAGTCACATACTGAAATTGTAACTGGAGGATCTACTAATCCATGACACTGAGAGTTCGAGAAAGCCCAGGTAGTAGAAAAGGATTCCAGGAACTCGAAGAGAGTGAACCCGGACATTTCAATTAAGAGGCCAGTGCCAACTTGGCAGCAACAGCGCCCAAATTGAAAAGCCTATGGAGTTGAGAAGCAGAGTACAGAGGTCTAGCAGGACAAAGACAGGAGGCGAGAGAGGAGTATTAATAGAGATGATCATTGGAAGAAAGCCAGAGAATGATGAAACAAGAGGACAGATGAAATTTGGTCAAGGACATTCAAAGAACAGAAGTAGGCAAAGGCATTAGTAGCTAGACCCATGGGATAATGCTTTCAAGGTGTAAAGTGCAGGCAATGCACACAGTTAAATCATGCTAGAGTTTTTGGATAAAGGGGAGGATATGGGAATCACACTTCCAAACAGAATAGTAAAGACTGCTTTAAAGATGGCAAGCAAGAGATGAATAGGGAGATATGGAACAAGAGCAATCGATAATGGAGTGGGACAGTATATTATAGTAGAATTCTATATATTTATGTTTTAAAAGTTCACCTAAGCTGGAAATAGAAGGAAGGATGGGCACAACATACATCAGAGCATTTAGAAGATGTCGAGGCCAGACCATCAAAAACATCTCCAAGACTGCTAATGCTCTGATAGCCAAGTAAAGGGCCTCCTCATGAAAAGTGAGTGCCAACTGAAACAGATGCCCAAGTGTCTCCTAACTTTGCGCCACACTCTGTGAGCATAAGAAATAAGACAAAAGCTTGAGAGTCATGAGTCAGTTGAACACCAGAGTGGACAAAGCATGCAAGCATGATAATGTTACTATTAATCAGGTTATATACACAGTCCCTCAAGTGTCCTTCCATCTACTAAAAGAGAATGGTCTTGTATTCCAGAGAAAACAGGAAAAAGGGATTTGACCTCAGTGCAGCTTTTTTTGAAGTGCAATGGCAAGAAGAAGCTTTCCTATTTATTTTTTGCACCAGGACTTCCACTGCATAAAATACCAAAAAAAAGTAATGGGGTGATAATCTTACTGTACTATCCACTTTCTGCTCTCTAAAATCGTTTACTAGAAACTTCCACCAAAATGGAGCTAAGGTGATGATTATAATGGGAAGGTTGGAAAATGGATGGATACTATTAATGAAAATTATTATTTCTTCCCCACATTCCTTTAACACAGTCCAACTATTGCTTCCAGGTCTCCTACTGGTGTCCGTTTCACCATAATTATTAGGTGGGTACTTATTTCTGCCATAATCATTTTTATGAAGCATGCTTGAGGAAAAACAATGCCAAGGACCACTGATCTGAGACTCTAACATAACCATAAATGGAGTATTTATGAAGTGATGTACTAGCATGCATGGTCTGTGACACTACGTATTTATATTTAACAATGTTTCAGTCTTTTTCTTAAAATTTAAATGTCATATTGGTGCCAGGCAGAGGAGCAGAACTGACAAGGTAGTCTTCTCCAAAGTTCTGCCTCTGCCACAGGCCAGTACAGGTAAGAATGAGGAGATCAGAAGGCTTAACGTGTGGCTCAAATTTTGGTGTAGGGTAGAAGGATATAGGTTTATGGGGAATTGGGAGTCCTTTTGGGACAGATGGGACCGCCAAGACAGGTTACATCTGAACCGAGGGGGCACCAATTTATTGGGGAGGTGTATGAGTAGATTATTTGAGGATTATTTAATCTACGGAATGGTTTAGGGAGTTTAGGAAAGGCCAGGTTTAGATGTACAGGTATACATGGAGGAACAAACAATAGTGTAAAAATAAAAATGCGTAGTAATGTAAATTCTAACCCAACATTTAAATGTAAAAGGAGTAACACATTAAAAATGGCTTGCCTTAATGCTATAAGTATCAAAAATAAGACAAGTGAGTTAGAGCTGTATGTAGTAGAGCAGGGGTCCTCAATCACAGTCCTGGAGGGCCGCAGTGGCTGCAGGTTTTTATTCCAACTAGTTTTCTAATTAGAAAGCAGTCCATGCTGATAATGAAACTTGCTATTGAACTATTCAGCTTGTTAATGCTCGCATTCATCCAAGAGCAATTTTAATTGCACTGTAGAGTAATCTTCTGTGAGAACATTATCGATGTGTTTTGTGGACCAGAATAGATTTAAACTTAATGGTCCGGATTCCCCTCTCATTCATTTCTAAACAGTTTTTATCACAGATACTTCATGGCAAGCACGCTAGCTGGAGAGCTGCTGGTTTATTGGTTATCTGCATCTCATTATTAACTAATGTCTGATTAAGAAAACAGGCAACAATTAAAATTTAAATCCAAATCTAAAATAGACAATTAAGGGTTCTGAATGGTAACAGGCAAGAGAACTAAAATTAAGCCCAAAAAACGTATTGCTTTAGTAGTAAATAAAAGGGTTCTAATTAAGAAATTGGTTAAAGTGAAAATCTGCAACCATAGCAGACCTCCAGGACTGTAATTGAGAACCTCTGATCTACAAAGTAACTAAAATTTGTCTTTGATGAATAAAGGCACTAACAAGGCATAGAGTTAAACACCAACTTTCATTATCACCAAGGACTGAGTTCCAATTAGGACACTGGCTGGAATGAAATCCTGTAGCAACTATGGCCCTCCAGGACCATGATTGAAGACCCCTGTAGTAGAGCATAATTATGATATTATAGCAATAACGTAAACCTGGCTAAATAACAAAGATGGTGATGAGTATAACATAGAGGGATACACAATTTTTAGGAAGGATAGATGGAACAGAAAAGAAGGTGGGGTTGCTGTTTATGTCAAACAGAATTTAAATGCAAGTCCTCTTCAGTTTGACCATGAGCCCCATCTTAGTGAGGACATGTGGCTTTGCCTGGAAAGCATTAGGGAAAGAGGCCTTATTCTAGGAATATGTTATAGACCAACCCAATGCAGACAGTAATTGATGTTAAGAGTGGTGTTCCACAGAGTCAGTGCTGGGGCCGCAGCAATTTATAATACATATAAATGATTTGGTTAGGAATATAAGTAACAAGCTGGTTAATTTTGCAGATGATACCAAGATAGGTGGATGGGCCGATAATTTGGAATCTGTTATATATCCATTACAGAAGGACTTGGGCTGCATACTGGTTTGGGCAGATTTGTGGCAGATGAAATTTAATGTCAGTAAATGTAAAGTATTACATAGAAAGTAAAAATGTTAGGTTTGAATATACAATGGGAGGTCTGAAAATCGAGGGTGCACCTTATGAGAAGGATTTAGAAGTCATAGTGGACTCTACGCTATCACCTTGTAGTGTTCAGAAGCCATTAAGAAGGCAAAAAGAATGTTCAGTTATATAGCACGATGTGTGCAGTACAAGTCCAGGGAGGTTATGCTCAAGCTTTAAAATGCACTGGTGAGGCCTCATCTGGAGTACTGTGTGCAGTTTTGGTCTCCAGGCTACAAGAAGGACATAGCAGCGCTAGAAAATGTCCAGAGAAGAGCGACTAGGCTGATTCAGGGCTACAAAGGATGAATTTTATGAAGAAACATTAAAAGAGCTGAGCCTTCTCAGTTTAAGCAAAAGGAGATTAAGAGGTGACATGACTGAAGTGTTTAAAATTATGAAGAGAATTAGTCCAGTGAAGCGGGTTGGATAATGGATGGATGGATTGAGACTGTGACTTTAAAATGAGTTCTTCAAGAACACAGGGGCACACTTGGAAAATGTTTAAGGGTAAATTTCACACAAACATTAGGAAATTTTTATTTACACAGAGAACCATAGTCACTTGAAATAAGACTTTAAGGACTTTCAAAACTCGACTTAAGAATTAAGTGGATAGGACTGGCGAGCTTTGTTGGGCTGAAAAGGTGCACTGGCACAATTCACCTATGAACAAAGTCTTAAACTGAGTAGATGGTTACATATTTCTTTGCATGTCCATTCTTCATCCTTGTTTAATACACATACAGTGTTAATAATACAAGTACTTGCTTATATGTAATATTCCAATACCAGGGTAGAACCATAGGGTGGCACTATTAGAAAGGAAATGAAGTTTAGTGGTGAGCAAGCCAGCTTGTATAACAGTAAGGAAATGTAAGATAAGAACAATGACAACAAAATAAAGAGTAGCAGGAAAAAGTATCTCTTCAGGCAGGACCAGGCCTGACTGTTAAAAAACAGCTTTTTCAGGAAACTCTTGCTAATAGAAACCTAGAAATCATGTGCCACAATTTAAAGTACAAATTGCACTTTGTGAATTACAACTCTTGATCCAATACTGTTATTGAAGAAAGCGGTTATATATTTCCAGTCCAGGGTGCATGTAAATTGCCTGTCAACATCAAAATCCGTATCTTTTTACATGTGTTTTTATCCTAACTTTCTCTCAGTTTAAGCACACCAGCAGAACTTAGATATGATACATTTCTGCTGTGTAAATGTAAGTAAAGGAGATCCTGTCAATAACTTTAATAAAAGTTATAAAAACATTGGGAAGTGTACACTTATCTTTATTATTGTGTTTTTTAGTACTCTTCATCTGAAAACAATGCAAAAAGAAAAAAGCCCCTGAATCATAACCATATATATATATATTATATATATATTAATTATATATAATATATATATAGTGTGTGTATGTATAATACAACATAATTAACAATCAAATATTCATATAATTACATTTATAGTTATTTAATAACATTTTTATTGATCTGCTAATTGATATTTACCCATGTAAGCATTATTTTAAATTGGAATGTATGGATTTAAAGGTAATACCTTCCAATCGAAATCTTTCAATTGTATCCAATAAAAGTCCTTTTCTGGAGGTATTTTACCAGGAAGGACAGCTGCTGTCTCTTCAGAGAAGAAAACTACAGCTGACAACCCTCGAGGATTAAGTACCATTGTGCCTTCTTAACTGTACCCACACTGCATATGTCATTTAGCCTCTTCAAGTCAAGAATACTAGTCTAGAGCAAAGACAGGCAGCTGTTGAAAACATTTTTCTTCCTTGTCATCAAAACAGGTGAAGCATTGCTGCAGGGGATCCTTAATACTCTGGCAACATTTGTTAAATAAATAACTATATCTGATTACTTTTGCAGAAGACACATTAATATTGATTTCTTATGCATCAACCATGTCTGCTGTGATTAGTGATTTTGTATCTCAAGAAATGCATACAGTCTTTGACATGTTTCCAACTAAAGTGTGACCATAACACTTTTTCCCACTTCTGTACAGAGGAGGTGCTGGTCTATTTCCTGGCATTATAATCCAATGGCAGGGTACTCATACTACTTTCTGGAGGTTCGTTCTTCTTCCTCATTCTGTAGCTCATAGGCTGGCCTATAACGCACAACACCTTTCTCATCAACAAACTGCAGAGCTGGATTCTTCAAGGTATTGTCCATGCTACCCAGGGAAGTGTATCTAGAGAAAAACAAAAATCATTACAACAAAAATAGGTCACTAGAATAACCCAGATAATTCACAAGGTTTTCATTAAAAAAAAATATATTGGTGGTTTGTATGGAAAGATACCATAAATTATATAATTGAATACTTTATTATTATGAAATGTCACACTGATTATCTACTTTGATCTAACATTCATCCATTTTCAAACTAAATTAAATTTCTAGGTTGGTGGGGTCAAAGTCTATCCTGGAATCATTGGGCGTATGGCAGAAAGAACTGTACTTGGTCCATTGCAGGTCACACTCATTCACATGTGGCCAATTTGGATTTGTCAAACTACTTAATCTGTACATCTCCAGGATGTGGGAGAAACTTCAAAATAAAAGCAAGGAACACACAACGCCATAAAGACAGGTTAGCTCTAACTGCGTGACGCTGCAGTAACAGTTACTGCATCAATATGCTCTACTAAACAATTAATAATTTGGCAGTTTCAGTCAACATCAATACAATACAATTTATTTTTGTACAGCCCAAGGAGGGCCACAATATGCTTTAACAGGCCCTGTCTTTTGACAGCCCCAGCCTTGACTCTCTAAGAACACAAGAAAAAAAATGGAAGAAACCTTGGGAAAGGCAATTCAGAGAGATACCCCTTTCCAGGTAGGTTGGGCATGCAGTGGTTGTCAAGAAAAGGGGGTAAATACAATACAATACACAGAACAGAACAGAACACAGTAATCCACAATACAATACAATAGTACAATAAACATCAGAATTTGGAAGAGGTAAAAAAGCTTCCTGTGGTATCAGAATTTTGCTTCATAACAGTCACAATAATTGATAAAGAAACATTTAAACTCATTCATCTTTATTAGTACTAGTTTAAACAAATGATAGTGATGATAGTGGAGACTTTTTAAGTGTCACTGCATAGGAATTAAAGCACATGCAGTAAAAATCACCGTAATATTTTCCATTTTATATTTTTAAATCACAGTAATTAAGGGTTTAGAAGAAATAAAGCTGTGTAAACCACTGCACTGCTATCTCTTGGATCCAAGGTCTTGGGGTTGAATTGCAAAATGTGTTGTTATGTGAAATTTTCATATGCCGCCCATGTGGGCATCATTTTTCTCCTTTGCAGGTCTTTCCACTACTTATAAGCAAAGTTTGCCAAAGCATTTATTAGATTTAATGAACATTGTATCTTCTTATGACAACTGCTATTTAGTACAGATCAGGTACTGCCAGGCACAGCCAACTGAGAATATAACTGATTCCTCACATCATGAGATATACACTGTTTACCTGCCGGTTCCCTGAAGCTGAAATAGGGAATTGCTGGTGCACAATAGCACAAACTAATTTTACTATAATATTAGAATTCACTGGCTACTCTAAACTGCTCAGTGTGGTGTGTTTTAGTACTGGGCTGGTTTCTGCCTTTTTGCATGATGTCATGATAGACTCCAGCTGCCCATCAGCTATAGATGAATTGTTCTAGCAAACAAAAACATCAGTTGTTGTGCAATAAGACTTTACCAAAAGTTGTAAAAAAATGGCAATGTGATATTTTTTTAATAACAAGATCATTTTAACCTTTTAACCGCCATCTCCCTAAATATTCCCCATGCCAGGAGAAATCTGAACAATTTTCGTTTTTTTACTTTACATTTATTCAAGCAGTATTTACCTGCTGAAATACCTGCTGAAATACCTGCTGAAATGTTTCAAATAAATGGTCAATCAAAGGACGTAGCTTGAACAAGCGATCACGGTTTGGATCTTTCATATCTGGTACAGATAATGGGCAGCAGTCCAGTTGAGATGCTGGGGATACACCCACTCATCGCCATCATCCGATGCGTCGTCATTCACAGTATCATGCAGCGCACGTTGCTGATCATCATTGTCGCTAAAATCTTCTTCAGAACTGCTACAATCATGATCAGAATTATTGTCCAAAATCGCCTGCAAAACCTCACTTGAAGTCAGTTTACGTTTCGCCATATTCACAGCTTTCACTTTCGAATCACATCACGTGATCGGCCAATACAAGCGCAGAGTTGTCGAAATACAACGTAGTAATAATATCCACGCCAAACTGTCAGTTATACTACGCGCCAGGCATTCACATAACCACAGGCAAATGTGCCGGATAATTCCGGCATTAAGGCGTCAGCAATAAAGCTACGATGCCAGATATATCCGGCAGAGGGCGGTTAAGGGGTTAAAAACAATAAAAAATACAAACTTAAAAAGAGGTATTTTATACAATACTAAACATATGCATCAGGATCTGAACCTAGCATGCATATGCATTCACTAAAGCCATTCTTTCATGAATTTAATATTCAAGGCATGCAAGTTGTAGAAGACAAAATACACTTAGGTGTCACATGATCATTTAGGAGAAAGTGTTGGATATGTTTTCAATATTAAAATATAGAATTCATCTTAAACAAATAGCATAAAGTGTTAATATAAATATCAGAAACCTGTTCAGGCATATCAGGAAACCAGATAAAGGTCAAGTGAAAAACAAATTGTACTGAAAGATGACTAAGAGATGATTAAGAAGTCACCAGATGTCCTATGAAAAACCAGAATGGACAGTTGTTACATACACAGAAATTTCAAGGGTGATGGCTCAGCACAAAGGGTATAAGAAGAACCAGAAAATACTTTTGTTTTATATAAGTCATTTGGATGTAAACCAACGAGCCAACCATAATAAAAAGCACTAATGCACTAATTAACACTGTATGTAAATTCAAAAGTTTATAAAATGAACCTCTATCCTGTGTTTCTCCAACCATTCTCATCATACTGTGAAGAATGCTCCCTGTTCAAGCGTTAGTTGAAGAGTAATAAATGACGCAGACAACCTTTTTACTCCTGACTTATTACTGACTCAAGGGTTTCATCAAACTTATCCTGATTGAGGATAAGTTTCTTTCCTTAACTAAGATGTTGATTTGTATCACAAAGTTTTATAACAACAAATTAAAACCATCAGTTTTCCAACACTACAGCTACAACATTACAATCCTAAAATGTTCAGCGTCTACAGTGAAAAATAGATATTTCTTATTGTTTATTATAAATCTTAACTCATTGAATTATTGAGATTGTTCAAACATCTATTCCATAACATGTTTTCGGCAAATACTACAATAATTATTAGTGCATCATTAATGCATTTCATTGCACAGCTGGTAATGACAATAAAAAAATAGGAAGAGTCATGTTGCACTAAAGCTAAATGGCGGAGAGGTGGCTCTGAAGCTAGGGATCTGCACTGGCAATCGGAAGGTTACTGGTTCGAATCCCGTAAATGCCAATAGGGACTCTGCTCTGTTGGGTCCTTAAGCAAGGCCCTTAACCTACATTTGCTGAGCGCTTTGAGTAGTGAGAAAAGCGCTATATTAATGCAAAGAATTATTAAATGAGAAGAAAATATTGCCAAACAATATGTCACAAGGTGGCTGCCCTACAAAATATTTTCAGAACAGTTTTTCAGGCTCACATAACAGAATGGATCATACAAATACTGCAATTTGCCAGAGTCAAGGGTACAAAGATCCTGCACATGGACATTTTTAATGCCTCCCCCCCCCCATTAATGTTAATTACATTTATTGATTGCATTAGTATAAAATTTATCCAAATCATGTCACGCCAGGGTGGCACGATGGCGCAGTGGTAGTGCTGCTGCCTCGCAGTAAGGAAACCTGGGTTCGCTTCCCGGGTCCTCCCTGCATGGAGTTTGCATGTTCTCCCCGCGTCTGTGTGGGTTTCCTACGGTTTCCTCCCACAGTCCAAAGACATGTAGGTTACATGCATTGGCGATCCTAAATTGTCCCTAGTGTGTGCTTGGTGTGGGTGTGTGTGGGCTGGCAACCTGCCCGGGATTTGTTCCTGCCTTGCGCCCTGTGTTGGCTGCGATTGGCTTCAGCAGACCCCCGTGACCCTGTGTTAGGATATAGCGGGTTGGATAATGGATGGATGGATGGATTTTCACGCCAGCCATTAAAATGCATCTTCAGTGTCTGATCATGTTTATTTGTGAAGCACACCGCATCACAGCTATTAAAATTTTAGAACAGGAACTGCTCAAAATTATCTCATCTCGCCGAAGCCAGATGTCTGGAGACAACAATGAGTACATTTTGTTTAAAGTGGGTGGAAACAATTAAGATGGCTCACTGTGTGTCACATTCCTAAACCAATCCAATGCCTCATGAAGGTGGTGCTCCAAGTAGGGCAAGTGATTTTGAACTGGAAAGAGGAGCAGTGCTCTTGTTAACCTGATCCAACAGAGAGCAAGCTTCTGATTATGATGAACATTCAAAAAGTATCCCAAAAAAAACCTATTAAACATATAAATGTGTGTCACATGTGCAGAGACCACATTGCACATGTTAAAAATAAACAACCTTTTGCAAGCAAAAACATTTCTGAAGCATCAAATTATACATTTGCAAAGAAAGATATCAATGGATGAGTGGTAAACGTGAAGGATAAAGTTTCACAGGTGTTGTGCGTGCTCTCTGTTGTTTACTGTTACAACGATTATGTAGGAGTCACTCTGAGTTTGAAAGAATTACCTGCTATGATTGTGAAAATACGAACTGCCGTTAAAATAGCTGATAAAGAGCCACAGTGCTCAAAACTCCAGAATCAACAAATCTGCCTAACACCACCAGTAAAGCACAGCACCCTCTGACTGAATGTCTAAATGAGTAACTAAAGGAAGTTGACATTACTGTCTAAATGGAAATGCAAACAAGCCAAGCCAGAATAGCTGCAGCATTTTTACATATACTATGTCCATAGACTACAATGCTAATCTAAAGCATCTAAACAGAAAGTTTAGTGATTGGCAATAATGGATATAATGAGGTTATTAGAAATAAACTTGATGCACTAGGATTAAAAGTCAAGACGGAGGTAAAGAATTTAGGAGTAACTATTGACTCTGACCTGAATTTTAAATCACATATTAATCAGATTACTAGGACAGCATTTTTTCACTTAAGAAATACAGTAATCCCTCGCTATATCGCGCTACGACTTTCGCAGCTTCACTCTATCGCGGATTTTATATGTAAGCATATTTAAATATATATCGCAGATTTTTTGCTGGTTCGCGGATTTCTGCAGACAATGGGTCTTTTAATTTCTGGTACATGCTTCCTCATTTGGTTTGCCCAGTTGATTTCATACAAGGGACGCTATTGGAAGATGGCTGAGAAGCTACCCAACTTAGTTTTCTCTCTCTCTCTCTTGCTTTGACATTCTCTGCTCCTGACGGAGGGGGTGTGAACAGGGGGGCTGTTCGCACACCTAGACGATATGGACGCTCGTCTAAAAATGCTGAAAGATTACCTTCACGTTGCTCCCTTCTGTGCAGCTGCTTCGTGAAGCGACATGCTGCACGGTGCTTCGCATACTTAAAAGCTCGAAGGGCACGTATTGATTTTTGATTGTTTGTTTTTATCTGTCTCTCTCTCTCTCTGACATTCTCTGCTCCTGACGGAGGGGGTGTGAGCTGCTGCCTTCAATGCAACTGCTTTGTGCCGTGGTGCTTCGCATACTTAAAAGCCAAACAGCCCTATTGATTTGTTTACTTTTCTCTCTCTCTCTCTCCGACATTCTCTGCTCCTGACGCGCACTCCTTTGAAGAGGAAGATATGTTTGCATTCTTTTAATTGTGAGATGGAACTGTCCTCTCTGTCTTGTCATGGAGCACAGTTTAAACTTTTGAAAAAGAGACAAATGTTTGTTTGCAGTGTTTGAATAAAGTTCCTGTCTCTCTACAACTTCCTGTGTTTCTGTGCAAATCTATGACCCAAGCATGACAATATAAAAATAACCATATACACATATGGTTTCTACTTCGCGGATTTTCACCTTTCGTGGGGGGTTCTGGAACACAACCCCCGCGATCGAGGAGGGATTACTGTATAGCAAAAGTTAGACCTCTTATAACATTGCAAGATTCTAAAAAATTTGTTCATGCATTTGTTTTCAGTCGGCTAGATTACTGTAACGCACTCCTCTCAGGACTACCAAAAAAAGACATCAATCGATTGCAACGAGTGCAGAATGTAGCTGCTAGAATCTTAACTAGGAAAAGAAAATCCGAGCACATTTCTCCGGTTTTGATGTCACTACACTGGTTACCTGTGTCATTTAGAATTGACTTTAAAATACTGCTTATGGTTTACAAAGCCTTAAATAATCTCGCTCCATCTTATATTTCGGAATGTCTTACACCTTGCACTCCAAATCGTAACCTTAGATCTTCAAATGAGTGTCTACTTAGAATTCCAAGAGCTAAACTTAAAAGAAGTGGTGAGGCGGCCTTCTGCGGTTATGCACCTAAAATCTGGAATAGCTTGCCGATAGGAATTAGCCAGGCTAATACAGTTGAGCATTTTAAAACACTGCTGAAAACATATTACTTTAACATGGCTTTCTCATAGTTTCATCTTAGTTTAATCCTGATGCTCTATATATTCAATGAATTATCATTATTATTCATGGTGGCTCCAAAATTCGTACTAACCCCTACTTTCTCTTCTGTTCTTTTTCCGGTTTTCTGTGGTGGCGATCTGCACCGCCACCACCACCTAATCAAAGCACTGTGATGTCCCTACATTGATGGATTAAATGCCAAAAGTCCACATGACCGTCATCATCAAGTTCTTCCATGAGAACCCTGAATACCATGAGGACTGATTGAGGTCATTTATGTTAGGTCGAATGCCTAGAGGGGGCTGGGCGGTCTTGTGGCCTGGAACCCCTGCAGATTTTATTTTTTTCTCCAGCCGTCTGGAGAGTTTTTTTGTTTTTTCTGTCCTCACTGGCCATCGGACCTTACTTTTATTCAATGTTAATTAGTGTTCCCTTATTTTAATTCTTAATTTGTCTTTTTTCTCTTTCTTCATCTTGTAAAGCACTTTGAGCTGTATTGTTTGTATGAAAATGTGCTATATAAATAAATGTTTTTGTTGTTGTGGTTGTAAAGTTCGTTTGCTGCTGTTATACCATATAGTGATGCAATACTGAACATGACAGAAAGATACAGTAGCAAACAAAAGCATTTCTCAAATGCCTGTAGCTGTGATGGTCTAGGTATGTGTTATGTGTCTTGTCTGTCCGTCTCCTCTAACATTACAATGTATAAATAAATCATTAAAATTTACTTACCTTGTACTACTGAGCTAGTTAATGGATAACAGCAGTTTTAGTTTTTTATTTCCAGTAAATTGTCCCTGGATGAGTGATTTATGGCATGAATTGTGATGGGATAAACTAATGAACAAGCATCTTCAGAAAATGAATTGACAGATAGAAATAAATTATCATTAGATACAATAAAAACAGATACTGCTTTATTAGGCACTGCAGCAATGTACTGCTTAGACAATTCTGGAGTGTATTTGCTTTACCTGCAAACCTGTGTACAAGCAAACAACTATTTACTCTGTGTTGGTTTGTTAACAATACATTTGACCATTAAGTGACCTAGCTAACCACATTGCATTTAGAGTTGGGAGGGAAGCTTGACAAGGGCTCAAAAGACAGGGAGGTAGTAATGCAGCTAGAAACATAGTGTCTGTGGAACTATGCTTTTGGTTGGTGGGCAAGTGAATGAGCCTCCCCACCTTTAAAACAGGGTTTAGACACATCTAGACTGGGCCAGAGAGGCAGTATTGTTTCTCATTTCATGTTTATTTATTACACAACTTGTGTTCTCCTAGTACAGGTTTCATTTTTAATAAATCCCATAATTTATGAACAAGTTGCTTCGGGCTAACTTATATTTCAAGTCAGAATGGCACAACAATGTCATGTACTCTCACTGCAAAGCATTCATTAGATTTCGATTGCTGGTCTAAAACCAAAGTAGGATTTTTCTTTTAATAAGAGATTCTGATGATTGGAGAGATAAAAGTTTATCCTTACCCTTTATCGTATAAGATACAATATGGCACATATAAGGTCCGTAAGAATTCCCAAATGTCATGATATGTCCAGTCCTAAAAAAAGAAAGAAAAAAAAAGAAAATGCAACTGCCAGTCTAGCACACTATGTAAAGTACTACATGTGATCATTGCTTCTACTGTCTTCAATGTTTGCATATATTTGTTGTTGTGCAGGGTGCAGCAGCTGTGGGACATTTGGCTATCATTACTATTTACCCTTTGTGCTATTACAAATCAGATTAAATTGGTCTGCATTTTATTTTCCTTAAGAGACTGAATTGAAATTAAATGGATGCTACTTGTAATCACTGTGGTTTGGTTTATAAGATCTCTGTCCTATGATTATCAAAGTCTAAACTTGCAATCCATACAGGGATGGTTTCTACACTGGCACATGATGTGAATCTCAATTAATTGATTTTGAGAATGTTATTACTTGATAACTTCTTTAAGGACTTCTGATGATTATGACACTTTTTGCCAGGTACTGATACTTGTCACAAACTACATCTCAATTCAACTAAAGCACCGCAATAAGGAAATCTAATTTGTTAGCAAGGTCCAAGAAATAACGCCATAAAGAACGTAACAATCAAACATGGCTACATACTGTAAATAATAAATGTAATACCAATTTTAAACATGGGTGCAAACCATATAATATTCTACTGTCCAACATACAGAAACACTATCAAACACTACAAATGCTCACCAATTGTTAAATACGGAACATGGAATACACAGCATCATTGGCTATTATTAAAGAACATTATTGAATGAAAAACATCTAAAACATATACCTTACTGCATTCAGGGTCTCATACATGTAACAGCATGTTTTTAGAAAAGTTTGTAAAATTATCATTAAAAATGAAAAACTGAAAATTGTTATTCATATAAGTATTCAGACTCTTAATTCAGTAGGTTGCAGAAGACCCTGTGATAGCAATTACAGCTTTGAGTCTTCCTGAGTAAGTCTCTACAAGCTTTGCACACATGGATTTTGGCAGTTTATCCAATTCTTCCTGGCAGATCCTTTCAAGCTCTGTTAGATTGGATATGAAGCATCTGTAAACTGCTATCCTCAGGTCTCTCATCAGATGTTCAATAGGGTTTAGGTGTGGGATGGGCTACTCAACTTAAGAGACTTGTCTCAAAAAGGTGAACCATCGCCCAGTCTGAAGTCACATGGTCTCTGGGGCAAGTTTTCCCCAAGGACATCTCTGTATTTGGCTGAGGTGGGGCCACTCTATCATAAATGCCTGATTAATGAAGTGCAGCATAGATGGTCGTTCTTCCAATAGGTTCTCCCCCCTGAACAGAGGACTTCTCTGAAGCTCTGTTGAGTGTGCCTTTCTAAACATTATCAACTCAGTTTGTCACAGGTGGACTCCAGTCAAGTTCTAGTCACACCTCAAGGATAATTAAAACAAAAAGGAAATGTCACATTGAAGGGATTTATTAATTATATACACAAATTTGAGAACCTTTCTGAAAAAACCTTTTTACACAGGTGCGTGACTTTCTAGAGTATGTGCTATACTTTTGCCTATGAAGAAGGAAAAAGGAATGAACAAGAAGCTCAATGACCTGTCTTAATCAAAGGAGACGGGATTTGTCTGTAATCTGCATTATTAAACATTGCATTGATGGTGCACACCACATTAGTCACAACTAATTACAATGTTTCTAGAGCAGATGTGTCACAAAGCCCTTGAGGCTCTGTTTGTATTGCCACCAAATGTGAGTTCATTCTAAATTTTTGCACATATCTAATTTTCTTTGTTTGACTGTTCAAATTAAGTTTTCAAACAATCCAAATCTGAGTGTGTACAGATATCTATTGTATACTGAATGTGCCCCACATGCACAAAATTAATAAAAACAAGTTCTTCAGACAGATACACTCTATTAGATTATCTTGAGTACCAACAGCATACTGGTTGCTACACTACCTAACATTGTTTTCCTCACAGGATGTCTGTGAATTTATATGCTCAAGATGGCAAGGAGAATAATTAGAAAATGAAAAATTGTAGTGTTTGCTTTCCACTCATCAGTGTCAAACCTACAAATAGAAACCTCCTGACATTAGCCAGGACTGGGGGGAGGATATGTTTTCTAATGGAAAGCAACAGTTTAACAAACACAGAATTTTGAGGGGGACACTTGATTATTTGTCAGTGGCTATCTGCAAGACTTACTCAGAAAAATACCCACTAGAGGCATACCTTTCCCATCAGGAAAGATTTAGCAAAAACATTATATTGGCTATCAATAAAAGGTGTCATTTTTCTTGACTACTGTTTTGTCTTGGTAGAGTAATATTTTGCTCTACTTTCCCCTTTTGTATTATTAATAAGTAGCCTTTGTCAGAATGCCTCAAATCTTCCATACTTACCACTGTTTATAAGGTATTGTACCATATAACTTCTCCCCACCTTCCCTTCTACATCTATAACCTCAGGCAATTAGGTGTAGTAAAAGACAAGCAGAAGTTACAATTTAAACAATGTATTATTGGTAATATTCATAAATAACAATAATATGCAAAGTATATTTGAATATTGGCAACCATACAACCTGATAAATGGTGATGTGTAGTTTCAGGCGGCACACAGACTTGTTAGTTACTTAAAATGTCTCTAGTTAAGGCAACATTTTGTGGTCAGCTTTCTTCAGAACAGGCCGCATGCCTGTCTCAATATGGCTGTCGTGCTGTGCTCTTCATTGTGTTGTCCTTTTCAGTTCATGCATCAGTTTGGTAAGAGAGAGTGAGTGAGGGAGTGAGCGAATTTATAGGTTTTCTGTCCAACCCCTAGAGCCAATAGGACGTCATGATACTTAAAGGCTTCTGATACGAGCTAGTTCCAAACAGCCATACTTCAGACCAATGGGGGAATAGAACATCTTAACACCTGCCACCCCCCAAAACCACGTTAAGGTAAAGCTTAGCAGTTAGGCAGCCTGGCTTTCCTATGGGGGTTGAGAGACTTCAGAGAAACAATTACCAAACTTATTTGAGGCACTTTCCCCCAACCCTATTGTAAAATTCACTTTCCTGACTTAGTCCTGGGGGAGGGGGGATTGTAAACATGAATGCATCTCACTGATGTAACACTAATATTACATTGCTTTGCCTAAGTTACAAATAAAGACATGCAACATATTTATCAACTTGTATGCAAAAATTTCACATCACAACAACCACTCATCACAATGTTTGTCACAAATTCTTATCAGTAACTTTGCTTGCTTTCCATTGGCACACTGAGTCAGTATTGTAATCAATCTTGATTTTCAATGCAGAGTTATGACAAAAGTTCCATAAACAGCTTAGTAAAATTATTTGGAAATTGCACATTTCTAGGTAATTCCAATTCAAGTGTTCAAATGCAAGGCCAGATTCAAGTCATGTATATCTGCTTTAGCACAACATACAAAAGAGGTTTAAATTCGATCTAAAATGTTCTTACATCACATGCTTTTTTGCTGCTCACACTTCCTTAAAAAGACTGGATGAGTGTTATGTATCAATACAAAAAAAAAATCAGAATTGCAAGTTGAGCCGTAGTAGTAAAGTAGCCTTAAGTCATTAATGTTGTAATACAGACGGATGGTTTGTGTGTATACGTCTTTAACTCACCAGCAAAGGATTCACTCTCATATATTTTGGCCAGCCTGGGTCTGTTAGACATAGTGGAGTTAATGTCCGTGAGTAGGGATCAGTCCGTCGTGTTCCCATAAGGACCGCTTGCAGCTCAGGGTGCTCAGATTGAAGATCAATGAGGGCTTGGCGGATGTTTCCTTGAACAGTAAAAATCTGGAGGGAGTACCTGTTTAGTAATGAGGAAATTAAATACCAATAGACATTTGAAGTCTGCAAGTTTAAAAAATAACAAAGGGACCGCGTGAAGCAGAAGATAAGAGAAATTTCTATTGTAAACAATGTTGCAAAGAGAATGTTTTGTTTACTGTGATGGAGATGTACGGCTTATGACAGTTTGAGATTAATGTTGACTTCATATTACTCTTGTGCATACATGGACTAGAAAACACAAGAAATATTGCTGCTGAATCAGTGATGCACTTATTCTACTACTGAATTCTGGTTGCTTTTTTTTCCCCTCTGTATTTATGGTAATACATTAGGAAAGGTCTTGCATATTATCACACAGCTGATAAAAATGCAAAAAGAGGCTTTACATATTTAGCAATAGGAGTAGTCTTACACAGAATTTTACATGAACACTTGCAAAAAAACATGACAAATAAAATTTCACTGCAATAGTCTTTTGTGTGCTATACTGTTGTATTCACAAACAGATAAGATACTTGTTTGGTGGAGAAGGCTTTACAATGTTTCCAATCTGTCAGTCTGAGCAATGTGTAAAGAAGATAAGCACATGCACAAGATGTTCATGAATATGTTAAGCATGGCTCATCACAGCCACTTATCACGCCTAACACAAAGTGTGTCATCGCAATGAGCTCATTCCTTCCCCATGTCAGACTTTACCTTCAGACTCCCATCTGTGGTTAACCATTCATCAAGTCACTAGACAAGGAAAACTCACCAAGGGTGAGAGGATAAGACAGCCACATTGTTTAAAGATAGTTTGATATATGTAATCTGGATTTCCTGACTGAAAAAGTGTAGTTCACCAACCAAAAACAAGAATCCCCAGAAGGAGTCTAAAATTAGACCAAAAAGTGGGTTAAGTAACTAATTGGCAATAAGAAAGATCAACAGTAAAAATATGTGTGAAAAAAATGAAATGACATGATATAACATCTCAAAACACATAGTTTGAGGTAACAGAACTTGGGAGGTTGACTCAGTAAAACTGGAATTTGCCAGATCAAGGGACCTTTTAAAACACAACGGCAGAGCTAAGCTTAGATGTGTCTCAGGAAGTAACTTACTATCAATAGGCAAAAGCAGATGAGAGGCAAGTCAACAGGTATGCTAAGGATAATAACATTACAGTATTACATTCACAAACCATCTGATTCATCTTTAACAATGGCCAGCACAACTCTCATCATAATGACATAGCCATCAGCTATGTTTGCATATGCAACAGCTTACTAAGCAAACAAAAAACATTCAGAGAACACGGACAAAAAACATTTAACACTATAAATGTCTTATTGACCAGACTGTTTTGTGATTAATAATTCCATGAATACCAGAAAAAATATTTAACTGAAATAATTCTTATGTGGATTGGTAACAAACACATATATTATACATGAACCAAGCCACATAAAATGGCTTTTTGTTGAGTACAGACTAAAACACCCACTACTGAACAAACCATTCATTAAATGTAATCTAAGTGTTGCTGAACAATTACTAGTCACATGAAATTAATATTTTGTTATTAATATGAACATTGTCCTTTTCAGGTTTGATTCCTACTTTGACTGAAGGATGGTGGTTTAAGATCTGTCTCCCTGCAACACTAAAATAGGATAATGCAGGTTCAGTAAGTGCAGTACGTCTGTAAACGAATCTGTTAAATCAGTTGTTTTTGTATGTTGCAATAAACATAGATGATGGCAACTAAATTGGTAGTGGTTTGTGACAAACACCCTTTTTCCCTAGCTTTCAGGATCCTCGATCAATTTGTGCATCCCCTGAAAAAACGTGGAAAAGGCAATTTAAAAATAATTACACTGAGAAATAAGGAAATTTAAAGTGGAATGACTGAAATTGTTAAATCAAACAAAGGTATCAAAACATATTTTATTAAGTAAAATACAAAATACAAATAAAGCCCAACAGTAATGCTACAGATCACAGATAAAAAAAAAAAGACTCAACTTACAAAAGTGCTGGAAGTTTAAACTGCAAAAGGATGTTTGATTTTTTTGTTCTGCACTTTATAATGCAAGAAGCACTAATTAATAGTAAACACAGAATAAAGAAAGCCTGAACACTTTAGTCAGCATAGGCATATACATTTGCCTTAATAATCTATTATATAAAGTATTCTTATAAAATTAAATTGCATACAAATTGTAGTAACAGAAAGCTAGGGACTTAGTTAAAAACTGCTTTAACTAAGAAGTCAGTTGTTGTATAAAAGTTCAACTTGATTGTATGCAATGTTATTTTCTTCAAATAAAAAAATGTGATTTGCAGAAAATGAAAATAGGCCCCTTCACATTCGGCACTGTGAGAATGCTGTCAGAATCATAACAATTCTTACCTCTTAATGGTGTCCTGAATAAAGTGTTCCATTTCTGGGAAAGGTGATATTATCCTGATATATAGCACCTGTAACTTGTCTTTGACATCAGGAAAATGCCTGAAAAATGTAGTTTGTGGCATAATTTTTATTTTGTGTTAATTTACATTTTCAACATTAAACAGGTGTATTTTTTCATCAAAGTTAATTATTTTATTACAATTTGTTTGCATTTAGATATTTACAAGCTCAGCTCAGTTTTAAAAACTATGTATAACTGCCATTCATTACTGTTTACATTATATGGCCAAAGGTTTGTGCACAACTACCCATCACACCCATACGAGCTTCTTGGACATCCCATCCCTAAACCATGAGCATTAGTATGGAGATGGCCACAGCCTCCACTCTAATGGGAAGGTTGGACACAACAGTTTGGAGCATGTCAGTGGGAATTTGTGCTCATTAAAGAATTGGTTCAGTATTTTTCAAGTCAGTTATTTCTTCATAATCATGGTGTATATGCATTTGCCACATGAAATTGTGTTCTAAAGTTAAGCATTTTAAAAAATACTAGCCAACCCGTGGCGTAGCATACGCCGCATTTGTAATGATTTTTAAGCACAGGGGAAAAAAAATGAACATTTGAAAAATCCGTAATTTAATAAACCACCAAGAAAAGTAACATTGCAACAATGCACGCTATGAACCAACATACACTCATCGTTCAGTACGCACTGCCTGCTCATGTGCCTGCCCCCAACTCAACAATGCACGCTATGAACCAACATACACTCATCGTTCAGTACGCACTGCCTGCTCATGTGCCTGCCCCCAACTCCTCACCTGAGTCGCTTTTGTCTGTGTACAGTCCACATGCACCTGTGAGTCACGTTGACTGTTCATTTTCCAAACACCGCCTCAGTCGCTTTTGTCTCTGCTACAGTCCACATGCACCTGTGAGTCACGTTGACTGTTCATTTTCCAAACACCGCCTCAGTCGCTTTTGTCTCTGCTACAGTCCACATGCACCTCTGAGCCACGTTGTCTTTTCATTGTTCTTTGCGGTTCCGGCTGCTTTTCTATATATAATCCACCAAGTCACCTGACTATGGTAGTAGCGGGGGGGGGGGGGGTGTGTACAAAGGGCAGGGACGTAATCAGTGCGAGCATATGACCCGCACTTACTGGGAAATTCCTCGTTCATGGAATAAAGCACGAATGGGGTTCAACGGCGTACCCATGTCGATCCATTCAGTGTAGTGCGTGTGCAGTACCGGACATCCAAGGGCATCACAGACTTGTTAATGCTCAATCTCACGTGGCTGAAAGCCACTTGTCCCTCTAAGAAGTTGGACGCTGACCGCTCTTGGGTCACGTAACTATTGAGCAGGCGGGAGTCTCATTCGTTTTCTGCATTAACCAGACAAATAGCTCCACCAACTACAAACGGCCATGCACCACCAGCCACAGAGTCGAGAAAGAGCTATCAATCTGTCAATCCTCTCCGTGTTCGGGCCGGGTGAGGTTTCCTGTGTTGAGTCAAATTAAGCGACAGGCTCCACACCTGGTGGTGCCCTTCCGTCAATTCTTTTAAGTCTCAGCTTTGCAACCATACTCCATCCCGGAACCCAAAGACTTTGGTTACCTGGTTGGCCGCCCGGCGGGTCATGGGAATGACGCTGCAGGATCGCCTGTTGGCATTGTTTATGGTCAGGACTACGACAGTATGTGACCGTCTTCGAACCTCCAACTTTCGTTCTTGATTAATGACAACATTCTTGGCAAATGCTTTCGCTCTCGCTTGAATTGTTGTCGGGCGTGTGCCATGGTCGGCTGCTTAGTGAATTGTTGGTGGGCGGGGCTATGTGTTGTCAGCGGGCGTGGCTCTGTGAGTTGTCATCGTATCCCATGGTCCCATGGTTGGTGGGCGGGTCTCTGTGAGTTGGCGGGCATGGCTATGCTGTACGTATTCCATGGTTGTTTTGTTTGTTCTGTCGGCTATGCCGTGCATATCTCATGGTTGTCTTGCTTGTTCTGTCGGCTTAGTGAATTACATATATAGATAATGCCAGTGCTGGTGCTTTATAATGGAGGCTATAGGGCACCAAGCATTACCAAATAACACTCATTTTCAAAGCCAATAAAGTTAGGGCACTGATCCACATCTTAAACACGCATTGTAAAACAGCTTATACATGTAATTTTCAAAGAAAAAAAAATATATTGTCTTCCTCCGTCATACCCTTTTGCCTGCCGGGTCACGTTTTCCCCTCAAAAGACCAGATTCACAGTAACCTTTTCTCTTTTTATTGTGTTGATTTACTTCCATTTCTTTATGTGTGAGAACTCCTCTGACGAAGTCACTACTATCACACAACCAAACAGAAAATGCATCCTTACCTTTCAGTCACTAGAGTTCAATCCAATCATGCAAATGTGGTAGGAGACGAAATAAGCTATGTGAATAGAAGTCCCAGGAACTATGTAAGATGTTATTAAGAATAACATGCTAATTTCGAACACACTATAACAAACAGGTAAAAAACATAAGGAGGCACCTAACAACTGTAAACAAGTCAGTCCCATATACCTGTCACAGCAGATAGGAATTATTTTATACCAGAGTTCAACGTGAATTATTCAAAGAAAGAACTAAGACCAAGTAATCTTACGTAGACCTAAGTAGAAGTGGCAAAGACACAAAAAGCCTAAGTGAGAGATGTAGTAACTGTCAAAGAAACTTGTCAAGACCAAACTTCTATTTAGAGAAATGGGAACAAATAAATTTGCCCAAAATGTTTAAGGTTACCAAGAGGCACCTCTTAACAAAACAGTTTTTCCATTTTACTGCTGCTATCTTGGATATACACATGTGCTAATCAAATCTGCTTTCTCAGAAGTTGTCAGGGCATAGTATTGTGAGAAGTTCCAGCTGTTTAATGTATTACCTCTACTGGTCCCGGTATTTGCTATACAAATCTTCACATATTGTCCTACACATAGTTTGCTATTTGATCATCATGGGTTACCAAAATAAAGTATACATTTAAACTTTATTCACATTTGTTAAGATTTACTGTTCTAAGTGGTAGGTAAGACAAGCACATGCTCATGTAATATCTCACCTCTGGAGGGCTACATGATACAAATGCAGTAAGGCAGTGCAGTCTTTGCCTCCGTTGAACCCCACACAGATCTCTGACAAGCTATACCGATCAAGAGCCTCTTCAATTGTCTGTAAAGCTGCTGCCACCTTCTGACCAAGAGCAGAATCTATTGTATTAAAAATGAGTTCATATTAAAATCACCTCAATTTTTTCATTAAGAATACTTTTACATGTTCACTAAAATGTAAGAGTATTACAGCTGGCAACATTTAATGTATTTAATGTTTTTCACATTTTTAATTAATAGAGAAAAAGTGGTGTTAATCTAAGTACTTCATACATAAGCTTATGTTTTCTAAAATGTCAAATTATTTTTATTGATATTATTATGTCTTACTTTACCGTGTAGCACTGTAATAAATATTTCCAGACAAAAAAAATGTGACAAAAAAAAAAAAAATCTGTTTTCTCAGTGATATACACTGGTACAATCAGGTAAGGTATGACTGTTGCAAATCTTCCTTATATATTAATGATAATGACAATGATGTAGCTTACATATTTGACACTACACTTAGTCTATCCACAAGATAACTTTCTGATCCACCACAGACTATACTATTAGAAATCTGTACAAAACAGGATTCAAACTTGGATGGAATCCCAGTCCACTGTAGATCCATACATCGAGCATTCATTTTCATAGGATCAAGAATAAAATTAAAACCAATTACTACTTTTTTTATATACTACGAAGAATGAAAATTCTCAGAAAGAGAAACTATTGTCAATTGATTAAAAAAAAAAAAAAAAAAGAAGTAGTAGGTGAAATAGATGGTTCATTATAAAAACACAATGCAAATGTAAATATGTATATACAGTATATACATATAAATATTATATACATATTATATATACACATATTATATATATATATATATATATATATATTATATATATATATATATATATATACACACACACATACATACACACATATTATATATACACATATTATATATATATATATATATATATAATATATATATATATATATATATATATATATATTATATATATTATATATATATATAATATATATTATATATATATATAATATATTATATATATATATATATATATATATATATACATATATACCATACATACATATATATATATATATATATATATATATATATATATATATATATATATATATATATATATATATATATATATATACCACTTAATTTTGTGTTCATATCTATAACTTCAACTATGGTTTTATGTTCTTTCAACATTTAAGGAACACCTATGGCACTTCATAACAGAACCATTTTAATTAAATAGATCAAAAGGCTTGAACATTAATTATTAAATAAGATTAAAGTGGTAGAAGAAGAAAGGTGTCCCCTAGACTCAGATGTGGGGATGGATATTTGAGAAGTAAGCCACAAGACAATGATTATATTTTTATATTATGTATATTAATCAGCCATCAACAACAAATCAAATTAAACTAATAATATATTGAACAATTATTATAATAGTAAAGCTAAATAAATCGAACTCTGCAGGTGCATGAATAAAAGGTAAAGTACCACTTGCGGTTAACGGAAATAGCCCAAAAGTTGATAGAAATCTATGTTTTATGCCTAATACTTATATGCAAAATTTGGTTGACCTAAGTGAAAGCATACTCAAGTTATTGTGTTTACATAGACAAACACACACAGACATACAGTAATTCCAAAAATGGTATTTTTGGACTCGGAGAGGTCTAAGACGTCGACATTCATCAAAATTGGACCAATTACGATACTTTCCCTAGTCTTTGTATACGAGAAAGTAAAAACAGAAAGTATCAAACAGATCTGAGTATGGACCATATTGCTTAAAAATCTAAATACAAAGTTCTTTCAACAAATTTAAAGTTTCAGTTCTTTTTACAATTATTGAATTAAGTTCACTGCAGGTATTAGAACCTGCAGTGTAATACTTATAATATACTCCTTTTTATTAGCAATTTCAAATAACAACATGAACTATCTTGAGTGCTGTATTGGATGTGGGTAGAATGGTTTTACATTTTCTGTGACAGCAGCAGTGACCAACTATGCCATCAAGACCTGAACATTATTTTATTAGTACTTGTTTTATTAATTAAAAAAATAAAATAAAAATACTAGAGTTAAAATGTTATCAGGTTACAGTGTTTAATATACATAAAATAAACAATTACTATATTTGCATGAATGCTGCTTTTTTGTAATCAGATTTGATACTTTAGCTCACCGCATTAATTGAAACCTTTTTCTTTTTTGGTCCAGGAATTTTGGTCAGAGTTAATACTGGAATTTTTTTAACCACATCTAAATGTTTTTTTTAAAGTTCTGAATAACTTCTTATCTTTTGGAGAAGTGATGTTTACTTTCATAATAATAATTTTTAAGCAAACAAAGAAAATTGATTCAGAGAGACTTTCAAAAGTCTGCAGATGTCAATCTTCATGACTTGTTAAATTATGGTTGAACAAGCTGGTTAAAGGGCAATTGTTACCACATTTTATCTGTACATCTAAATCAACATATCTTACTTTATTTTACTTAGTTTAATTTTTACTCCTCCAAATAGCCAAGGTGCAGTTTTAAAGCATACTATCCAAATAAATATGATAAATCAAATGTGACATTTTTTTTGTGGAAACTGTTTACTGCAGAGGTGGCAGTTAGCTCAATTTAGCATTGTATGTGTCAAATAGGTATGACGGTAGGTTTGTTTCAAACAAAAGTACATGTAGACATTTAGGGTGGGGACAGTATTAGGGAGATCAAGCATTAAAAATAGTAAGGTTTTTCACAAACATGTTCAGCACATATTTCCCTGTGTTAGTACTGCTGCTGTAAAACACATATTTAGGAAGGATAAGAAAAAAACTTAGTGATTTTCTACTTCTGAAGGTGGTTTTATTTACATATATTTTAGCTAATTAAATAGTGTTATGCAAATATTACTACTATTAACAATAAATACCAGCTTCTGAAAGTCTTTCAAAATTATCTCAGTCCAGAAAACTCACTCTTTATTGTGCCAGCATACCACTTCCCACCAGTCATAATTCTGGACTGTTTGATTTACAAAGTGATAGAATAAGAACTCCTGCGGTGGGTTGGCACCCTGCCCAGGATTGGTTCCCTGCCTTGTGCCCTGTGTTGGCTGGGATTGGCTCCAGCAGACCCCCGTGACCCTGTGTTCGGATTCAACGGGTTGGAAAATGGATGGATGGATAGAATAAGAACTCCCCCAGTTCTGCAGAAGGGACAGCTTCAAAGTTGCAGCAGCATGCTTTTGTGTGTGCAGCATCACTCCTACACATGCATTGACTGTTACAGAATTGTGCACATATTCAGCTCATACATATAAGCATGACATTTGCTCCATTTACTTGTAAAGGTCCATCAAATTTGTCATACTATTACTGATACTGTATATGCCATTGCTAAAAGGTTCAAAATGCTGTTAAGAGATCACAACACACAGTACAAACTCTTGCAGACAAGAAATCCCCCAAATGTCTCATTTAAAAATAAGAGAAAACTGATACTCTCATGCACATCATATTCATAAAAAAAATAAAATAATGTAGGCTCATCTAACACCTTAACTGATAAAATGATTAGTTTAGAAAATAGTTCAAAGCACTTCAGCATTTTACCCAGTCCCCACAACTATGACAGTCATTGCATTTAGATTATTTCCAAGAGCTTTTCTATTATTTCCAGGAAAACATCTGTAGTACTAGGGTGTTGTACCGTGTTAGCCATTATGAATGTAGAGAAAAGCCAAGCAAAATGACACCTTTTATTGGCTAACTAAAAAGATTACAATATGCAAGCTTTCGAGGCAACTCAGGCCCCTCGGGGCCTGACTTGCCTCGAAAGCTTGCATATTGTAATCTTTTTAGTTAGCCAATAAAAGGTGTCATTTTGCTTGGCTTTTCTCTACAGGAAAACATCTAAAGAAATCAACCAGATTTTTCTGCTCTAGGAATGGTGCCCATATTTAGAACAAAGAATGACTGCCCATTGTTTAAATTTTGGTAAAACAAACAAAATCAGGCTATTCATACTAAACTGAACACTGACAAAGTAAATATCGTTTACAATCCTCTGTTCTAGGCATTTACAGCTTTATTTTCACCATTGACTTTAAGTTCAGCAAAGCAAAATGATAAAATATAAATCAACATAAGAAATTAAGCTAGAAAATTGTTGTGGGATGACTTCCTATATGCAGCAAGTTTAAACATGCTATCTAAATCCTGTGATTATATATTTAAACTACACTCAGTACTTTAAACTTAGAAAATATTTAAAATTTTGCCTTCTTTTATAGCCTAAAGAAATGTTTGTTTAATCATTCAGGGTGGGAAATACATAGTGCTGAGAATTATTCATTATTATTGCTAAACTGAAGCAAATCAAATACCTACCAATCTTTCCATCTGTCTCTATCTGTCTGAATAAATAGTATTACCGTACAAAAGAAAACACCCTGACATTGGGATACTGACTACACTTCACATGCAGATGTAAAGATGGTTTTTAAAAAGTAAAATCGGCCTGGAAAGTGGTGTGTGTAAATCATTTCATGGAAACAAAGAAAAGTGAAAAGTCTTGTGTTTTACTGAGATGAAGTCTATAAGAGATAAACCTGCTTCAGAGAAGATTAAATGAGAAGGAAAGTACAGCAGCGATCCCGCTAGTCTGGGATGGCAAAGCAGGGGCAGTTTTTTTTCTTCTTGAAATACTCATTATATCACTGAAACAAGGAATGTGAACTATTGTCCAAGGGGCAAATCTGACTGGCAGAGATATTAGATAAACTTTAGGTACAGCAAATCCTTTCTTGAAACCAGTTCAAGATTTAACAGTATGCAACTATCATGTGTAAAAAAAATTCCAGTTCAAGGCGAATTACAATTCCTTGGTTGGTGCGAAATACACAACAATGGACTATTATCACAGTTCATAACAGGTACCGGTAACTAATGAAAGCATGATATTTTGTTGTTAAGATAGAAAAAAAAAACTCAAACCCTGATCCCTGAATAAGAAATAGCTAGACACAGACTGTTGCTAGACATAAGACTAAGGCACTGACATTACAAAGATATTAGACATTAGATTTCAAAAATCAACACTGTGCCAAAGTAGGCAAATCACTTCATTCAGCAAAATTCTTTTTCACAACTCTGACAAATCACTAATTTGTAAAACCATTTGAATGGAATATGTCAAAAGGCCTGGATTCCATTCATATAAATAAGCAGAAAGTACAAAACCAAAATAGAGCTGGTGTGTTCTTTGTTGCTCAGATGTATGTTTTTGTTATTAATAAATTTGGTGCTGTTAAACTCTATTTTCACTAAAATTTTATTTAATCACTTAAATAACCTGATAAAACACAGGACTGCCTAGAAAGTGTTACAGTGCTATGAACTAGACACTTAATGACAATCGCTGATGACAATTTGTTTTCAATAAAAACCACGTTACTTTGTTAAAGTGGATAAAAATAAACTCAAATTGAATATTTAAAACCAAAATCAAGTATGACTACCATTGGGAATGTTTTTTTTCAGTCACAAAAATATTCAATTAGAAACATACAGTACGGTGCCATGACAAATAAAACTTGAAATGTTCAATGACAAACTATCCAAAAGCTGGGAAAATTGTAATGCTAATTTCCATAGAGCTTTATAAATCCCTTTTCAATCTAATTTTTATTTCCACATACAGCTGGGTCTTCAGCATCAGGCTCAACACAGAAATAACACCCTGTGATATTATGCTGCCCATTTTCCTCCAACTTGAAATGAACAACAGAATTTCTACGCAGGTAGAATATTTGTATAAAACATGAGAATTACTTGCCTTGCAACTGCCATGTGAATTATTTATACCTTATTTTTTGTCACATAGCCTGAAATCCTGACAGTTAAAAACATCAGATGACCAATTAGAGATTTTTCTAATTGTACTGCAGAATCTACAGTAACAAAGCAGTGAAGGGAAAGAAAAGTTTAGTGCTGTGTTTTAGACATTTACTCAAGAACACGTTCTGTGATAAGCATTATCCACTGCTACAGTCTGGCTAGGGACAGAGAGGCTAACCTGTTTAACACTGTATTCAATATTTTAAAAAGATTCACAAATGAATGGACACTTGCATTGACAAATAGTTCATTCTACAAAAATACCTCAGTACATAGCTCAAGAAGCAATTGATCCTTCACTAAAAAAGAAACACCGATTAAACAAAGTACCACAATAAAAGAATGGTAAACTGTCTCCCAACTATGAGATCCAGTTCTAAAAAAGCGACTTATATGTATATTTATTCTGGCCCATACATGTGATCCTCAAAGCCTTAGAACATGTGCTTTGCAAAAAAAAAAAAAAAAAACTGAACTTAAAAGCTAAACCTCTTAAAAGCTAAACCTCAACAGGCAAAATGGTGTCTTGTCATAATGTATTCTCAAAATAGAATTGTTAATTTTTTTTGCAATCTTTTTTAAAAATAAAATTTTCCAATTTTACAGGTCTTTAAATCAAATTTAAAAAAACAATTCCCTTGCCATGTGTCTAAAGTTCACACTTATGACATAACAAATAAGGTTGTAAAGATCTTCAAAGATATAATGAAAAACATTTATTTTAACATATGTGATGAGAAGAAAAAGAATACATAATAGTATCTTACCACTGTGGGCCAGAGAGTAGACTTCTTTTGCAGCCACACTTACAGGATCCTTCACAATTGGTATTACACTGCCATGTGGTAAATTGTCCAGTAGATACTCATAGGCCTTTTCAAGTTGCTGAAGACAATCAGAGTCTAGGGTGAGCTTTACACGATAGTAATTATTAACCCAATCAGGATATGAACCCAGGCTCACATATCTTTGGAAAAGGACATTTGCTCGACCCAAAAGAGGGGCTAATGCAACCTCATCAGCATTCACAAATATTTCTCGAAAATGAAAAACAGTACCGGTATTAGCAAAAAGATGTTGAAGTCCATTCAGAGCTTTTTCTAGCAGTGACGGGATTCCAGGAAAGATGTAGACATTGCGTACGCTCACTAAAGGGTATCGAAGAGGCTGTGCAGTCTTAGGGTCTGTACCATAGTTCAATTTTGAAGATTCAGGCACCATTGCAAGTTTCATTTCTGCCCTACTAGGGTCTGAAGTACCAAAGAAGGTTTCCACTAGTTTTGTCAACTCAAGGTTTGGTTGGAGACGTTCACTAAATGCACGTGCCACTCCCTCAAATGTCATGTCATCATGAGTAGGCCCGATGCCCCCTGAAGTAAGCACATACGTGAAACACTGAGACTGGGTGGCAATCTCCTCTGCAATTGCACAAACATCATCTGGCACAACTGTCACACGTTGTACACTGACCCCCAGCGAACGCAATTTTTTGCACATGAAGAATGAGTTTGTGTCTTGCGTGTGGCCCTGTGGGGAAAAAAAATTCACAAATAGAAACATCTCATTTTTCAAAATGTTAAGCATAATACTACTGGAATCAAGATTAAAAATAATTAACGAAAGACAGCAATGGATTAACTTATCAATGGATTTCAATGGCTACAGCCTCAAAGCACATGAAGCAAAAAACACTTTGGGTGTGACATCCTTTTGCTATGGAAAGGCTGCCAATATGATAGTCTGAACCAATTAATACCCTGAGCTGCAGATGTTGTGTGGATGAATCTAGAGGGAGATGGCATGTTGATAGTGTACTTTGTTCTTGCTTTTCAAATTAATATACAAATAACTCCATCACTTTTTGGTTGGTTGATGCTGATTAAGCAGCCTTTCCCTGATTGGATCCTGGTCATTAAAGTTTTATTCCCTGACTGGTTACCCTTCATGGAAGAAAACCATATTCCAACACAGCAGATGCTGAGGAGTTGCTTTCCATGGCACCTGTTAGGTTGCTTACCTGTATACATCTAAATTCCCTTTTGTAAAGTTTAAATGCTGCATACATGTGCAAAATGCGAATTATTTACAGTTTTGCAATAAATCCTGTTTTTTGTGGTGTTATTACTCTACTGAAAAATTCAGAGACCTATACCTAAAAAACACAGTATAAATATCTTGTTTGGCAGCCTCTTATCAATGTTTACTTAAACTTGAGATGTTCAATAAGGAGGGGCACTTCCTGCAGAAAAATTAATAACTAACAGAATGCAGATGAGCTCACAAGAGTAGAGGACAAAGACATGAAGGCACAATGAAGTAAAGGGAAGATACAGACACGCGTGCTCACATTCATTTATTTTCTCTATTAAGTTAGTTTTATAAATGTTGTTTTGTGCTTATAATCAATCCACTCTGGAATGAACAAAGAGCTGATCAAGTGTCTTTTTAACATATGCTGTGTTTTTATTTAATGACATGACTATTGTTGCCAGTTCTGCCAGACTGTTACTAATACAAACGTGATCAGTGTATTAATGACACAGGAGCAATTCACTGCAGCTCCTTAAATAGTTTCCTTTCTTTTTCTATACTATAAAAGCACTATCAGAGTCCTGCATGTGCACTATTAAAAGCACATACGCCCAAAGGAATCTCATTTTCACAGGGCTCTGAATTTTTCACTACTAAGTCCTTTCAAGGAGGTTTTTGCCAGTGTGCGTGAAGGTCTACATCGCATGCAATTTTGGCATTTTAGTGTAGACAAAGTTACTTTTGTAAACAATGTGAAAACTCCAGTGTGGAAGAAGATCGTCTTTGTTTAAAATTACCATTTTTAAATTAAAACACTGTAGTGTGAACATAGTCTTAGTTACAGTTCACTAACACTATTGAATGAACTTCAAAAGGAAAGCATGCTTTTCATTAGGGCAAATCTGATAATATTGGAAGCCAATATATTAGGATAATATTTGGCCTCTACATAAATATTGGTACTGGTTGAAGGTACACCAAAATATTATGGTGCTGAAACTGTTCCAAGCAAAGCATGTTTAATAAGTTATTTTTCTAGTAGAAAAGCCCTCAGTCTGAACAGATACAACCCCTGACTTTAATGCATATTGGCGGTAATGAATATATACATGCTAAACAATTCCATGTGCTTCAAAACAGTGAAGTTTACCCCTATTAATTGTCACCAGGACAGTGATGTTTTCTTTTTAAAAGATGATACACAAAATCATTAATTTACTTACTGTTATACTTGAAGTTCACAATTTTCCTGTTAAGATGCTGTATTCTATTTTCACCCCATTGTCTTAACGTCTGCCAAAATGGCTGCTGAAAAGCCTACTCCAAGTGTGCACAAGGTTTTAACTCTTTAGTTAAGACTTTTCTTTTGTCTGTTTCAAAGGTCAGGCTTTTATCCAGTAAAAAACAGAAAACGTTTAATTTCTAATGGTTTTCCATTTGTCTCTGTATGATTACATGATGATGCACTAATACTGTGAGTGCTTGCAGATAAGCACATTCCAGAGTCTATTTTCTTACCAAAGTGATGTGATTATTCAGTCTGATTTTTGAAATGCTCAGTCTGTCAGCTTTGAAGAGAGCAGAGGTTTGACTTCCTAAGATATATACAGTATACCTCCATAAACTGCAGTGATTACAAGAATTACAAGAAATTACAAGAATTTGTCAACTTAATAGCGTGTTTTCAAACTGGCGTGTTGTTTCTCCTGAAATGCAATTAAAATTCTCATCTCTGGAAAGAGCCGGATTGTTACTCTGGCTCTTGAGCAAATCATACTTGTTATGCAAATATGAAGCTTTCCCAAAATGCTTTGTAGGCTGTGATTTGTACTTGTTAAATGAACAGCCATTGCTTCATTTGTATTAGAATTTTTTTTATATGTTACACGTTTTTACAAAGCAGGTAAAGTATGCTTACTTTTACACAGAGCTGTCACGAAAATAACATTGTGTTGTGCATTACGTGGTCCTTACTGACTCTGTAAGAGCAGTAACACCAGTTCTGTGACTCTGTTAGCTGAACCTGTTAAAGAGATAAAAAAATGTTTATACAAAGAAGACAACTGCAGAAGTGAAAAAAGAATGCTTACACTATCAAAGGGCATTCTGGCATTTTTCAGTGAATTAAGTCATTTGGCTCAGTTCATGAGCAAAATCTGGATATGATGGTTCCCAAACAGCTTTTTATTCAGGACAAGTACCACTTTTAAATGTTAATAAATGTTTCCAATATTCTCACTTAATGATTGGTGCTCTTACATTGTTTATATTATTAAAATGCTTTCAAATACTACTTCTTTTACAATGGCTACTCATCTTGCTTTCAAGCCTATTGTCTTAGTTAATGTTTTTCTCTACTCTTTTGAATTTGTCTTCAGAATCAGCCAATGTAAGATGTAAGGTGTTAGTCTCGTGACAAGTGGGAGTCTGGGGGATATGCAAATTTAAGCGTTCCAGTGGATTCTATGTCTAATAATCATAGACTCTGAATATTTTGAAATCAGCAATTGAAATATGTGCAGATCAAACAGGTAAAGCATTTAAAAGCCAAAAATCATCAACACAGGCTATAGTATTATCTTTATAAGTATTGATTTAATGCTTTAGACACTTGTATTCACTGCACCTACAGTATACACTCAAGATATTGTGACAAACATCAGATGCTTCTGTGCATTGATCACTTCTTGAAGAAAAAAACACCTGTTTAAAAGTTGAATTAAAACATGTTAATGAGAAAACATCACACACTTAATCTTTTCTTTCCATTCATATTTTTAGGAAGATTTAATATTAAAACAATAGCTACACTATTTAGACAAAAATATTGGGAAGTCTGACCATTACACCAACAGGGACTTTAATGACATTGCATTCAAATACATAGACTTTAATATGGAGTCTGGCGCCCCTTTGCAGATATAACAGCTTCCACTCTTCTTGGAAGGTTTTCCACAAGATTATGGAGTGTTTCTGTGGGAATTTGTGCCCATTCATTTTGTAGAGCATTTATGAGATCTGGCACTGACGCTGGATGAGAACAGTTCATCCCAAAGGTGTTTGATGGGGTTGAGGTCATGGCTGTGGGTGGGCCAGTGAAGTTCTTCTACATCAAACTCATCCAACCATGTTTTTATGGACCTTGTTTTGTGCACTGGGGCACAGTCATGCGGGAATGGAAAAGGGCCTTCCCCAAACTGTTTCCACAAAGTTGGAAGCATAGTGTTGTCCAAAATGTCTTGTTATGCTGATGCGTTAAAATTGCCCTTCACTGGAAATAAGAGGCCTAGCCCAAACCCTGAAAAAGCCCCACACCATTATCCTGCCTCCACCAAACTTCACAGTTGGCACAGTGCAGTCAAGGCAGGTAACGTTCTCCTAGCATCCACCAAACTCAGACTTGCCCATCTGACTGCCAAACAGAGAAGCATGATTTGTCACTCTATAGAACACATTTCCACTGCTCCACAGTCCAGTGACGGTGTGTTTTATACCACTCCATCCAGCATCTGGAATTGGACTTGGTGATGTGAGGCTTGCATGCAGCTGCTCAACCATGGAAACCTCTTCCATGGAGTTTTTGTGCTTACATTAATGCAAGTTTGGAATTCTTCAGCTATGCAATCAGCAGAGCATTGGTGACTTTTATGCACCATGCACTTTAGCAGTTATTGACCCCGCTCTGTGACCTTATGTGGTATTTCATTTTGTTCCTGAGTTTGTTTTGTTCCCAAATGCTTCCACTTTCCAATAACACCACTTATAGTTGATCATGGAATATCAAACAGGGATGAAATTTCACGAACTGTCTTATTGCAAAGATGGCATCCAATCACAGTACCATGCTTAAACACTGAACTCTTCAAAACAGCCCATTTTGTTTCACAAATGTTTGTAAATGGAGACTGCATGGCTAGGTGTTTAATTGTATAGACATGTGGCAATGGGTCTGATTGAAACACCTGAATTCAATACCTAAGAGATGTGTCCCAATGCTTTTGTCTATATAATGTATGTATCTGTACAAGTACAGGAGCTTTACTACCCTTATTATCAATATCATCAAATACAAAAAATCCCTATGAGTTGGGCCCTACTTCGATATCTCTTTTACCAGGCAAGAAAGTCAGCCAGCTTTAATTCAAGAAGAATTCTTTGTAAGGAAAATTAAACCTTATTCAAATGCTTATTGAACAAAAGCAATTCAGGAAAAAGTTAGTGACACTGAGCATAATTCATGCATTTGCATAATTTTTGGAACAGCAATCTCATTACACCAAATACCCCTTTTAACACAACAAACTATATTATGTTCAAAAAATATTAATGTTGATCACATTAGTAACCAGGTCATTTCATTACTTCCTGGAGTTGCACAGCTCTTTCTAAGCTCTGACAAAGTTGACTCTGATGACGACAATGACCATCTTAATTTCCCCTTAGAATATTTGAACACTATTAACCCATCCGGATTAACACAACACAATCTTAGCCTTAAAAACGGAACAATAATTATGCTATTAAGAAACCTTAACACTAAACAGTGTTTATGCAATGCTACACGTTTAGTCGTCAACACCATGCCACACAATGTTATTGACGCAAAACTTCTTACAACATCACATGCTAACAATACTGTTCTAATTCCTAGAATTAACATTACAAGTTCTGACCTGGAATTACCTTTTACACTTAAACGGCGACAGTTCCCCATTAAATCTACCTTGGCCATGACCATCAACAAATCACAAGGACAAACAATACACAAAGTTAGCATCTACCTCTCTGAGCCCATTTTTGGACATGCACAACTTTATTTGCTTCCTATATGCGTCATCTACACCTTCACACTATGCTATATCTCATTCATACATCACGCTGTTTGTAATTTCACAACACCAGGGGTTGGCGAGCGAAGCGAGCAGGGGGCGGAGCCCCCTAGTTCATTTAAGGTTTGCTTATTATCATGTTTTAAGGCTAAATTCAATGCAATGTAACATCTGAAGCCTATGCTCCATTAAATCTACCCTGTGATACTTAATTGGAAGAAAGAGTTAACAGAACATGGGTGGACAAGTGAAAGGAGTCTTTGCACTTCCAATGCCTGTTAATGAGGAATACTGTGCAATACATTAGCTGTCTTCAATTCCCATACAAACAGTAAACACTTAACTGCATGCTTTGGCAGCTATAAAAAGTGTTGCGAAGGATTAAATCCTAACAACATATGTGGTGGTGTAAATGGAACAAAAAGTATACTCTTGCTTAAGTATATTTCAAATTTATTTATAACAAATACATTATAAAATATGTGCATGGAACGGCATAGTGGTTAATGCTACTAACTCACTCCTCGAGTATGAAGCTTTAAACTTCTGTCAGACACTAATAACGTGACTCACCAAAGCTGAGTTGGCAGCACACTAGGAAGATTGTTGATTCTAAACTGGACATGTCTGAGTGAATGTAGGTGTAAGACTGAGACAAGTCCTACTATAGACTGGCATTTTATCCAGTGTTGGTTCCTGTCACGTTTTCTCTGGGTGCATATTAGATTCACGGAGAACCTTAAAGACAAATTTGCTCTACAGAAAGGTTACAATTTTGTCCTGTGTTGTTTCCTATCTCTTGTCTAGTACTTTTGAAAAAAACTTCAGCTACTGTGACTTTTTATGAAAATCTGATGTGCATGAAAAATGGATGAATGAACAAACTGTGCAGGATGATACTACAACAGTTTAGTAGAAGGTTTATCTTCTAACTGCACACAAGAATGAAACCATTTACCATAAACATAAAATAAGACGCAAATTCAAAGCAGGACACATTAATGTGCATACTCTTATATAGTACATGAATACCAAATTTTTTTTAAGTAGCTAATATGCCGAGCATGTCCAGTTTTGGAATGTGGGAAAATGTAAACAAAAAACATTGCAAAGAACATGCATAGACAGTGGGCAGGCTGGAAAATTAATTCACCAGTAGAGCATTGTGTCACCTTAAAGCACAATAATACTGCCTATCTAAAATTTGCTTAACTAAATCTGTATAGTACAGGCTGAATAACCAACTGTGCAGCTGTACAATAGCTTTATGGAAAACAAGTGGAAAGCAGGAGGGAACTGATTATTATTACTAATCACGTAACTAAAAAGTAGTTTACCAGGAAGCTCTGCACTAACATGCATAACCTGAAATACAACATTATGTTCCAAGGTTTAACTATGTTTCAGTTGCTAACATTTAAATGCTGTATCAGCAATATTTTCATGTGTATAATTCTGACCTCTATGGACTATGTTTTAATAACTCAACATCAAAATGGATTGTGCTAGATTTCTTTAAAAACTATTAGTAAATCAAACTACAAAGAGTGAAAACAGAAACCTCCAACCTATGTGAAGAACACGTACTTTAGGAAATATGAGGGGCACTTAAAATGACAAAATTAATTTTTTTGCCTGTTTTTTTTTTTGATGCAACGTACCTTAAGAATTTCATCCCCTATAATGATGATTCCAGCAGTAACCACATTTTTTTGTGACTCATTGGTATTGATGTTGTTGGAAGAAGGCCCCATAGCAAAATCTGCCATAGCAGTAAAATGGCCACTCAGTCTCTGGACTCGAACCACGTTTCGTGCAACACTGTGCAACATTAAATGTAGTTGGTAGTACACAAAGAGATCACCGGCAATCCATGACATACATTATAGGAATGAAATCTGCAATATATAAAAACCAAAAAAAAAAAAAAAAAAAAAAGACCCATTAAAAACTACTAAAAAATGACAGAAGAATGTATAGACCTACAATTTCAACTGGTTCATCTGCATATATTAAATGCTTGTTTTAAACACATACACAGATTTCCTATCCTATAAAATAAACACCTCAATCATACTTGAGAATGATAGTGCGGGTTCTACACACACTCTAAAAATCTTCTTTTAAAATCCAAGCTCTTTTAACATATTTAAATAAAAATCCTTTGCAACTAAACTAAAAATACAATATTTGAATGTACAAACCTAGTGAAAATGTACAAGTTAAACTCAACTTTTGTTCATCTGTCCAACCCATTACTATAAAAGTGACCATTTTATTAAGGATTCCTTCAGATAAGTGGCTTTGAATTAAAAAAAGCAGTTTGTATACTTTAAATCCCATCATAATGAACTATGAATGTATATGAGAAAATAACTTAATTTGAGAATATTGATTATTAAAATTATATTTTATCCTTTCTGTAGTTTGTGTTTTGAATATTAAATACCTAGAACATTTGTGGTCAAACGGAAATAAAAAAAAATGCATAATATATTTCATCCATACATTGTTTCAGGGACCCAGTGTACAATAGTTTTCCTTCCACAGCCCAAAGACAGGCATGTTTGTCCTCATATTTGTGGATTTTAGGAGGCCCAGACCCCTCATAGACCCAGTGATCATCAAAGGTGACTGTGTGCAGATGGTGCAGACCTATAAATATCTGGGAGTGCAGCTGGATGATAAATTAGACTGGACTGCCAATACTGATGCGCTGTGCAAGAAAGGACAAAGCCGGTTATACTTCCTTAGAAGGCTGGCTTCCTTCAACATCTGCAATAAGATGCTGCAGATGTTCTATCAAACAGTTGTGGCGAGCGCCCTCTTCTACGCAGTGGTGTGCTGGGGAGGCAGCATTAAGAGGAAAGACGCCTCACGTCTGGACAAACTGGTGAGGAAGGCAGGCTCTATTGTTGGCATGGAGCTGGACAGTTTAACATCTGTGGCAGAGCGAAGGGCGCTCAGCAGGCTCCTATCAATAATGGAGAATCCACTGCATCCACTAAATAATGTCATCTCCAGACAGAAAAGCAGCTTCAGCGACAGACTGCTGTCACTGTCCTGCTCCACAGACAGATTGAGGAGATCGTTCCTCCCCCAAACTATGCGACTCTTTAATTCCACCAGGGGGGGTAAATGTTAATATTTAACATTATACATAGTTATTGTCTGTTTTTTTCACCTGTATTATTATCATTCTTTAATTTAATATTATTTATTGTATCAGTATGCTGCTGCTGAAGAATGTGAATTTCCCATTGGGATTAATAAAGTATCTATCTATCTCACAGGTGGCGCAGTGGTAGTGCTGCTGCTTTGCAGTAAGGAGACTGTGGAAGATTGTGGGTTCGGTTCCTCCCTGTGTGGATAGCGCTTTGAGTACTGTACTGAGAAAAGCGCTATATAAATGTAATGAATTATTATTATTATTATGTTAGGTTAACTGGTAATTCTAAATCAGCTCAGTATGAGTGAGTTTGTTCTCCGATAGCTAACAGTTAACCAAATACAATGAACACAATTAAAGAATACTTCATCTAGACAAAGGATGGCGAAACCCTCCACAGAAACTGACAAAGTTTAATGCTAAAACCATTTTAAAATAGCAACTTAACTCCAGTCTGCCATGTTAAACGAAAAAAACACAAATCCCGGTCCGTAATGCAATTCGGTCTTTTCTTTGGGGTTAGGACTGTTCCTAGGTATTTAAAACTATGAAGGAAATATTAACATCTTATCACAAATGGCGATACGCATCCCATTTGCTTCCGAATTAATAATGACAAAACTTATTTCATGATAGGATTTAACATATTATTTCACTACCATTGTGTGCACGATTGTATTTTGCCGCATGGTTCAGGTGTAGCACAAATTTTGTAAACATAACAAATAGATAAAACCTATCATATTGTTGCTAGCAAAAAATATTAACTATCATAAGGGGGGGAAATAGGACGTCTAGTGTCGATTACAAAGCACTGTAGTAATTGATGCGGAAGTCACATCTAAATGTTCAGATTATCAAATTAATTGTCGATTTATATATCATTTCTTAAGGATTAATCATTACAAAATACAAAGCTCAGCCTGCACTGGGATGAAGCGTGCTATGCTGTCTCAGTGTTTTACAGCACAGATCTCATGCTTCACTAAAATTCTACGGAAGGAATTAATGAAACACGCCAATGACTACAAAGTTCATATACAGTTAACACAAGCAGCCAAATGACGCGTAAATCTCGTTGATTAGTACATAACCTTTATCCCTGTCAGAGCACGCAAAACCACTAAATTGCATTTATAAAAAGCACATATACAATTGGTACCTGTAATTGAAGAAGAAAAAAAAACTGCACGTACTGCGTATTTAAAAGCTTTGTCACCCTGCACGCAGTTAGGGTAGCAACTGTCGCTACCCGATCTGCGTGCCTACCAGATTTGCGCGCGCAGGCGTATTGAAAGCCTAGCATGCCGTAAAGTGTTCACGCATGCGTTAAACAGATTGGGCAGCACCGTAAAGTGAGCGATGACGTTTTCGTTCAATACGTATGCAATAACACACTCCGCATGCGCTTAATCATAAAAAAAATATACAGTATACTAAACCTTTCGCTTTACGGCACGGATCGCTCTCAACTGCGCATGTCGATACACAACGGGCAGTACAGTATTTTCGTTTAAATGCCGTAGTAGTTGACCATAACGATAGTATTATTAAATATTCATTGTACGTTCTGTTTTCAGGGCTGAATTAAGCTTGTCGTACTCCTCCTTATAAACGTTAATTCTTTATTACTGAGATCGCTTCGTTTAGTTTACATAGCACTTCATTTTTCAGTTCCCATTGTACAAAGAAGTATTTAACCATTGCATATGTTATTATAGTCTACATATAAAAAATAAATGAGTTTTAAAAATAGATGTATTCAAGTACTTTATTGTCATTGAGTAACGCAACGAAATTACTCGTGTCAACTTCATGTTGCATTTAAATTCCAATGTGAAATAGTTCAGATATACAACTATGCAATAAATAAAGTATGAACTAAAAACTGAGTAATCATACAAAATATGTTCAAAATATTGGCAAGATGCCATATAAAATGTTAAAAGTAACCAGGATGGATTATTATTGCATAAATGCACAGCAGTATAGATTACCTATATTAATTGTACATGATCAATGAAAACGATTTCAGATTGAGGAGATATACGAGTTCAATAAGTTTAGAGCAGTTGGAAAAAAGTTTTTTTTTGTGTGTTTGTAGCATACAGATTGATAATAATATAAATTCTTTGCATTTATATATCTGAAATGCCTGCCAGATGGGAGAAGCTCAGACAAGTTCTGTCCAAGATGAGTGTTCTCCTTGATGATGTTTTTAGCCCTTCTTACACAAGGAATCTTGTATTGATGATCAAGTGATGGCAATTCAGTTCCATTGAACGTCTTGTGATGTTTTTATGATCCACTACTGGGCTTTTTTGGCAGGTTTGGTGCAGCTGTTGTACCAGGCTTTTATGCAGTTAGTCAAAATAAGTGTGTATATATGTACAAATTAACTGTTGATGCACTTTTCATCCCTGGAAAAACTCTTTAAAAATAACTTTACATATTATTATTAAAGAAATACATGTCATAGGGCATCAAAACTTTATTGTGGTGATACTAGTGGATTGCATAAACAGTCTTTTTTAAGAAAAAGAAATCTTCATTTCATGTCTAACCCACATAAAGCACAACCCCAGCACCATCTTCTGTGATACTATTGCTCGTCTTGTACTCAAATTTAAATGGCTTTTATTCACCCATATAGTGTCTTAAATGTGAGTTAATAACTGAATAATGAAAAAGGAAATACACTTTTCATGCAAATTTTATTGAATAAATGTTAAGAGAACAACAAAAGTGAACAATGTGACAACAATACACCTAAAAAAAACCATTTGTCAAATGTACAAAAAAAAAAAAAAAGTAAAAAATCACCACATAGCTTTAACATATTTTACCCAGAGCACAGAAAATTTAAAGTTACACTGTTTTGCTATTTTGATCATTAAAATTATTCCACAAATAACTTCTCTAACATTTTAATACTAATAAAGCCCAAACTGCTAAACTGATTAACAAATATAACTTTATGAAAGCGAAAAAATATATATACAATTAAAAAGTACATCTCCTTAAATACATCAGATGGCCCTGTTGAAGAACAAAAAAAGGTCCAGTTGGTCAGGATGCTTGACAAAACGTCTCAGGGTCACAAGGTCACAGCCTCCCCAGGCCCCTGTGGACATTCTCACCAAGCATACTGTTGTAGTGTTAATCCAATTGCAGCTCCATTTCAAGAGGGTCTTCAGAAATCTTTTCTCTTCAGCACCACAGTCAGTTGCACGAGACTTGACCAGGGTGCATGGCAAAGGGCATCACTGGACAAAAAAAAGAAAACAGCAAAAAAAACAATGGTTATTATCTGGTGTAAATCTTTCAAAGTGTATGCAGTTCCATTCATAAACCAGAAGTAAACCATAAACTGATAGAAGTGGGAATTAAGCAGAGGTGAAGTTTAAAAATGGAGTTTTAAAAGTATTTTGAAAGGTTTTTCATTTATAGCCGGCATTCTATATTTTTGGTATACATGTGCAAGCTTCTTCACCAGTTCTTTCATATGCAAATTAGTGGTTGTGGATTAAAGATTACACTGAGGAGTGCTGGGGGAGAGACAGTACCAAATACTGGAAGGGACTAAATTGTTCAGAGCTTTTTATGTAATGAATAGTATAGAACTTTAAAATCAATTGTGAAGGAGACAGCCATCCAGTTTATTCAAGCTAAGGTCAAGTAAATGAGCTTGGAATATGGAGAAAAACAAAATGTAAACAAAACAAGATACATTACCCCAGAATACTTGGCAATGACGCAGTAGATTCAGACCCAAGACTCAAATGAAGGATTCTGGAAGCATCTTCTATTCCAACAGATATCACAGCATTCCCTCCTTCTTTAATTGCTGCCCTATCTTTCGGTTAAATTCTTCCACTTCACTAAGGCAAGTAAAATATAAAAATAATAAACAAGAAATATTTAAACACTTACTTCAAACATTCCTAGACTTGACTTTTACCTGATACTGTATTCTGGGCCACCAAGAAATAAGTCTTCTGCCTCCTGTCCTGATACACCCTGTAGAGCAGCCAGGGCATGGATGATGGACTATCCAAAATTAAGAAAGAAACAGAATACAAAAGTTGCTTGCATGTAACTGAAATATGACCACATCACATTATAAGTGAAGGCATACACCAATTACCCAGTAACAAAGCATAATACCCCTAAGAATTTGCTTTACTTTGCAAATGAATCAGTCTGGTTTTGTTTCTATTGAAACTCATACGAGAAAAACAACAGTTACTGGGATTGCGAGGATTCACACACTGACTAAAATATTGTGGTCTAATGTTGGGGAGTTGCATAAGAAAAAACACATTTTAACATTCGTTAGTGGATACCAATTTACTTCTCTCTTTAAAAGAATTGTAAAATTTAGACACCTGATCTGAGATACATCTAGGCAGTTCAGATTTTCAAATTCCCAAAAAGAGAAAACCTACTAATCCATTAATCAAGTATAAATCAGTAAATAACAGGAAAGTCCACCTGATCAGTTTTTTCAATAACACAATTTATTCAAAGTTTTGCATATTTCAAAACATTCATGCGCGTTCATTGAAATCACCAGCCTATTTAAAACGGTAAATTTTGTAATATTCCAATTATTAAACAAAACGTCAGATAATCCTAAATATATCTAGATTATACTACAGTATATACTGTATTCTCAAAAATTGAAAAGCATTCAATAAACATTACGTACAGTACCTTTAATCATAAAATTCACGGACACACGTCGTATTTCACTTCGCTCTCTGACCGTTACATTGTTGCTAAATTCTTCCCGTAAAAGATATTCTTTCAAGTCGTTGTAAAATTGAAAAGTCTTCATTTTTTCAAGAAGTGAAAAATATTCTTCTGCCAGGAGAAAAATTCAATATGCTCCTATTCTCTACAGCAGGGGTAGGCAACGTCGGTCCTGGAGTGCCACAGTATGTGCAGGTTTTTGTTCCAACCCAGTTCCTTAACGAGAACTCAATTATTGCTGATGAAGCACATATTGCTTAAGTGACATTTTAATGCTTCATTTTAGTGGTCTCGCTTGTTAAGGTTCTCCAACCTTAATTGCTTATTTCAATCTTAAACTTAAGTGTTTTAATTGCTCCTTATTAGCAATAAGATGTAAAACAGGGGTAGGCAATGTCGGTCCTGGTGAGCCGCAGTGGCTACAGGTTTTCATTCAACCCAATTGCTTAATTAGAAACCAATCATTGCCAATCTCAGACCTTATTTAATTTTATGGCTTGTTAGTCTGTGCAATGTAAGGCTTTTATATCGTAGATTTTTTTCCTTTCCAAGGATATCATCCAAATGATTTGAAGCCTAAAACAGATCATTTTCAGTCTGTCACATTTTTCTATTCAGTGTTTTATTAAATCAAACCGTGCATGATGAACACACACAGATGTAATTGGAAAAAAGCTAGCTGGAGAACTGCTGGCTGCTTTGTCCTTTACATCTTATTGCTAATAAGGAGCAATTAAAACACTGAATGCAGCAGTTTAAGATTGAAATAAGCAATTAAGGTTGGAGAACCTTAACAAGCGAGACCACTAAAATGAAGCATTAAAATGTCACTTAAGCAATATGTGCTTCATCAGCAATAATTGAGTTCTCGTTAAGGAACTGGGTTGGAACAAAAACCTGCACATACTGTGGCACTCCAGGACCGACGTTGCCTACCCCTGCTCTACAGCGTTCTTCTTTCTCCTTCTCACTCGAATGGCGGAAGTTCTATTTGTTAATGCAGACCGAGCAATTAAAATCCCGTGGTAACTTTTTTTCTCGTGTGCCGTGAAACATTCGACATGCGCAGAACAAATCGGGCAGCGTCGTGAAATTAATTTTAATTAAGCAGAGAGCGCGTGCGCGAGACAAATCGGATGGGGACTCGTGTCGCAAAGTAAAAAAAACGCAGATCGTGCAGGGTCGTACTAGTTAAGCTCTGCGCATGCGCGCGCAAATCGGGTAGGCACCGCAGATCGGGTAGCGACAGCGACAACCATTTCACTGCATTTCTACACATTATCAATCACTTACCAGTACACCCGGCTGTTATATGCTAAAGAAAAATACCCCACCCTCTCCTTGGATTGCGACCAATAGCAGGATACATTAGATTGATGGTTAGCACAACTTGCCAATCACAACAAAGACCAACATTAAATAGTTTGGTTGAGTGCTGAAAAAACAATTTTGACTAACTTCCTCCAATGATAAGGCTATATATTAGCGTAATAAACTAGCAAACATTGTTTTTTTTCTTTTTAAATTGTATTTTTATTAAAAAAAGTCCATTACAGCTTTATTCCAAAAGCGGCACGACATTTTCTTTAAACATAGTACGTCACTGTATTATATACAGATAGTCAACAATGAACATTATACTTAATGAAGACACTATTTAACACAGTCAGTACTGGTACCAACAATATAAAACATAAGATTATCTCGTATAACATACGAAATATGCATTTCCTTTGTAAATTACACAACAGGGCCAAGGAGAATGAGGCTGACACTAAGTCAAATAAAATACGCGTGTACTAAACAGCATTTCAATTACTCATTAAACTAATTACTTGCCCTAAAGCAAAACAAGTTCAAAGATTATTTCTCTCGGTGAACCTAAAGTTAGGTGTTTTCTGCTTCGACTGTCTACAAAGAACTTGCAATATTATGAAATAATATTAGTAAAACAAGGTTTTCAAAAAAAGAAAAAATGTCATTTTTCTAATGTCACGCATTTTTATCAGTGGCCCTTACTGTAGGAAATAAAAAAAATATGTATATGTTACTTTCATAGTAAATATGCCAGAACAAATAGCTGAATTGCGCAGCATTCAATACAGAAGATGTCAGTGCACACTTATTTAATTTAAAGATTGCAAACGAACCAAGCACTCACAAAAATTAAATACTAAGTCAGTGCCATCCACATATTCAGCATTGCTCCTCCTGGATTCCAAAATGTGCTGAATAATGTCTCATTAGGATTCTTAAAGCAAGTCCGCCTTCCTGATGTTCAAGTTTTTATATATTATATTTGGTTCAGATAGCAATCTGTAAAAAGTCATTTAATCAATATCTTGTTTAAAGCTCATATTCATTTATCAGTAGTCTTCTCTGGTAGAGGTCTCCTGAATAGCAGAATATGTGGTTCTGTTTAAAGAAAAAACAAGGATAAAACATCTTAAGAAAAGCAGAGAAGACCTAGTTTAATGTGAAATAAAGCTTTGTAGAGTATTACAATATTTTTCTTTGAGACACTGAAAAACAAAAGCAAAAACAACACAAATGAAATTTATATATAATCCATGTTATGATAATTTCATAGCAACAAGTCTCTAACCCTTTTAACCTCCCTCTTTATTGTAAGATGTGGCCACTTTCATACGCTCCCTGGCCTGTAAATTGTTTAGCGTCCAATCTTTGCACCACAACCTACCTCCCACCCTCAAACTGCTTTGCCTCTTTTTTTGGATACTCCATACCAGGCAGATGCTCAATATGCACATAACAGTAGAACTGTCACATTTTTCACTTTTACTACTCAACATTTCAAGTATTACTTCTTTTATTTTATATAGACAGGCTAAAAAAATACTTAATGGTTTAGATAAACGATGACTATGTTTTAGTAATTTCCTGTATATTCATGCATGCCAATTTAAAATTACAATGTAAACATGCATGGTTCATGTAGCAAATTTGGAAATGCTACAGTATATATTTGTAAATGTGTATGCATTTCTTTGACTGAATTTCTTTCCTCTGAAATTAAACTGATCTCAGATATATAGTAAACAATGGGAAAATGACCAAGAAAGTTTGAAAAGTACTCTTAGGAATATCCAATATTTTATCGCTTGTATTACTGATCAATTTGAAAGTTGAACATATATACTACATGCGACTCAGGACTTGGAGGACTCTTAGAAGGCATTTACATGGAGCGCACATGTCTGAATTTTAGGCATTTCATGTGCTTTATTGGCCTAATTAATTTCCATAACTGAAAACTTGCCAAATACTAAATGATGAATTAAGATAGGGAATTGTTCAAGGGCTACTATATCCGGTGAAACATGCCTAATTTATTGTTTTTGCCAGGATGAAATGGCATATATCAGATTCAAACATTACAAAAAATGTGAAAATCCAATTGTTTTTTGTAGCAAATGTACTGTGATAGCAGCTTTCTATTTCAGTACCTACAGTAACAGAGTAAGAAAACGGCAAAAAAAATAAGACATTTTCAAAACTAGTCACCTATATACTATATAATGTTCCTTCCTATCTACAAGACTATTTGCTGAAACCATTTAAGCCAGTTCAATGGATAGTGTGCCACAGTCTGTACTGACAGGGTACACAATTCACAAACATGCTCACAGAGTAACAATTTAAACTCTGCAAGTAATATAACAACAACATCCAAGCTCCTCTATATAAGAAGTCAAAAGAGAATTTTAAAATGCCTTCAATTCAGTTTTAGACTAGAAGCAAAAGTCAAAGTAAATAAAAATATTTTCAGGGCAACAACATACAATTTAGAAAGATCCCACAAGGATCAGTTTCCAAAAATAATGAAATTGGTGGTGAAACAATCAGGAAAGGAACAAGTGATTCAAAATAATGGAAAGCTTGACAGTCTAAAAAAGAAGAATGGAAAACCTGCAAGTTACTTAGATTCATATAATAGGATTTTAAAAATTACAATAAGCAAAACACTCATGTATTAATAGAATGATAAAAACAACTTTAATGTACTTAGTGCATTAGGTACACTGCATACTGTCAATAAATCTAATTTTAGAATTACTGTATTGCATGCCAATAACCATAAAAAGACATTTAATAGACAGCTGGCATTAGCCAATAACAAAATGTTACTTTATACATCTTCTCAAAAAATTGAGTGTCAGTTGGCAATATACCGGTAATTGTGCAAGAGATCTTTATCAGAGTTGTTTTTTATAAAGACATTCTATAAATTGTAAGACAAACTGACCAGGATCATGAATCATATAGTGCACCCAGCCCTGGCTCTGTTGAACTCCCAAATTACGCCATTCTGTCTCTGACATTAAGTGATTCGTGGGCACCAATTTAGCAATCTCTTTGGGCAACATTACATGTCTGGAAGACAACAAAATTGAAAAAAGTAAACCATTGAAATTAAAATGTCTTTTTTTTTTTTTTTAAACTGACAAAAAAAACAAAAACTTTTCACAAAATTATAAAAACATAATAGCTACACATTTACAGTGGCTGCATTAACTGCACTAAGCATCTATTTTAACTAAAACATGTAAAAACATTAAAAAAATGATGGCCAGAGATTAGCAGGCCATTCTTTCCTCTGCTCAGGCAAATCTGCTCATATTTTTGAAGTAATACAGCTAAATATCTACATAGATGAATCATATACTGACAACCCTGCAATTCTAGAAACGTTTATAATTAAAAGGAATAATTTACAATTTTTTTTTCATGTTTCAGGATAGAATGAAATTTCCTAAAGCTTTTTTCCCCACAGACATGTACAGCTAATTTGTTAAAATTATAGATGCTGTTCCTGTCCATTAGACAAACAGGTGTCTTGTATTCTACAGAGCAATTTACAATAATCTGTGCACCAGTGCCATAGTGCAGAGACACGTTTTATTCACCATATTACATTTCTTTCCAAACTAAATCTTTCATTAAAAGATTTTTCTTTAGTTATTTTAAAATATTTTCAGTTATAATTAAAAGTTAACTAACAAGAGACACCAGTACAAATAACAATTTGCATGACTTTCTGTTAACACCTATTAAAATCTGTGTGTTCTTCATAAAATAGTTATTTCAAAAACTGACATTGTGAAAGAAGTAGGTTTAAACACATATCATATTTAAATTAATTATTATGAATAAAGCATAATACGTTACTAAATTCCATTATTTCCATTGAAAAGTAAATCCAGACCAGTAAGCACTGTATGGTCACATTATAGGAAGGAATTTGTCTGTGATCCATAAACTGGTGGGAATAACAACTTGAAATGACAGTGATACTTTAGCTTCAAGCTTGGTAAAGGCTATTCTATATAACTTTCTCTCCAATGCATAACAAAACACCATATTATAAGATGAAAAACTAAGTTCAATAACGTGTTCCCAGTTTTGAGAATATATAACATAAATCACTACACTAACTCTACATTAAAAACTTTATTTTAAGTTACATTTCACATGAACAATACAAGAAACACAAGAGATACGGTACACAGGAATATAATCATTTTACTATTAACCCCAACCTAATGAATTGTAAAACTTTATTTTATTTTGCTACTAAACCTGCTACAACCATCACAGGCTGAACAGTACATTTACTAATTATTTTTTTTACTGATTCAGCACTGATCAAATTTACAATTATGATATAACAATTTAAGTGTGGTTTTGAAGTTGGTCAGAACTAATTATCCACCCACTGATCTATCAAACCCACTCTATCAAATTGAGTGTTGCAGCAGCTGATTTATCCCACCCTAACTTGCTGCAGTGCTGTAACACTTTACAACATACCTACAGTATACTGAAATACACCAGACCAAAAAAAATGCATGCACATTTTATTTTCATTTGCTTCACTGACTGGTGTGCTCTGGGGCTGTAAACGTAATTTTCTTGAAACCAAAACAGCATTGATAGTTTAAAATCTATAATTAAAATTAAATGTGAAATAACTAAACTTGCAATTCCTCATATTTTGGATTTCTTGCAGCTTTACAGTGGGGATATAGCTTTATTTTTTTCCTTGCATTAAATGAAAAAGAAAATGCCACCAATCCTTCCATACTCTTAATTTTCTTATCCAGTTTCAAGGAACAGCTTCACACCACTTAACACAAAGAACTAACCCTCGATGAAGTGCTAATTCAATGCAGGATTCTCATAAACATATCCACATTCACACACAGCCATTTTATTCAATCATTCACATGCTTTGGTTACAGAAGGAATGTCAGAGTATGGGGGCAGAGACAGGGAAAACTTGTTCACTCCAAGCAGTTTCTAGGCCAAGATTCAAAACCACAACTCTGGGGATGCCTCATATTAAATTTACTGTCTTTATTATGTGTAAAATGCAGAGGCATTGGACTTGAAATCTTAAGGATGCTGATCCTGTTTCAGCATTTGTCTTTGTGTGAACATGAACAAGTCACTTAACCGACCTGTTCTCTGCTTATTAAAAAAGTCTACACAAATGCACTGCATATTTATCCTGAAAGCCATCAATTTTATGAACCCATATAATCCAGTTCACATTGGCAGAGGCTGGAACCTAATCTAGTTGAAATGACTCTGTGGAATCTGCCAAATATAATAATAATTTAAAAAGTACATACAGGAGGCTGAAAACATCATATGTGTTATATGACAGCTGTGGATCATAATAGACTTGACTTGAAATGCGTTCTACTTGGATAATGTCATCATGCTCTACAAGTTGTATCAAGAATAAAACGTTTCCTTTTCACACTGTATAAACACAAAGCATCTGAATGGGCTTGAACAGTTGTAAAACGCATCAGACGTGATTCTATTCCGTCAAACAAAATAAAACTAATATAGCAAATAGGATTTATCGCATAAATCCATCAAATAATTCTTTGCAAATTCGCAACCATAATGGGTTAAAGACATTACTATGAATCAGGGGTCAGTTTTTGAATCTGCGCGTGACTATCTTTCATAGTTAACTGCCATCAGCGTAACAGATTTAGTCGATTACTCCGATAACAACACACATTACGACGAAAAAACGCAAAATATAACTTTATTGAAAAATACATTTTTCACCAAAAAATTAAAAGAAAACAATCAGGACTAAAAGGCCAGCTGTTCGCATACGAGATGCTCACCTGTATTCATATAGTTCGTCGTCGTATTTATCAGAGTAGTAAATGTGTTTCTTATCCATTATAAAAAATTAGAGCGAGAACAGTCGACAACGGTTTGAAAAAATAAACTCGGACTCAGCGCTAACTAACAGATTACAGGTCTGCTCGGTTAAAATGTACAGTTAGCTTAATAATCGAAACATAAACTGACAAAACACAAGAACGAAGAAAGAAACGCTGGATTTAGACTAGCAAAGTACTTTTACAGAATACTGATACATTACACAGCCCCTGGAAGTATGAAGCCAGAAACAGTTGATACACTCTTCCGCTTGATCCCTCTTCGCACCGCCAAGTTTTAAACAAACAACTTCGCATTTTCATTGGTCAAAAGAACAGTTCTGTGTCACATGACACGAGGCCGAAACAGAATCTTGGAGAAATTTGTACACATCGTTGAGACACTGGGGATGAAAACCTATAACCCGCCTTAATACAATGTGAGTCCCAGTGTTCCTAGGTCAGGGGGAATTCTACCATTTTTAGGGGGATATCAGTGCCATGGGGGAAAAATTGGAGTTTCACTGGGGGAAGTATGAGCGGATTTTTTAAAAATCGGTGGGGAGGGGTGTTAATGTGAATTATTTTTCTGTGGAAATAGACTTCCATACCGTCCACATTTTTTCTACCTCCAAATGCTCGATGAAACTGTCATCTAGCAATAACTAACATACTGGACAGGCATGTATTGTTCCATTTGAAAGCTCATGTATAATAGGTTAAGGCTTAGACTGATGGGCTACCTGAGCCCCCAAATGAGTGTAATTGCAGCTCACAGTACCTATAAGATCAGTCTCGTATTTCCCCTCCAACACCCCAACATCACGTTAACGCCCACAACGTCAGTCAGGAAACGCCCAACGAATGCCCAGTTGCACTATATGGCTAAGATTAGGGTTGTGGGAGGGTTATCTGGCTCAGAGGGCGCTACGTGACCTACATCATAATCTATTGTGGGCTGCAGTTAGACCCATCTTGTACCACCTACACTCATCCTGTTACTTCTTTTAACTTTATTAACAAGTGTCAGATATTCTGCTAAGTACTAACACAAAACTAGGGCTGGTATTAGCTTGCAGAGTTCTGTGTCAGCTTCACAGGATTATAAACAAATATCTGGATATATTACAGTATAACCTTTATCATTCTTTTTTTCTCTTCACCCTGTACACCTCAGATTATAAATATACTGTAACACCAGGTCATGTGTTGGTGAAGAAAGATTCCCTGATCTTGACTTTGCAGACAATGCTATGATTTTTGCAGAGTCAATGGAGGCTCTGATCAGGGCTCTTGAGAGACTGAGCTAGGAGTCTTGAGTGCCTGGGCTTGCAAGTGTCCTGGATAAAAACCAAGATCAAGGCCTTTAATGACCTCTTGGGCACAGCCATCAGCAGTGTTCTATCTGAGGAAAGAGAGTGTTGACCTTGTCGAGAGGTTTACTTACCTCAGCAGTGTCTCTGGTGACTCTTCCTATGAAGTCAGTAGACAGATTGGGAAAGGATGGGGGGTCGCTGGAAAGGGGTGTGTGGTGCTCCCGATATCAATGCAAAAGGATGAAGGTCCAAGCGTTTAGAGTCCTGGTGCTTCCTGTCTTGCTATATTGTTGCGAGAAATGGATGCTGTCCAGCCACCTGTGACGAAGACTGGACTCCTTCAATACTGCCTCTCTTCAGAGAATCCTTGGTTACCACTGGTTTGACTTTGTGTCAAATGAGCAGTTGCTCATGGAATCCCAAATGAGGCACATTACCTGAAATGTGAATGGATGATATTTATGGCAATATGGCTATGTGGCCCAATTCCCCACTCGCCTTTCATTGTTGAGGACCTGACTGGCTGGACCAGGCCAAGGGGACACCCATGTAACACCTGGCTGTGGCAGATAGATGGTCATTTCCAGAGGGTGGGACTGGACCGTGTGTCTGCCTGGGGCGGCTGCCAGCCAGGATCCCGAGCTGTTTTGTCATATGTTGGGAGCAGCAACACACTGTACCAGTACATGCTCCGCCACCTGACCTGACCTGACATTGTTTTGGAGTCGTCTAATTTTAATTATTTACATAAGCAACACGTGAATTTATTATTTTTAAGCAAATTATATAAGTATGTCATTTGCATGGAATTTGATGTGGTGGTGCTAATACAAATACAATGTAAATATAAACAACATAATGTCAACAGAAATCATTATTTCATAACATCCCAGAACCAATTAATAACAGTAACAAATAATACTTAGATATATCTATTAAAATTTGTGTCAATTGATTTATTTCTTAATGCACTTTGGCAGTTCAGGCTCACAGAGAAATGGTTGGATGCCAGGTGGCAATCAATCCTGAAAGGGGTGTCAGTCAATCATGGGATGCACTCACTCGGGCAGCAAGTGGAAAAGTGGAGTTTCCAGATAAACTAACCTCCACATGTTTGGTAAGGGAGAGAACAACATGAATACATGAAGAGAAACTCACACAGACACATGCAAACATCTTAATTACAATATAATATTCTTAAACCTGCATAATCCAATCCATAATATGCACAAGGCAGGAATACCCCAAATACAGTATGTGTCACATACAGACTGGGCAATCGGAAACTGCCAACCATCATAAAAATTATGCACAACTTTAGGATATAGCAGGAATACCGGAGTGGCCAAAGAAAAACCTGCATAGACAAACAATAAGATAATATAAACCTCATGACAAGGTTGAACCCCGTCCACTGGATTTGTGGGGCAGCATGGCTGATCCATTGCACCACAATGCATTATGATTACAATGTTAAATCTGCATTATGTAGTTGCTTCTTTTGCAACAATACATTGAAACAGAGCATCACATTGAGCACATTGCAGTTAAAATTAGGCTATTTCACAAAATGTTCTTGTATTTATTTAGCCTTCACTTGCATCAAATGTGCCTTAGAAATAAAAATAACAAACAATCCATCCATCCATCCATTATCCAACCCACTATATCCAAGGCCTAAATCATAGGTGATGAGTTATTGCATGCATTAATTAAACAATTGAATAAAAACAAAACTGCTACTCAGATATTCATTACTAAAGAGAAAGAAAACCACGTGAGCACATGAACATGACAGTTGGTAAAGTAAAGGAACAGCAAGGAAAGCTGTTAAGCTGATGGAGAGTCTTTTGGTGCAATGCAAACAATAAATGAGAATTACAAACAGGCCAAAAGTGTGGCAGCTGTAGCAGTGATCAAAGTGAAGGTGTATGTGCAAGTGAACTGAAGCAATAGAAAAAGACTTTAAAGCAGCTTCAAGGAGCATGTACCAGATCAGTTGACGAAGCAGCAAGGATAGCTAAGATGATGTCTAGACTATTTTCAGCAAAGATAGTGAAATATTGGCCTCAACTGTCAACATTGTTGAGAGATGGAAAGAATACTTTGGGGAACTTTTAAAACTATCAGATACACCCTCCTAGGAGGAGACAGTGATGAAAACTTCAGATCCAATTAACCAATTCTGTATACATGTGCTTTGTGGACTTGCAAAAAGCTTATCTTTGTGTACCCTGTGGCATCTAGTGCACAGTGCTATAAGAGAATGGGATTCTGCAGCTGTTTCTGTTTGTCATTCAGTCATGTACTTAAAGAGCAAGAGTTGTGTTTGCATACTTAGTATTGAGTCAAAACCACTAAATGTGCATGATGACATTTGTAAAGGTTTCATCTTGTCTCCTGTCCTGGTCAGGATTTTAATGGACAAGGCATATTTCAGCTAAGGGTTGTGATGTATGTGTTTTGAGAACCATATGTTTTCATCTTCCTGCTGGCAAATCATTTTGCCCTTCTTGCCTCATAAGAATGTTCTTGTGCACACTGGAAAAGGTTGTATTATAAAGTAACTGGGATAAGAATTTGCACTTCCAAGTCATACGTCATGATTTTCTCCCAGTTAAGAGTTAGATGTTTCCAGCAGGTAAAGAATGAACAGGTATTCCAAGTTGAGAAGTCCGGGTACCTCAGGCCCTTGTTCACAAGTGAGTGCAGAGGTGAGATTGATCAATGAATCAGTGTAATGACTGCAGTTGTATGTATATTGTACCAGACTGCAGCTAAGAATAGGGAAGAAACTGTCAAATGAAACTGCAAGTACAAGAAGCCAAAATGAGGTTCTTGTGAAGGGTTGTCAGGCTTGCTTTTGGCAGTACTAAATGACCATATAGTAGCTCCACTGCTACTCTTAGATCAACAAAAGGCTGCTGAAATGGTACATGTACTGTATCTAGTTAAGATATCCCCTGGGTGCCCTCCATGCGAGGTGTACAAATCACAGCCTGTCTAGGAGAAGACTTTGGGGCACACCCAGGAAATGTTGAAGAGATGTGTGAAGAAATTAGGCCTAAAGAAAGTTCCTGACGATAGAAAATCCTGGTCAGTCCAGTACAACGACACTCACCAGTAAATTTGAACATATAATAATAGTGATGATAGATGAATGGATGGATGGATGGAGGGAGGGAAGGACAGACAGATGAATGGATATTATCAATGGTGTTTTTATAAAATGTAATCATGTGTATCTAATTTTTTCCTTATAGATATAAATCTATTGTAAGGAGTTATACAGTTTCAATTGTGATCAGTATGTCAAGAAATCTAAAACATTTTTTGTAAAAATGTATAAAATACGGATTGTGACATTCCAGGTCAGCTCCATGCCTCCTTGTCACTGCCGGGAGCCTCTTCAACCCAGATCCGTTGATAGTCATGAACCAAGTTGAGCTGGGCAAATGAGGACACACACATTCAACATGTGGTTGGTCCATAAGTGCCAAGTACTTTTTATTTAAATTACAACAGGAACAACACAGTGTTCAAAAAGTAAAAATAAATAATCCAATAAAATTGTAAATATTGTGGAGGTTAACAAAAGTCCAATACATATTCCAAATTAAAAATGAGGTTAAAATCCAGAGAGAGTTCTTTAAAAATGAGCCCCAGTGCTTCCTTCTAAAACCATGCTTCTCTCCCACTTATCCTATCTGGACTTCACAGTAAGAGGAGACGCCTGCCAGCAGGTGCAGTCAACCCTAAATACCTGGCTCAAATCTCCATTGCCAGGTCTTCAGCATCCATGGGGAGATGCGCAGAGCTGCACATACATCTTTAGCAGCAAATCCTTTCGCATTTATGGGAGACACTCCTACTCCCCAGCATCACTCAATAGGAGTGCCCCTTCTTCAAACCCAGGCTCCTCTCCCTGAGGCTCACTCCCGACCACCTATCTTCATTCTTCCTTAGCATGGACTCTCCCAATTCTGTCTCTTGCCTTCTCTTTCTTTCTTTCACTTTAACCTCAGATCTTCTCCTTTTTGTCCCTTCTATGTTCTTCCTGCTCCTTGACTCTTTCTCTTCTTGTTTCTTTCCCCTCTTCTGGCCTGATCGGGTGCAGATGTGACCGCCCAATCCAAGGTGTGACCTGCATTTGCACGTGAGTGTGCGATCGGCCGAGCACTCCAGTCAACCCTAGAGCAACACTGTCATTTGCACATCTGCAGCCCTTCTGAGCCTGCACACTCTCAGGATTATTTATTCAAAAACCTGCATAGTGCCACAGACCACTCATCACATGGACTAACTACAGTCTAATTTTGTCTTGTAGTAATTTTAATATTTATCATTATGTTTGTTAACCTTTGCTCTCTAGAGCCTGTCTTTTCTGACTCTGTTTGAATGACAAAGTTGCTTCAACAGATTTAGCAGTCCCAGATGAGCACCCCTATTGGAATAGGAACCCTTACTGCTAAAAAAGCACAGACAAAAACTCATAAAAAGTCATCACAGATGTCTTCTTCGTCCTCTTTACTATACATTACCAAATAATTGTTATAAACCAACCTTGACTCTCTCTAAATTCCTTTCTTCTCATAAAGTATATACATTTTTCCTTGGAGAAATCTGATTCATTTGCTAAGATAAGATTCCTATGTGGGGCTTTATTCACTTCGGCTTTTTTAAAAAGGGAAGTTTACCCATTTTATAAACAGGGGCTCTTACCAAGGATTTTTTGGTGTTTTTTTGTTTTGCACCCTCATCCACTACAGCTATTTTCTATGGGGGAGGAGCGAAAGCATTAGATTAATCAAAAATTTCAATCTCCGGTTTTTGACGGTTCTTGATGTTTTAGGGTCCCCTGCTACTGAAAACATCAAAATCTTGATGATGGGTGTGTGTCTGTCTATGTTTGTGTGTGTTTTTCTGTGTGTCTCAGTTTCTTGAGGATGGTCATTTTTTATTGACTTGTTTTTTAAGATTTGTTCCACTGAATTTCTTCATTGTTCCCCTGAATTGCTTAATTTCTTTCCTTAAATGGCACCCAAACAGTAATGAAATGTGAAGTGAGTGAGTCAACCGAAGACCAACTAAGTCAGAGCCTCAAACTCCAAACAGTTACTTAATTAGGCTCTGCTTCTTAGTGTTAATTAAACTCATTCTTTAATTCCATGGCTTGTTGCTGGTCTCATTGTGCAATAGCATACATTTCCAAAATTGTTGATTATCTCGAGCATTGTTAAAATGTTTTGGGGACCTGAACAGATCAGCATTCCTGAGACCTTCACCTTTCTTTATTTTCAAATATTGTATGATTGACACAGTTTGTTGGTCATGTTTTGGTTCATATTATATATTATTATTGTTTGGCTCCTAATTAAGGAAAAATAAACAATTAAGGGGTCTGAGTCTTCAAGAGCAAGTCAAATAAAATTAATTCAAAATAAGTTAATTGCAGCAAAAACAGGTCACTAATTAAGAGAAGGGTTAGAATGAAAATCTGTAGCCACTGGTGCCCTCTTGGACCGGAGTTAGGGACCCCTGGTCTACAGCTAAAATGGCTGGACTTGAAAAATACCAAACTTGAAACTAAAGTCTGTTGATGATGTGACAATTAGTTTTTGAGTCAAAATGTGCAAGAGAAAGAGGCACTCTAGAGGAACCCTCAAATACTGTAATTCTGCAATTAATTATGAATTCTTCTCATCAAAAGGCTGTTGTAATAACCCATTTTATGATCAGAAAGATCAGCATCAGAGCAGTAAATAATTACAGTACTGAAATATTTTAGAATAGTTTGGGTAACTTGGTTCCTAGGGCACAAAGCATACTGACACTCATGTCCGAATTTCTTTTGTCAGACTTTCTTTGTTTTTCAGGAAGCTTAAAATGCACTACAAATGTCATTAAATTATCATACCATTAAATATGTCTTTTAAAATTTTGTTAATATTAAAAATGTTCTATTCTGTGCCAATTCAAAATGTAAATGTTAGAAAATACAATAGAATTTTGAAATTCTAAGGGAAAAAAGTGAAGTCCGTTGATTAAATAAAATGAGTCTTGATGTTGAAGGTCTGAGGATTGTAGAGGCAGCAGAAAATATTAATTGATGCCTTATAAAGACTAAGAACATCATTAAAGATTGTGGCCAACCTGCACATTCACTTTTCTCAACCTGCTCTTCTGGCAAACAGGAATGTTTCTATTTAAATGTTATATATATAATTACATTCTAAATTTTGTAATTGTCATCGTTCTGGAGAGACTTGAAATGTTGATGTGATGATTTTCTTTTGGGAGGAAGATAGTGTTATTGGAAACCTAAGGTTTCGTTTCTTGTTCAAGTATATTTTCCTGTTATTTAATCTTTCATTGCCTTCTGAATATTATTTTGTAAATTGTTATTCACTTTTTTGTTTTTTTTTTATATATTCTTTGTGAATAATCTTGTATTAATTATATATTGTTATATGTTGATTATCTGTATCTGTTCCTTGTTATGTGCATTGTACACTTCAAGTTGTGGCTACCATTTCCCTCCCAGAATTACAGTATATAAGGCTAAGCTAGACTCAATGCTAACCCTTTTTCTTGTGTTACTTTTTATCCAGTTTTGTATTCTTTGGCGCTGTGGTTCAGGTTTGTTCTGGGATTATAGATTTAGTTTTGTTTGCTTAAGGTTTGCCTTTTGTTAAACTCTTTTTGATTACTGCAGGTTCTGTTTAATTCTTGTTTTTATTTTTTTGTTAATAAACTCTTTAATTTTAAAGTGGTATTGTTTTTGATATTTGGGGTTTTATTGTTCCTTTTTTCCCCTCTATTTTAAGACCTGTGTAGGCTCTGAAGCCTGCTTTTTGAATTAGGGATCAGCTCATTTGAATTGATGGGGCCTACCCAAAATTAGGAGTTTACACCAAGTTCTGATTTGAGGCCCAGCACATTTTTGAATTTCGTGAGCCATACAAATCCTAACAGATATCTTATATGTACTAAATCATTATGTGCAAGCAGCACACAGAAATTTGGCATATGCAGGCAACTTTCTCCCTTCCTTGATATCACTTGTTGGCAGCACAAGCTCACTCCATGTTACAAATATATACGTAGCAGAGCTAGCAGTGT